>NC_083560.1:42096779-42418681 GCF_019925205.1 Metopolophium dirhodum | reverse complement strand
TAGATTTTTATCAATATGAACGGTTTAATAATTATGTTCAATTTCAATTGAAATAATTGGTATAGGTTTAATTTACAAGAGCTAAATAATTTTTTCTGATAACTTACTTTTATAACTTGAAATTTGAACAATAAGGTCCCTATATTGGTAGGTATTGCATACAAAGTATGAATTTAGCTGTTTGAAAGTCTTTAAGAATTATTGAATAATCATGATTTAAAATAAACTTTTGCATGATATTAAGATAAATAGGTAGTCAATCTCAATAAAGGTTTGTACCTAACTTAGGCATACTTTTAATCTGAGTAAATTACAGAACTCCAATATTATTATAACAAGAATCAAATACCATTGGTATTACTTTAGCCACCTAATAAAGAATTCAAATTTTAAGTTTTTCCCACTACGAGAAGAGCACCACAAAACATTGCACTTTTTCCGTTACACAATTTTTTTAACCCCCGTACATACCTAAGACATTAATGTCAACAATCGAATACCATTTACCAATTTACCATTATTACTATATATTACTATTTATCATATTGTAAGTAACTGTGAAGTAATTAATTACGATTACTTATAAAAACAAATTAAAATAATAATACTGATTTTGATGATTGTATATTAAAATTAAAATAATGAACTATGTTTGCCAACAGTTTTGTTTATGTATTTTTTTTTAAGAGTGTCATTAGATTACCAATTAAACTACTTAAGTGTATAAAAAGGTAGTAATAACAAAACATTATTTAGCTCTTGCAAATTAAAACCATGCCAGTTATTTAAATTAAAAGTATTAATGCATATTTTATTAAACTTTAGACGACCATAGTTAATAAAATAGCGAACCAAAATTGATGATTTGACTATCAAAATTTTCAGAAAAAAAAGCTTTACCAGAATCCATTAAAATATAGTAGTTATAGTTTGAAAAAATAAAGTTGATTTTGTTTTGTGTTGAAGTAAAATTTTGAAATTGTTATAAAGCTTGTTAAAAATAAAGGAACAATTCTTTTTTCGTTTTAATGAAATTCTATGCCATTGATCCATAATTGTTAAAAACCCTCCCGTACAATGACATAAGTACACCATGTATATTATATATATATGGTTATAGTACATATTACCAAATATTACTGAACAGGTTGCTAAATTTGAAAATTCCTGTTTTCTTCATACACAGAAGTCTTTCAATAACTCATCTTTAAATAACTTAGCCATAGCCTTTTTATCATAGGTTTAACATTTTTTCCACCAGTATAGGATAGTTCATTCACCTAAAAAATATGTAAATATATAATAAAATAACTATTATGTATATTATATACCTTGTAGAGACAAAATTCTCAAATTTATAAACAGAGGATCAATCATTGTCTCTCCTTCATAATTCTGTAGGTATCTGCCGTATACATACAATTCATCTCCCATACTATAAATAACTGAGTAAACAAATACTGCATGATAAGTATAAGAAACTTGGCCATTATGTTATTCTTTCAAATCCTTAAATTATATAACTATACATTATTAAGATGACTATATTATGTCATAATATACATGGTAATAATTTTATTAAGTTGCTTTTTTAGAAATATATTTAGGTATACAATAATAGTATTCTTAACAAAAATAGGTGAGGAATATTGTATTACATTTTTAAGTATTTGACAGCGAACAATTTTTTTGTGGACAAAAAAATCAAAAATATAATATGCGTATAAATGGCTCAACACGAGACAAAACATTTTGAAAATTTGACGGTGCGTAGATATGCTAATATAAACATTCAGTAAAAATATCATGCATCTTTTACATATTTATTATTTTTTTAGAGTTCCACCAAAAACCAATTTTGCGTAAAAATGCCTGTTTTGCATAACATTTTTTATTTTTCTTGTCACTTTTGAAAACTATTAGGAAGTTTTTACATCTCGTATGCACTACCTAGATTGACTTACCCACAAGAAAAGATACTGAAGTTGAATGTTAAAGCATTATGTCCACTACTTATCGTTTAGAAACAAAAAAAATTGAAAAAATTAAAAAAAAAAAAACACTCATCATTGTAAATTCATTACATTCACTGCTCATCTCAGAATCACTCACCAGTCGGTTTATGTTATATGTTTTGTCCAGTATCAAATTTTACACTATAAAACACCAGTCGTCAGTGACTACAAATCAGTAAATAGTCTCCGAATTTTGTTCTTGGAAATCGAAAAAAAATTCACTCCAAACCCCCCTACAAATAAACCTTAAGACCGCTCCTGGAATTAATTTATTACTATATAAAAAAAAAATTCTTCATATTTTATGTTGGGTGGAGTATGGTACCAAAGAAAAAGGTATTTTTTCCGCGATTTATTAGTATTTGCTTGTAATTAACATTAACATAATCGTAGTTTTCAGAAACTATCTCTGATAGTTGATAGATTATAGGTTATACCTAGCATTGATTATGAATACTCGAAAAAAAATTATTAATATTCATGTAGTGGCGTTACCACCATTCATAGGTACGCCGTTAATTAGCACTCGGCTTTTTCATTTACGCACAGTCACTTATCACGCACACGGCCCACGTGTAGCGACTGTGCAAGTACATAGAAAGATGTCCTACCTATAATATTAAATATTATTTCCTATAGTAAACAGTCGGTATTAAAATATCTCCTTTATGTTCAGCCACGTTAAGGGCATTGCGCTCTACCGAGGTGTGTAGTCGGTCGCGGGAAGACCCGTGGCGACCGTACGCCACCACCAGATGTCACCGTGTCCAGGTAGCGGCTGGTTCCACGGCTATAGACAGTATCTGGCTGGCCGACTCTAACCAGTCATTACCAGTGGCGATGTGCTATGTATATATACAACCAAACAGGTCTCTTTCCATCGGTGAGGCGCTCGCGGTAGTCGACGTACAATCAGCCGTACGGCAGACCCTCTGGCTTACCACCAGAGTTTGTGTTCAACTATGTGTTACCACTGGTACACATTAACCTTCATTTAGATGCATAAATATAATTGCTTCACTGTGCACTATGTGGTCGTTCGATCGCGCACCGGAGCAGTCATAACGTTCGACTAACTGCAAATCCGCCTTGCCACAAAATTTTTTTTGATTTTCCGCATGATTTTTTTTATTCGCTCGACACGACGTCATAATATATTTGTATACAATAATTTATAATAATTGATGTTATTATTTATCACATACATCTTATAATTAAAAACAAAATATGTTAATAGCAGCAATTTATTGACTCCTTCTATTTTTTTTTTATCGAACGCTCCTATTATAGTTAGCAATATTTCGAAACAGAACGAGTCAGTGCCTCAGCAGTAAATGTAAAATTATAGAAAATGAATAGCATCATAATTGCTTAGGTACAGGTGTAAATGGTTATTGTTTATTAATTCAAGATCGTATAGTAGAATATGTACATTTGACTAGACAAGTAAGAATACTATTGGGGACCGAATGGCCGAGCGGACTATCGCCGGTTCGAATGTCGGTCACGAGCGGCACGTCTCTCCGGACAGATGACTGTCCGGAGAGAGGCCACCATCCCCCGACCGGGCACAGCAAAAACCTACGGGTGCCCAACTTGAAATTCTGCCAAACTAAATAACACGTGTTTACAAAGACCTACAGTACCATCCCCCACAGTTAAAAACCACTTAATGGCCTAAGTTGCCACGGGTTTATTAATAAAAATAAATAAATAAATAAGTATACTTGTGTAAAAATAGTTTAGAATTAATTTATGGCAATAAAAAGAAAAATCTTTATTTAATAATTTATATTCTTGAGCTCTTCACTTGGTATATATATTTCAGTTTTTAGTAAGGCGTGATGAAAAAAATCGAGTTTCAAACAAAAAAAAAATGGTGTGAAACAGTAAAAAATTTCGAGTAAGACCAATTTTGAGGGTGCTATCTCCTTTTAATTAAAAAATACGGTAAATATTTGATGTAAGGCATGAATCGTGGACTAAAATTGTGAAATCTCTGTGTAAAATTTATTTATAATTGTAATTATAGTATTTTTTAAATCTTGAGACAATTCCACGACAAAAAAAATAAAATTTTACAATCTTTTGGGTGGTAAAATTGTGGTCGAACATTTGCAGTATGGATTCCGCAAGTGTGAAACACAATTTAAGGTTTTTAAACTTAAATCATTCTAGTCAACTACTTATTCAGCAAATTTTTTAATTTATTATTCCATTTCTCTGTAACAATCTTTAAAAACCAAATGTTTAATAATATAATACATTATATTATTATATATTTAAATAGAATGTTTATCTGTTGGCTGCAAGGTTGTAATTATGTAACTAATGTTTTCCATAAATAAAAACACCTATTTCATTTTTTGTTATTCAAAAATATTAACCTCGGACTTTAAACGACTAGAACGATACCACATAAAAAAAATATTATGATAACTAGGATTTGGATGACTTAAGAGAATACTGTACATCAATTGGCTTTACAATTTATTAAAACATTATTTCCTGAATAAGAATAAGATAATGATTAAAAATATATTATTATAACATTAAATCTAGCTTTTAATAATTAATAAGAAATCAAAAATGTAATGTAATTAAATTATACAAAAATAATTTCTAACTAATTAATACACAAAAGTTGTTTTAAAAATAAAAATGCAAATATTACACTTAATATAATATATTATAAAATAATGTGTTTTGACATACGATATTAATCAACACTCATTGGATACATATTTTGCTAATGAAAATGTTTAAAGCACACAACCATTTACAAAATTAAAATAATTGTTTAACAAAAACTAATTTCTTAAAATTGGAAAAGTTTTTAATGGAACATTCTACATTTATAGTGAACAAAAAACCACTAAATACTGGAAAAATGAAAATTATAAAACCTAACAGAAAAAGAAAGACGACTAGACTTAATTATTTGTAGTCTGTTTAAAAATAAAATAGGAAACAAAATCAGGAATATAAATTTTTTTTGGTTGTTGAAATTTTAAATAAATTTAAAGATATCAATTTTGGTTATTGTTACAAAAAAAAAAAAACTATTATTTAAAAGTAATACTTAAAATATAGTTAAATATTTAGTACAATAATATTCAAATTAAAAAACTTTATAACTAAAAATATATACTTCTAAAATTATATATAAGTAATCAAAATAAAAATTCTTTATAATAATTATAAAGTAAAATATTGCCATCGTCTGAGATACAACCCTAAGCGTACATAATAAAATATATAAAAACTATGAATGATTAACTGGACGGTAGATCAATATTTAGAAACCCTGTAATGTAGCACATATTTTAAAAATTGTGGAATGATTTAAGCGATTAGTTTAATTTACTTATTCAATTAGTCAATTAATGTTTAAAATCTTTCTTTTGAAGTAGCAAAATCAGTGTCTTGCAAAAGTTGTAATTCTTGAAGTTCTTCAAATTTTTCATGATCTCTGATATGAGCATAATTAGCAGATAAACACATCAGATAATGAACCTATTAAATATAATGAAATTATTATTATTAAAATGATAAAATAAAATAAATAACATATTTTTGTAACTAGTAAATAATTACTTCACAGTTAATATTTTTTATATTAAACCTATTCTCAGTGTGAAATAACAAGTAAATGCAGTAGTTTATAACAAAATATATAATATAAGTACATATAATGTAGGACCTGCATTGGCATTTTTTTTTTTATGAAAGTATAACTTAGTCTATTTTCTTCCAAGTATAACCAAAAAAATGTATAGATGTATGGATTATTATACTACGTTTCATGAGAGAAAGAACTCGTTTATCACATCCGACTGATTTCTGCGATTGCAAAGAGGCCAAATTACCCCCACTTCTTACCACCCATCAGTGAGCTAAACAGGCGCAAATGGTGGAAGATGCTCACAATCGAAGGGAAAACAAGGTCCTTCTCCTATGAAATGGAGTAGTGTGTTAATTTTTAAAATTGTCATTGAAAACTGTTATGTCTTAAGTAATATTGGGCTCAGTATACAAAAAAAAACTGGCTCCATATTATTGAGGTTAGATTGATTTTCAATTACATAATTTTCTTAATATGCTTCAAATTAGTCATTATAAAACTCTTAATTTCTTAGGAAATTAGTAAGGCTTAAAAAAATAGTTCTTACCAGACTTATTAATATCAAAATTACTCCAAAAGTTGCCATCATAAACATAAATTCTGATTTTTCAACAAAATCTCTGCAGAAGAACTTTATTTCTCGAATTTCACATATCTTTAAATATTCAATACGAGTAGATTGTGGAAATAAGAAATCTAAAACACAATATTTTATTTTATATTCATTACAAGAGTTTAGCATACTATTGATTAAATGTAGCATTCAAGTATTAATAGAAGTTGTATACTTACTAAATTGTGTTAAGTCAATGCATTGATGATAATCTTGAACTTGGGTGCTTACACACATTTTCCAAAAAACGGTCAATATAAATGTCGAAACTATTAGTAAACCAAATACAAAAATCCAAAAAAATTTAAGTACGTAAATAATACCCATAAACTAAAAAAAAATTTTAATGTTAAATTTAAAACAACGTATAATATTATATTTTATCACATCATAATACTTACAACTGCACAAGATATACGACCACCAACTCTATTTCTCCATGCCTTATAAATACGACGGCGTGTTGCTCCTGTAGCCAGAAATCCAACAAATATAATCATTAATGTTAGAGCTCCCATTCCTGCAGCTATCAAAACTAAAACGGTTTTTACAGTTTCAAGCCTTAAAAATATAAAATACCAAAATCATAAATATTATATTAATACTAATAGTTAAATTTTATTTATATTAATTATAAATATAATTTTGAACACTGCATAAGTAAACATTTATGGACAGGGATTGATTGAAACTTTAAACAGTTGTATATTTTTTAGGATGCTGCAAATATCTGATTTGACACCAATTAGTTTCATAATTCATACAGCTCAAATTAAAAAATGTGAATTTCCTATTTTATCAAGTTTAAGTGAATTTGTATATTTTGAGATTTTTTTTTATTGATCTTAAGCATTGGCGACTATGGTCATTAGCATTCTGTAGGGGAGGGGGAGTTACGGTTGGTTGAGAAACACGTGAATATAATAGAGCGAGGATTTGAAACTACAAACATGGGTGGTCTCCCCGGGAACTAGCGACCTCAGAACACTTAGTGACCGAGGCCAACTACCGAGCCACACCAGGCCCTATTTTAAGATTTTTTTACATAATAAGTAATAACACATATTTTTAAAAAAATCTTCTGTTTTTGCGGAAAGCGTTCACACATCCCTGTTTATATTTTGAATCATTCTGTAAAGATATATTTATTTTTTATTTTTTATAAAACAATATAATTGCATATTATAATGCGTATTTAAGATTTTTATTGCATATATTTAAATATGCACATTTTTCATTGTTTTTTATTTAAGTTCCAATATAAAAAATTGAAAAAAAATGTACCAGCCAATATAGAGATGAAACACTTGATCCAACATCAATGCACTAAGGGTTACACCACGATACATTGTACAACAAAATACTCCAATACCAGTACAACATAAAAGAGCAGCTATTAAAGTAGCATATGGTATTCTTGTTGTACATGCCACTGAATTGGTAGCTAAAAAAATATAAATATAATATAATTTTCAATTAAAATTTTTTTTTTTTTTTTTATTAATTAAACATAAGACTTTCCTAGTCTAAGGCTATCTAAATCTAGGGATATTGAAAGCTTACATAATTTTTAACATTATAACATGATAATTAAAATTTTTAAGTACTATGGATAATTACAATTGGTATAAAATATAGTATGACATATAAAATTAATGATATTTGTTAGCATGAGCAAAATGTATACAAATAGATAAAATAGCAACGTGTTTATATAAACTAAAGTAAACAAAGATAAGTAATTGTAGGTATGGTCTGATATATGATGAAAAGATAGATAAATAGGGAAAAACCTGTACACTATGGACAGAAACGTTTATTGACAATCTCGGTAAGGAGATTAATTAGTGGAGTAATTAAAGAGTTAAAATTAGAAATAAATTCTGATAAAACATTTGTGATGGATTCCATGGAAGAGGTTACCGTTTATTAATATTATTAAAATAAAGCACATCAGTTATTAGATTTATGAGGTATTCAGGGTTATTATTTTATTAATAAGTAATAACTAAATATCTAAGTATATGAAAAAAAAAACTGAAGAATATAGAAACTAAAATTTTAAAATCTAAATATTTGATGTCAAGATAAAAATATGAATAACAACAAAAATTAATAAAAATAAACAAATACATTATTAATGTTTTATATCATAATAAAAATAATAATTATTATTATACTTATATTATTATTTGAATAATTTTATCAAAAAAGTGAATTGAATGAGTTAAAAACTACTTCCTAAAACAAAAATTTATTTAAATCTAATGATGAATAAATGATTCTACTATAGATTTCCGAAATATTAAGAATTTGGATAAAAACTTAAGCTTTTATATGAAATTTAAAAACAAGATTTAGGTACACCTTCACATCTAAGTACTGAAAATATATTTGAATACCCTGTAAAAATAAAATGTAATACTTAATCACTTACATGCTGCATCACCAGCTCGTATCTTGTAACTAGAATGTAACAAATATTCAGAATAGCGTCCAAGAGTTTCCCTAGAAGGGTTATAATGGGAACTTTGCAAAGGCATCTCCATTTCAGGTTTTTGGAAACTATACTTAGTTTGAAATGCTAAAAAAATCATAAAGAACAACAATTAGTTTTTTAGTTAAATCCTGATATGGGCTTAATTTTACCTAATTCAGTAATATTTCAGAGAAAAATTCTTTAAAATATGTGTCTATAGTATAATAAGACATAATATAATTTATATTGTAAATTCATTTTATTTTTATAATAATAGAATAAATAATAAAATTATTATGTCGATTGATAACTACAGAAATGGGACATAATCTTTATTTTACAGTTTAAATTATAAACTATATTATAGGTACCTAACTACCGAACAGAAATATTTTTATATTATATTAATTGTATGTTTACTTGACTTTTATTTAAATAAATAATAACCTAAATGTGTTTTATTTTATAATATATTATCTATTTCTTTTTTTTATACCTATGTTATTATCATATAATACCCAATATATTTAATATTACATAATCTATGTAACAAACAACTATATTTTAAAATAAATTTTATCTTAGACGTTTTATTTTATAATATAATAATTTAACCAAATTAAAGTGTTCCTTTGAAAGTGAACTTTCTTAACACTGATAGTTACATATCTCATTGATAATATTTATATTACAACTGTTGGGTATGACAATAGACATAATTTTTGTTTGAATATTTTATTTTAATGGTTAAAAAGTATTTTATTTTGAAATAAAATACAAATGGAATATACAAAATTACAAAAAATCTAATTCATAACTATGAATTAGTTACTAAGAACTCTGTTTCTACTTCAAGTAACTAATATTTCTAATTCCAGTAACATTATATTAATATATATTTGTATTACCTATTAGTCTATAGCTAACATATTACATACCGGTGAATACAGTTAAGTCTGTACACTTAATTCATAATTCAATGAATTGTTGTAGGTCAGTTATTTTTAACCAAGGGCCGGTTAGAATACATATTGACTGACATGTAAAATATAAGTAGATATTTATATTTGTACACAAATGTTTTCCATTATATATATTATATTCCATATAATTCTAAACACAAATGTATTAGGTATTTTATATATAAAAAAAATTACAGTATGTACTAAGGAACAATATTATTAATGTACACATAACCTATACAGTTGCGGTTATATACTATGCTACTCAATTGACTATTACAAAAATCTATCTCACTTTCACAATGGTATTTTATTAGAAAAAGATAAATTATAATAACCATTGAATATTATTATTCCGTATTCACGTCTAACTAAATTATCGTATTATAGGTATTTTACACTTACGTCAATTAAACAAAACTGATACTGAACAAAGATTATATTGTTGAATATGGAACAATTTGGAATGTAATTAATAATTATAACTAAACTTAAAAAATGGAACGAGGGTAAGAGACACAAAAGGTAAGTATCAAATAAACAATAATGTTGATAAAACCAACAACAAATTATATCTGTTAATTTGACTACATTTTACTGTTATCAAGTATAGTTTTGTCAAAACAAAAAAAAGTAACGAATCATGGGCTGGTTCGGTGGGCGGTGATCATCAAAAGAGAAAGTTGGTAGCTTGGAGGTAAATTTAGTGCTAAAACTGAGTTTCTCGATTAGCAGGACGGATTGCATTATTCATTTTTCATCAAAACGACCTAGCCAGTGGAGTTTTATGGATTTAGCTGCCCCGGGTACACATTTTTTTTTAGAGCCTTCTCCCCTCCCCACAGTATTTTTATAGTGGCAATTTTTCTCACCCATAAAAAAACTTACAACACTCATGTGAAGAAGTAATAGCAGTGGTGTATATAGGTGGTGGGCCTAGCTAGTGGGCTGCAATCCCCCCCCCCACCCGAAATTACAGCCTTTTTAAATAGAACAACAATATATTTTATTAGGTACTATTATAAGTTTTAATTAGTTAGTTTTTTTTTATGAGCATTTAAAGTTCAAATTTTGATCAAATTTAATAATTATTTTGTAGGTTAAATGTTAAAATGTTCAACTTTTATAGCTAAGGATTGAAAATTTAAAACGAGGCTCCACGTAAATAGGTTGTGTATAAATTACTTTATTCACAATAATATCATCAAATATACTTGGTAATATCATAGGCTGACTGACCGTTTTCGCTCAGAATCGTTTTTCTTATACAATGATATTATATCATTGAATTCAAATTTAACACCATCCATTACAGGGACCCACTTGTAACTTACTGTACAGCAGAGCGACATCCACATAACCACCTTTTTTTTTATTTATGTTTTATTTTTTTATTTTTTTTTTTTTGTGTCTGTCATCACCTTTTAGGTTAGTAAAAACTAAAAGTGCTTAGATTTTCTTTAACAGTACGTCAGTACCTATCTTGTAGGAAAGCCTAGAATCTAGTTAGTAGTTGGTACTTTGGGTAGTCAAAAGTAAATATCTTCCAGTAGTTTCAAAAGCGCCGTGAAAAACAAAAAAAAGAATACAAAGCAAAATTAATGTCATCTGTAGGAGGCGGATGTTTATGCATTTATCATATTTTTGAAAATAATTTATGTGGAGTAAAATAGAAATTGTTTTCATTTGATATAAGAATTCAAATTAACAATACAATACTTATTGCATATTTTTGCATATTTGATGGATTTTTACTTGCTTGATCATATTTTTATATTCATCATGATGCTTTATTTGGTGCACATATTTTATGGTTCTTATATATATATATATATATATTATAATAATATAGTATGTTAAATATTCCGTATACTTATTTAGTTTCTATTTGATATGTTGATATTATGTTAGGTACCTATATAATATAGGTGTGTGATATTAAGACACAAAAATAATGAATAAATAGGAAATGACAATCATAGGCTTGCGCAGATATTTGTGGCAGGGTGGGCTAAGTCAATAAATATTAAGAAACCTGAACTCTGATGGAAGAAACAATTAAAATGTTACATACTTTAATTTACCTACTCATAATCAGCCACTATTTTAAGGCACAAATCATTTATATGATAAAAAACAAATACATATTTTTTAAAAACTAAATAAGAAATATTTTAATTGTCAACACAGTTTTAAATTTTAAATAAACACAATTTCGAAATGTGTAATGGTAAAAATAAATGTTATCAATTTTATTTTTAAAGACATTTAGTTTATTATTATTTATTATCATTGAGTATCAATGTTATTTTTCACCTACCTATTTAATGTTTCATGATTTATAAAATTAAAAATCGTGATGTTTAGATCATGTATTACTATGTATAGAAATTTCGGTACGTCTCGCTGAGTGGGCTACCACTGTGCGCACGCTTTTGATGGAAACATTGTCACGGAATGTTTATATTGACATTTCCTATACACCAAAAAATATTTTAACTACTTTTGAACTAATTATAGGTAATAGGTATAAGAAAATATCGATTACCTATTATAAGTTTTTTTTTTAAAAATTGTATTCGATAAAAAAATTGTCGCTCAGTCATAAAACTTGTAAATTTAATACGATGTTCCTCAAGTTATTTGTGGAAACTATAAAAAAAATATCGTAAATAATCTACATTAATTTAAGTCTGAAGTTAGAATATTTACGAAATTCATCAAAAACGAATTATTACAGACATTTTAAGTTCAAATTTAAAAGAAATTACTAATAAATATTAAAATCGTGAATAACGATTTTAGTTATTTTGTTGTAATTTAAAAATATTATTGATGGGTTCTCGAAACTTTTAGAGTATAAGTTCTTTCAACTATATTATACTATACACACTACACACAAGAGTAATATGACATTTTCAAATGCAATTCGTTTGGCAAAATTAATTTAACCTACTGTAGTACTAACTACCTTAATGCAGTAATGTCTCTTAGTAAAATAAACTACTTTAATCACAATAATATCATAACAGATACTTAGTAATATCATTCAGTATATACTGTATATTATTTATACTCAATGGCAGTGTTTGGAAGGAACGAGTTCCAAAAGGAACGGATTCCTGGAACGAATTCTTTTTTAAGGAACGGCACGTTGAACGAATTCCTTTTTATAAAAAAAGAACGAGAAAATGAACGAGTTCTTTTTTTCAAGGAAAAAGAACGAAATTTTTCGTTCCTTTCAAGTTCCAATTTACACAGATATATAAATAATTGAAATTGAAATATTTTTTTTTTTAGTGTGTATATTTCCAATATTATGATCGTTATCGAGTATCCGAGTATCAAACTTCACCGTTAAAGTGTTAGTCCTTAATCATTAGGTAGGTATTCTGGTACAGGGTACTCATTACTTATTGGTCATTAGTAACTTTATTAATATTTCTCATAAGTCATAACTCATAAGTTATAACTTAATATATAGAAATGGGTATAATATACTATTATATTACATTATTACGATATAAAATATAAATCCTTGTCGTTGCGTCAACGGAAAATAAAATAGCATGAACACCGAAGACTGAACAATAAAATCATTTATGAATTACGATGCGGGTCGGGACTATTGTAATACCTAGTACTTACCTACAGCTAAAATGTATAATAATATATTACCATATTAATATGACGTTACAATATTATTTTAATGATAATTATTTATAACAACAATAAATGATAAGATAGTTGACATACGAATAGATTACTAAAATACGTCATTTGATTATACCGAAAACCCCAAATGTCTGAAAAGTCAAATAATCGTATAGTCGAGAGTCGACAGCCGGTATCAGTGTTTCATTTTCATATTGTGAATAATGTGAAGACTTGAAGTGAATTGTGATTTGCATTTGTTATACAGTACTACAGTAGTTATAACCGTATAAAAAAAAAACTGCAGTCAGTATTATTTTCTTAAACTTAATAGTAAATTATAAATTTACTTGTAGGTATGTATAAGTATAATTAAAAATTAAAGTACCTAAATATATCTGTTAAAAAAAAAATTGATGGTTAAATAAGAATTTTAATTTTATCTGGAACTAAAAAAGGAACTAGTTCTTTTTCCAAAGGAACGACAAAGGAACGAATTCTTTTTTTTAAAAAGGAACAAGGAACGGAACGAATTCCTTTTTTTCTTAAAGGAACAAGGAACGGAACGAATTCCTTTTTATAAGGAACTTGACAAACACTGCTCAATGGTAATATTATTGGCTGACAGACTGTCTTCGCTCAGAAACGTTTTTCGCATACAATGATTTAATACCATTGAATTGAACAGATCCATTACAGTGACTCTCTAGACACCTAGTGTGAAGCAAAATAAACCCACTTTTTTATAATTTACAGTTTATACCTACTCTACTTACAAATAATAATAATAAATTTAGCATTTTTAAAATAATGTATTTTATAAAAATCTTTTACCCATTACATTTTGTTAACAATTATGTCTTATTCATGTTAATAACTTTGGTATTCATGGGACTATAATAGGAGTGACTATAAATTATAAATATTGACAGCATAGGTTATTAGGCTCAGCAGCATAGAACTGTGGCAGAGGCTTCATTCTTCATTTGCATTATTTTCTTTTCAAAATTGATCTATTCATTTTTATCCTAGATATTTGTTTGATAGGTACATAAATTAGCTGTCTTTGTCATAATATTCTAGCTAAGGGCCGGAAAAGACAAAACAGTTGTTTATACTATAAAAATAGGTAGTAGGATTGACTGTACTTTATAATTGCTGTAGGGATAGCTATAAGATTAATCAGATTTACTAAAATATTATAGTCATTATAGTTATTCGAACTGAAATATGCTATTTTAACTATATTTTTTAGTTAATTCAAACATTAAAAACTGCATTAACTATAAAATATAGTAAACCTAACCATAACTAATAACTATATTTATATAGTAATAATAATTAAATCATTTTAGTTATTTTACCTATTAAATAATTATTTTTACTATAATTTGTTTAACTATAATATTATAGAAATTTTTTTCCGTGAAGGTAACACAAAGACCTCACGGACAATCAGAAAATAATAAATGATTGAACATAATTTTGTTATTGATATTCATGGTTGACGGTGGATGCATATTTTATGCAAGTTATTAATCATATAATTTATCATTAATGTATCATATAAATAACACCTTTTCTGAGAAGTTGGTACACACGTGACATGTAAGTATATAAGACTGTATATCATAATAAAAGATTGTCATAATTAAATGTGTAGACTGTATGGCTCGATATCCGTACTAGTATAACGTTCTCCCGCGTACATATACCGTTGACAGGATGAGGTGGAGTTGTAAATGATTACGTACCTACACTCAAATAATTATTCACTGTTTATTTCAAAATGCTTCAAAAGTAACGTTAAATTTAAAATTGTAAATGTTAATGTAAATTTGGATCAACGAATATTTTTAAATATTATCTAGATTCTAGAAATACATGATACAATATCATACATCGAAGTCCAAAATATTATATTCTATCCATGTAAATTAATAATATATTAAATTATTAGAAAATCATCTGGCGTAAACGTGCTCGCAGTCTCGCACTAGCTTTGTAAAATCACATCTGGCTATGGGCTGTCGGTATTCTCATATATACAAGCGACAGGACTACCTCTCTACTTCTCTTGTCCTTTGCAGCAATAAGTGTTCTTGCTCTCACGGTCGCGGGTCGGTACGGTCGTGCCGATGCCCCTAAAATCTAAATTAGCGTTTACCTACCCACGGTTGTAAGTACATGTGCATCCGTCTACTTAATATGCAGCTGTATCCGTAGAAACGCAGTTGTTTTTAAGTAGCGGCTCGTGAGTAAATATTCTGAGGAGACTTTAGTTTACATTTATTATGTAGGTAATAAATTATGACGGCGTACAGTGGCTAAAGACGGCACAGCGTAATATTATATTGTCGTGAACCCAGTTACAAATTTCAATAGCGCATAAAATACGCGGCTGGGTAATACTAAAACCCGGGACGGGACCGATTCAATTCCACATGTGATAACAAGAAAAATACTTTCTAATTACGACTAATATTATATTTAATATATTTAAATATAAAACTATTATATTATTAAATATATTACCTATTTAATTATATAAATTAAATACATGGATTAATCAAAAATATACCAATTAGCAAAAAATTTGTGAAAACAGCACAGAATTACAGGTTATAGCAACATAGTTTCACAGCTATGGTATATCGATTAGGACGATCTGCAGTTAAGTCCCAAATAATTTAAGACTTATAAACGTATATTGAAATTTTAAGTAGATTCAACTCCATCGTTTTATATAAAAATCAGTGAAAAATATTAATTATTGCAGAAACTGGACGGGATTCCACCATCACAGGTGCACGTAATTAAGTCAATATTTTGACGGGACGAGCTATAAGTAATTCAAAAATGAATTACAACTTATGAAACGTATATCAAAAATTTAAGTATCTTATACTCTATCTTTTGGTAAAAAAATTATGAAAAAATATACATTTTTGCAGAAACGGGACGGGATTCCACCGTCACAGGTGCTGAAATATAGTCCAAATTGTAGACGGGACGAGCTGTAGTTAAGTCCCAAATTGTTTAAGGCTTATAAAACGTATATCAAAATTGTAAGTACTTTAAACTCTATCGACTGATATAAAAATCAGAAAAAAATATTCATTATTGCAGAAACGGGACGGGATTCCATTATTCCAATGCCACCAGTGCGCGTAATTAGGTCAATATTTTAACGGGACGAGCTGTATTTAAATAAAAAATATTTTAAAACTTTAAATACCTATTTAAATTTGTTTATTTTAATTATTTTATTGATCTATTACATATCCAATCCCGTATAGTATCATAATGACATTTATTTATATTTATTATAATATATTAATATTATTTTAATAATTACAATAGTGATTATATTGTATGCCATTTAGTTTATCATATATTACTTATTTACATTTATTTAGTTTATTTAGTACAATTATTTTATCGATTATTGTTATTCTTATTCAGAATTAAAACGTTATCCAAGTTTTGCGTTTATCGTTATTTAAAATAGTAATACCTATTCAATTTAAAAATAATAACTAATGCGGGTATATAATGGCCCGGATACGGAATATAGTATAATCAATTCTTAGATTGTTTGCATGAAATAAATGTTTCTACGAAAACAATAAACCTTTTAAATAAATAGAATTTAAAATATTTCGTTTTGCGTTATTTTTCGTTCAATGATATTCTATAAATTACGTTTTGCGTTATGTTTTGTTTAATGATATATAATATATTTTGTTAATCGTTATATTTTGTTTTACGGTATTTAATTATTTTTGATTATCGCTTTCCGTTATAATTACGTTTATAAATTTCAATCGAGAAACTAATTTTAATCAATCTAGACCTAAAAGCCTGACAAAAATACGTCAACTCAAAATTATCGGATTAGGATTCTGTAAAAACATTTGAGTTGATTGACCTTTTTTCTAGGTTATTGTGGAAGTTGATTTTAGAATAACTGTTTAACTTTCTTGAAAAAGACACTAAAGTAAATCAAAAAATTGAAAACAAATTTAATAACTAAACTAAAATTTAAGAACCGTTTTTAACAAAATATCAAAAATCGATTTCCACAACAACCTAGAAAAAAGGTCGATCAAATCAAATCTTTTTACAGAATTGAAATCTGATTATTTTAAGTACGCGTAATCTTGTCAGGCTTTTAGTCTAAAACGTGAAATATATACGCTGCTTCCAATCCCCTTAAAATAATTTATAAATTTTCTTAACATTACGCCACTGTATAACGTTATTATAACGTTTGCAAGCTCTGTTATAACATTAATATTGTCAATATGGTACCAATTATAAAGAGCACCTCTATGGCAATTCTTCAACAGTTGTATACCTACTGATTATTTGTAAAAATAAATGCCGAAACACGTTCAAAAATATATTTTTATATTGAAATTGGCAGAACGATTGGAGACACAAGTAAAACGTTTAGGTACCCATTTTTTCAGATACCAAAAATGAATACATCATATTTTTAAAATAATACCACATTTAAGCACCAATTCGTTTAGGTACACATTATTTTCTATTTTATTTTTTAGAGTTTAGTATTAACTTTTTGGCCTAACAAATATAATTTTATTGATATTTATTGAAAACAGAAAACTAAAAAATTTGAAATTTGGAATTGTCCGTAAACTGATCAAAACAAGTGAAAATATTTAAAACATTTTATGGTGAGTAAAAAATGAGAATATAAACATTCTGTACATTTTTCATGTATCTACAGTTATGAATAACAACAAAATAAGAAAATCGGTACTTGAGAAATCGAGTGAATAACCAATTTATAAAAATATATGAACTTCAACTACTCATTCAAATTTAATTTGATTTTTTTAAATTTAATACATCCATTATTATTTAACTTTATTGATTGAAGAATAAACAAATGTCATTATAATTTTATTTTAGTGACAAGTAAGTAAGTAGGTAACTTAATTATTTTATTAATTTAATTTAATTTTTTTAATTTTAAAATATTAAATATCCATAGACAATATTATTTTTATAAGAATTTAAAGTTCGAATTTTGATAAAACCTAACCTTTGAGTTCTATTAATGTTATAGTTTTTACATCAAGTAAAAAATGACAAAAAAATGTATTTAAAAAATAAATTTCGGTTTATAATTTTATTTTACCATTACATATTATTACCTACAATAGCATTAAACATTAAAATTGTATAGCGCTTAAATATCTACTCGAAAACGTATAAACGATATAGGTACCTACTTTTATGATACTAAGCAAAAATTTAAAATAAAATCTTAATAAAAATTACATTTTTTAAAAATACATACTATATTATTATATCCAACGAAAAAACGTATTAAATGTCACCTTACGTGGACGTCAGACATGTGTGGTTTCCATCTTACACACCTAAAACAATTTTTCGTTCGATAGTGTCAATAGGGCACTGTCAGTTTTGATATAAGAGTGAATTGACCTATTATCAAACTTTTAAATAACAACATCATATGTGTTCTCTAGTTGGTTTCTTACGATATTTTAATTTTTCAATGAATTATGAATAGGTCCATGCACTCAAATATCAAAATTAACAGAACACTATTGAAATTGGCAAACGAAAATTTGGTATGTGAGAAAACGGTGTGCCGTCCTCTTAATAAAATCAATATTTTTTACCTTTATGAAAATGGTGCAAAAATCAATTGTTGTCTTTATAGATAAAAAGAGAGTTGAAAAATAACAAACCTAAAAAAAATGGAAATAATTTAAAACAGTTGAAAGTCTTGAAAATATTGAACAACTGTTAACTATAATATGAACTGAGGTTTGACTAAACCCATTTTGTATTTCGTGATGGGTTTTATAAAAAAATTGTATTGTTTGGTGACTGTTACTTAACCTTTAAAATTAATATATGATATTTGATTTCTTAAATTTAAATACCATAAGATAAACTATAATAACTACTTATGTAGAATCATTATTATAATTATTAAAACGATGTTAATATAATAAATAAAAATAAATTTCACACACATTAAGATATTTTACAGGATTAACTCTATAATAGATCAATTAAATAATCAAACTAAATAAATGTAAATAAGTACTGATAAACTAAATGGCATACAATATAATCACTATTGTAATTATTAAAATAATATTAATGTAATAAAAAATAAATAAATATCATTCACGCTATGATTGTTTACGGGATTGGCTATGTAATAGATCAATAAAATAATTAAAATAAACAAATTTACATAGGTATATTATATGATAAACTAAAATGCATAAAATAGAATCATTACTGTAATATTATTATAATAATACTAATATAATAAATTAAAATAAATCTCATAGATATATTTTTAAGTTTCATACATTTTAAATAATTTTTGACTTAACTACAGCTCGTCCCGTCTACAATTTGGACAATATTTCAGCACCTGTGGCGGTGGAATCCCGTCCCAGATTTGTTTAGAGTTACACCAAAAACCAAAATAGATTTTGTCAAAAACCGATTTTATCCCTTAATTTTTATGTTGTTTTTCCCGGTGCTTTTAAAACTAGAAGGAATTTTGAATGTTGACCTCCCGAATGCACCAACTAGACACACTGTCCCATCGAAAAAGATACTGTTGATCAATATCAAGACACCGACACAAAATTAAAAAATTTAAAAAGCGGGTAAGTAGATGTCGCTCAGCTGTAAAGTACGTTACAAGTGAGTCACTGTATAATGGATTGTATTAAATTTGAATTCAATGATATCATATCATTGTAGACGAAAAACGATTCTGAGCAAAGACGGTTTGTTAGTGTAGTGTTTATATTGTTATTATATTTATTATAGCCTGTAAGTTGAATTAATAGTATAATTATTTACAACAAAAGTAGGTCAGCGCATTTCGGTGGTGGATGTTTGTCCATCGACCCTTCGGGCCTCGGACAGGATAGTGTAATTTTACTGTATTCGATTTGAATGCAATGATTGCATTCGATAAAGAACGATTCTGAGCTGACGAGGGAATCTTTTTTATTTAATTTTATTCGTTTCTATGGTGATAAACAAAGCGTTTTAAGAACAACTTAAGAACAATTTATATAATAATAATAATAATTTAAAATTAGGAAATATGATAAAAATGAAAAAAAATATAAAATAAAAAAAAAAGCTCATAAGTCACTCAAATGTTTTGAAAATTTGACCATGTCTAGGTAAGGCTAATATAAGTAAACAACCCAAATTTCAAGTTTTACGAATGTTTTTAACCAAATTACAATAACAAAACTCCCAAAATTAAAATGTTTATAAATAGCTCAAAAATGGCTAAAATTTTCCAAACTTTCCAAAATACAACAAAAAATATCTCTTGTCATTTTTCATTTGAAGCAATATTTCTGGTAGAAAATGTCATCCGTAATTATTTAATATTATAAAATCATGACATCATATGTTTTTTCTCCTTTAATCGCTTTTATTTCGAGTAGCGTTTCGAAAATCGAAAAATGACCTCTCTAAAGTACCAGCTCAAAAACATTGCCTTTCAGAAAATATGCTATACTTGATACTTTTGAGCAAGTTTAGAGGGAGAAAAAATGTTTACAGAATAAAAAAGAAAAAGAAATAAACATCATTGTAAAACGATTACGTTCCTCGCTCCGCTCAGAATCTAAAAGTAATAAAAATCGATATTATATTCTGAATGGGGGGGGGAATGTATTAATTTTACAATGATGTGTGTTTTTTTTTTTTTATTTTTATTTTTGTTAAAACGACGTGAAAAACAAAAGAAAAATTAAGGAAAAACGGGAATTTTTACGCAAAATCTGTTTTCAAGAAAATCGATTTTGGTTTTTAGTGTAAATCTAAAACAAATGACCGTAGGGACATGAAATTTTGACTGAATGTTTATATTAGCATTTTCTATACACCATAAAATTTTGAAAATATTTTGACTCTTTTTGAGCTGTTTACGGACATTGTCAGTTTTTAATTTTTTTAGTTTTTTATTCTATAAATATCAATAAAATTTTATCTGTTGAGTAAAAAAGCTTGAAAATTTAATAAAGGCTCCTAGGTTATTGTTTCAAAGGCAGATGAAAAAAATTAAAAATCCTTAGTCACAGTTTTTTTTTTATAAGCATTTAAAGTTCAAATATTGACCAAATACGGAAAAATCACGAAAATTTGCAAATTACTTTGAGTTAGATAATCACAAAAAATTTTCCTTTTAAATCTAAGATTTGAAAATCTAATACAAGATTTCTCATAAGTTTGTCTACCTCTATCAAAAAAAAAATGTCTACAAGAAACTTAAATTAAATTTTAATGAGCGTCTGAAATTTATATTTTTAAAACATTTGATATTCACTTGATTTCTCATGTAACAATTTTCTTATTTTATTGTAATTGAAAAATGAATGACTGTAGATACTTGAAAATTTCACTGAATATTTATATTAGCATTTTCTATACACCACAACATTTTGAAAATATTTTGACTCTTTTTGAGCGGTTTACGAACATTGACAGTTTTAAATTTTTTTAGTTTTTTTTCTATAAATATCAATAAAAATTTTTTTGTTGGGTAAAAAAGCGTGAAAATTAAATTTAAGGCTCCTGATATATCGTTCTAATAGCAGTTAAAAAATATTAAAAATACATAAGCACAATTTTTATTTATAAGCATTTAAAGTTCAAATGTTGACAACATTTATCAAATTTATAATTTATTAATTATTTTGTAGTTAAAAATGTATAAAATGTTTAACTTTTATGGCTAAGGATTGAAAATTTAAAACAAGGCTCCACGTAAATAGGTTATAATATAAATTACTTTATTCACAATAATATCATCAAATATACTTGGTAATATCATAGGCTGACTGACCGTTTTCGCTCAGAATCATTTTTCTTATACAATGATATTACATCATTGAATTCAAATTTAACACCATCCATTACAGCGACCCACTTGTAACCTACTGTACAGCAGAGTGACATCCACTTATCCACCTTTTTTAAAATTTTTTTTGTGTCTGTCATCACGGTTTGGGGCAGTAAAACTGCTTCGAATTTCTTCAATAGTATCTTGTTCGATGGGAAAGTGAATCTAGTTGGTGCATTCAGAAGGTCAAAAGTAAAAATTTACCAGTAATTTTTTAAAGCGCCGTGAAAAACTGGAATTTTTACGCAAAATCTGTTTTCGAGAACATCGATTTTGGTTTTTGGTATAACTCTAAAACAAATGAACGTATGAAATTAGCAAATTATTTTGAGTTGAGAATTCATAAAAATTTTTCTTTTAAATCTATGATTTTAAAATGTAATATAAGATTACTCATAAGTTTGTCTACCTTTATCAAAAAAAAATATCGTAATAAAAAGTTATAAAAATCGATGCTATATTCTGAATGGTGGGGGGGGGGATGTATTAATTTTACAATGATGTGTGTTTTTTTTTATTTTTGTGTCTGTCATCACCTTTTAGAAGAGTAAAGGACTGATAGGAGAGTGAATCTAGTTGGTACTTTGGGGGGTCAAAAGTAAAAATTTCCCAGTAGTTTTCAAAAGCGACGTGAAAAACAAAAGAAAAATTAAGGAAAAACGGGAATTTGGTTTTTGGTGTAACTCTAAAACAAATGACCGCAGGGACATGAAATTTTGGCTGAATGTTTATATTAGCATTTTCTATACACCATAAAATTTTGAAAATATTTTGACTCTTTTTGAGCTGTTTATCAGTTTTCAATTTTTTAGTTTTTTTTTCTATAAATATCAATAAAAATTTTTTGTTGGGTGAAAAGCGTGAAAATTTAATATAAGGCTCCTGATATATCGTTCTAATAGCAGTTAAAAAATATTAAAAATACATAAGCACAATTTTTTTTTATAAGCATTTTAATGTTCAAATGTTGACAACATTTATCAAGTTTATAATTTATTAATTATTTTGTAGTTAAAAATGTATAAAACTTTTATGGCTAAGGATTGAAAATTTAAAACAAGGTTCCACGTAAATAAGTAAATATATAAATTACTTTATTCACAATAATATCATAGGCTGACTGACCGTTTTCGCTCAGAATCATTTTTCTAATACAATCATATTATATAATTGAATTCAAATTTAACACCGTCCATTACAGTGACCCACTTGTCACCTACTGTACAACAGAGCGACATCCACTTACCAACCATTTTTTTTTTATTTTACAGTAATTTTAGATTCTGAGCGGAGCGATTAATGTATTGATTTTACAATGATGTGTGTTTTTTTTTTATTTGGTTAATTATTATATTGATCTATTACATAGCCAATCCCGTAAAGTATCATAATGTGAATAACATTTATTTATATTTATTATATTAATATTATTTTAATAATTACAATAGTGATAATATTGTGTCGTATTTTGCAGACAGTCGTCAAAATAATATTATTTAATATATATGTAATATAGGTGGGGATATTTCAAATTGTAAATTATTGACATAGGTCAGGCCAGCGAAGCAATATGTGCTGAGGCGACGATAATATTTTCTATATAACACCGTTGTACTCGCAGGCACGACCCCCTGTTGTCGCTGAGTGATTCGGCGAGAACGTAGCTACGACGTGCGTGTGAAACGCCGATCGTAGTTCGGGCTAGGCGATCTGAATTTGCTAAGTGTTTTATTTATGTTTGTTTTAATACAATAAAAGTGTTTCCGACCTGAAAACCCGAGTTAAACATTATTTTAGTCATTCTTACGTTCTTACCTTTTATTGGAACATCGCCGGGATATACGTACTATGTGTCAATGAAGTTTTATTAAACTGAATAGTGCCAAGGTATATGTAATCTTTGAGTCATTTCAACTAGATAGGAACGAACTAAGAATTGACAAGCGCATACCATCGTACCTCAATGAGTTAACAGTGCCATTCTAATTAACTTTAGAGAGTGTCATTAACTAGAGAATACGAGGTTAAGGCGTATAGTTGGTTTACCGCGTATTGTCTAATACGGGTGATACCACAATTGTATACAATTTAGTTTATCAGTACTTATTTACATTTATTTAGTTTAATTATTTAATTGATCTATTATACAGGTAATCCTGTAAAATATCTTAATGAGTGTGAAATTTATTTTTATTTTTAAGATTATCAATTTTTTACTTAATTCCACCTACGGTGGATTAATATAATCAATTAATACAAAATCCTAACCTAACCTAACCGTACAAAAATCCGATGAATAAAAAACCAAATTTAACCAAATTAGCCTATCTTCTTCCCAGAGGTATAATCTACACAAAAAATTCATCTATATATATAAAAATGAAGCGTAAAAAATGTATGTTACCTCATACCTAGCAATATACAATACACTATTATTATTTTAATCTGAAACTAAATTTTTTTTTCTGGTCAGATGGCACCACCATTGTATTTTTTGATATTCGAAGTTTTTACTTTTCCGGTGGATTTTCCTAAAATTTTCTTTCGGAAAAACCTTCTCCTGGCAATCACAAACATGTTAAAAAAGCTATTCTCGATTGATGAGTTAACGACATTTTTCACGCTCTATTTTTATATATATTGATATTTATTTTGTTATTGTTACTACGGTAGCCGGTTCAGTTGAATTATTATTATTTGTTTACTATCATATTTGTATATAAAATATACCCAACAAAATGCAAGTATATACCTATGAATATTTTTTTACTAGGTAGGTAAATATATCCACCAATAAAAAAAATAAGTCCCTATATAAATATTTTCACTCGGCTACATACTATTAAACACTGTCTGTCTGTTTGTTAATTGTTTATATTTTATAACTTACTTTTTGCTCTATCTCGGATAAGTTAATTATTGGTTTATTTCTCAGCAATTTTTCAAAATCTCTCATTTTATATCCATACACCGTATTTTTCATCTCAGAAAAGTATGACTTTCGTAGTAATCGATTCGCCGAATACCTCTTGGTTGGATCATAAACTATCATATCTATAATTAAATCATATTCCGGGCGGTATGGTTGGTACACTGAACGCAGTCCAACTCCAGTGGTTCTGCCATTTCGTTTATTAGTTTCGTATTGTGCAACGAACACATCAGATTTATATTTTTTAAATTTATTAGTTAGTCTTTCGTCTGGAGAGTACCCGTTCAATCTTTTCAATTTGTTCATTTTCGTCTCGACCATCGAACAACGGATGACCGGTAGCTATTTCATAAAGTACACATCCCGTTGCCCAAATATCCATTTTTGAATTGTACCAACCTTGTGTTAACAAACATTCAGGTGAGCGGTACCATCTAGTTGCCACGTATTCTATGTACTGATGGCCATAAATGGAATGATATGTGGTTCCAAAATCACCGATCTTTAATAAATTGTATCTCAGAAAAATATTTTCTGACTTGATATCCCTATGGATAAAGCAATTCTCGTGCAAATACCTTAAGCCTGTACAAAATGTTCTAATGAATAATAATAATAATTATAGTTTGTAACAACAATTATACCTTCCAACATTTGATACATATAAGTTTTAATTCTATATTCTGATAGTGGACATTCTCCGTTTTCTATAATATCGTATAATGTTTTTTCATTAATTCTGTTGCTAAAATAACTTCTCCGTTTTCTTTTTCGTGGTATGCCTTTTTTAGAATAATATTAAGAACGGATGTTTTGCCACCGAGTTTAATACATTAACTTCTGATAAAGCGTTCCATTTGTCAACGTCCACTGCGTCAGCGCCATATTCATATTTTTCTTTCAATACTTTAGCCGCATATTCTTGTCCGCTGCTTCGTTGCACACATAACCATACAACAGAAAACGTGCCTTGTCCAATTATTATTTTTAGATGAAATTCAGAATAAAAATTATTTGAATCGTCTACTAGATAGTGGTACATTAGGTGACGTCATTAGGTCGCATGAAGCTAAAAATGTAATGTAACCATAGTTAAGCATTTATATTAAATACGTACAATATTACTAGGTAGGTACTTTAAGAAACATATTATTAAAACGTTTTGGTTTCCATACAAACACTGGAAATCGATTTTCATTAATGTATATCTTTAAGGTATATGCCAGAAATGTGAAATTTGTATTTATTTTAATTTTAAAAATGTGTATTATAATGTATGATATATTATATTATACTAGATGATCCCGTGCACTTGGTTGCCCGTTAAATGTATCAACTCTGTATGACTCAAACTTTGTTAAATTCATTATTATTCGGTTTTATGGTGTTCCACATTTATCTTAACTTTTCCGTTGCCCGGAATAAAAATTCTGATTCGCAGCAGTACATTTATCAGGTAGGCGGTAGATCGCGGACCACGTGCTGTTTGTACGTAAGTGTATGATTTAACTCTAAAGTGTCGTTTCAACTTTCAATAATAATATTATTGTTCTGTAATATTAGCATAAGTAATATTAATTTCATCATATCAATTATTATTCCACACATCAAATAAGTCCATACGGCTTTCTCATTTTTCTATACATTTGGCGCAAAAATGTAAATTTAAAATTTAAAATAATTGCTTACAATATATTTTAATTTTTGAATTGTTACAACAATACATTTTTCAAATTAAAAACTGAGTAAACACATGTATAAGTTGGGTTTGTTTACTGTTAGAAAAATCATCAATTAGTTTATTTGTCATTGTTAAAATTTATAAAACTTTCAACATTTATAGTTAAGGATTGAAAACTTACAACAAGGTTCCACGTAAGTAGGTTATTCTGTAACCAAAAAATCTTGATATAACTCTTTATATATTGTTACAATGTTATTTGAAAAATATTAAAAATCCAGTCACAATTTTTTTATAAGTATATAAATTGTCAATTTCCATTTTTTTTAGTTCTTTTTTCTATAAATATCAATAAAATTTTATCTGTTAAGTAAAAAAGCTTGAAAATTTAATAGTAGGCTCTTAGGTTATTGTTTCAAAGGCAGATGAAAAAAGTTAAAAATCCTTAGTCACAGTTTTTTTTTTATAAGCATTTAAAGTTCAAATATTGACCAAATACGGAAAAATCACGAAAATTTGCAAATTACTTTGAGTTAGATAATCACAAAAAATTTTCCTTTTAAATCTAAGATTTGAAAATCTAATACAAGATTTCTCATAAGTTTGTCTACCTCTATCAAAAAAAAAATGTCTACAAGAAACTTAAATTAAATTTTAATGAGCGTCTGAAATTTATATTTTTAAAACATTTGATATTCACTTGATTTCTCATGTAACAATTTTCTTATTTTATTGTAATTGAAAAATGAATGACTGTAGATACTTGAAAATTTCACTGAATATTAGCATTTTCTATACACCACAACATTTTGAAAATATTTTGACTCTTTTTGAGCTGTTTACGGACATCGTCTGTTTTCAATTTTTTTAGTTTTTTTTTTCTATAAATATCATTAAAATTTTATTTGTTGGGTAGAAAAGCGTGAAAAAATAATGCAAGGCTCCTGATATATTGTTACAATAGTAGTTGAAAAATATTGAAAATATATATGCACAATTTTTTTTTGAAGCATTTAAAGTTTAAATTTTGACAAAATGTATTAAATTTAAAATGTAATAATTATTTTGTAGTTAAAAATTTATAAAATGTTCAACTTTTGTAGCTTAGGATTAAAAATTTAAAACAAGGTTCCACGTAAATAGGTTATATATAAATTATTTTGTTCACAATAATATCATCAAATATACTTGGTAATATCATAGGCTGACGGACCGTTTTCGCTCAGATTCGTTTTTCTTATACACTGATATTATATCATTGAATTCAAATTTAACACCATCCATTACAGTGACCCACTTGTAACGTACTGTAAAGCAGAGTGAAATCCACTTTTTTAATTGTTTGTTTATGATTTTATAATAAATATATGATCTTTAAGTCTAAACCTTTAAGTAGAGAACAAAAAATAGTTAATTTTAAGATTTTATAAGTAGTCCAAATGATAAGTTCTGTCTTTTAAACTTTTATACAATCATTTAAAAGTTTAAAATGTATATTATAATTTATACCGAATTTCTTTTAGAATATTTATCTTTTATAATACCTAAAAATAAAAATAATTTAGTGGACTATTTAGAATTGTTAGGGCATTTTTAAGTTTATTTAGAACATTAAAATCATTAATTATAATTATGACAATCACCCCAGAAAAAACCAAGGGGCAACTGCCCCTACTTCCCCCCTGACGACGTCCTTGTGTGTGGGGGGTTAGACACCCCTGAATGTCGGCAACTGTAAGTAATAGTCGGCAATTTTCAGAATTCGAAAAATATAATATATTATGCCATTATGGGATTATTAAATTATCGAAACTTTCATATTATTAGCAAGTAAAACTAATAATAATTTACTCGTAAAAAATATTAATTTTTTTATAAACATTTTTTTGTTTATTTTGAAATTCAAATAATAATGAAATATAAAATCGATATGTCATTCCCTCAAAAATATTATTCTCTATCTTTTTTGTAATAGTTGATTTTACTCTAAGATTACATATAAACATAGAAAAAATGATTCTGTGTTAATGCGTTTTGTCTATGTTGAGCGTAGGCCAGAGAGAGAAAACAAATAGTGCGATGATATCCTCTTAATTATTTTTGGTCTTTATTATATATCAAAAGTAAAAAATTCCAAATAGTTTTTAAAAGCACTGTGAAAAACAAAAGAAAAATTAGGGAAAAAGGGAATTTTTACGCAAAATCGATTTTGGTTTTTGGTGTAACTCTAAAACAAATTAATTTCCCTAGTTGTTTAATGTTTATATTGTGATTTTCTACACCATAAAATTTTCAAAAAATTTTAGTTTGTTTTGAACTGTTAGAGGTCTGCTCTTCAGTTTTAGTTTATCTTTCTTTAAATGTCAATAAAATATGTTATTTGTTGGGTAAAAAAGCATGACATTTTAATACAAGGATTCTAATTTGTGTTTCAAAGAGTGATAAAAAATATTAAAAATCCATTGTCGAAATTTTTTTTTTTATAAGCATTTAAAGTTCAAATATTGACAAACTACATAAAATTCCGAAAATGTGCAAATTATTTTGTTAGAAATTCATAAAAATTGTTCTTTTTAAATCTAAGATTTGAAAATGTAATACAAATTTATCCATAAGTTTGTCTACCTTTACCAAAAAAAAAATGTCTACAAGAAAATCAAATTAAATTTTTAAGAGCGTTTGAAATTCTTATTTTTACATTTGATATTTTCTCGATTTCTCGTGTAACGGTTTTTTGTTGTAATTAAAAAACGTATGACTATAATAGATACTTGAAAATTTCACTGAATGTTTATATTAGCATTTTCTATACACGATAAAATTTTGAAAATTATTTAACACTTATGAGCTGTTTACGGACATTGTCAGTTTTCAATTTTTTTAGTTTTTTTTTCATTAAATATCATTAAAATGTTATTTGTTGGGTAGAAGAGCGTAAAAATTTAATGAAAGGATCCTGATATATTGTTGCAATAGCAGTAGAAAAATATTAAAAAGGGCACACATTTTTTTATAAGCATTTAAAGTTCAAATTTTGACAAGATTTATCAAATTTAAAATGTAAAAATTATTTTGTAGTTAAAAATTTATAAAATGTTCAACTTTTGTAGCTAAGGATTAAAAATTCAAAACAAGGTTCCATGTAAATAGGTTATATATAAATTACTTTATTCACAATAATATCATCAAAAATACTTGTTTATATCATAGGCTGACTGACCGTTTTCGCTCAGAATCGTTTTTCTTATACAATGATATTATATTATTGAATTCAAATGTAACACCATCCATTACAGTGACCCACTCCACATGCCACATACTGTACAGCAGAGCGACATCCACTTACCCACCTTTTTAAATATTGATTTAAATTGCTATATATTTTAATGAATAATGAACTAATACAATTTTTATGAGCGTTAGAATATCATATTTTTACAATATTGGATATTCACTCAATTTCTTATGTACCAGTAGTGGTTTTGTTATTTTGTTGTCATTTAAAAAGGGATAACTGTAAATACTTTAGGTCTAATCCCTATCAATAGGTATTGAAATTGAAAATTGAATTACAACAATTAGTATTAATAATATTAATTGTTTGTTATTTATATTGTACTTTAAATCATAAATCATAGATAAAATCTAGAGTATAAATATGACAGATAGATGGATCATTTTGCTTAAGGTACATAATAATTTAAGGAATAATAAATGAATTGCTTAAGTAGGTTACTTATAAGAAACTTATTTACAATATTTATTTGTTTGTACTTGAAGTGACCGATCTTAAATAATGTTCTTAAAAAATGACCGAAAAATTGTTTAAACAATTCTTGAACAAACAAAAATACGAACGCGCGATTACGATGTAACCCCAAATGACCAATGAGTTGTTACTGATTTGAGTACCTATGCATATAACGAACGTTAAACTGTAGATAGATATAGACGTTATATTCTGACGTATGAAAATAATAAATAGTACTATATCGACAAATTATGAATAGTCGGAACAAAATAGTTTTAATTACCAATTAAGTTTAAGAGGGCTGGAACGTAATCCATTCTAAGGAGTAAAAACTAGGCATTTTATATTTCAGTTTAAATGGGTCTTGTGAATGTGTTGAAAGTAAATGAACATTAGTATGTGATTCGTAGTACCGATCACGTTCTAAGGGGCATCATAGTGATCGGATATGTAGAAATTCTTTAAGTTTACCTACGCGCATGCAGAAGTCACCAAATGTTAGGTACTTTACAAAATTACAAACATTTTTTTTCAAAAAATACTGCCAGTGACTTCAATCACTACACTCAGTAGGATGTTCTGATTTAAATTTTGAAAGCAGATTTGAATTCTCCTCTAAATGTTCTATGCTTTAACTGTCGTACATTTTTTTATATTCTATATCAATTTATTTAAATTTGAATTATGAATATGATCTAATTTTACTCTTTTTGTTAGTAAATTTCTAAGTAAAATAAAATAAAAATCAGAAAAATAAAACTGTCTAAGCATAGATAATTTAAGGAAGAATTCAAATCTGCTTTCAAAATTAATATCAGAACATTATATTGGGCGTAGTGGTTGAAGTCGTGAACTATGTTTTCGACCGAAAACGAATCACGCTCCAGCCCCCTAATCTAAAAATGTATTTCATATTGTATAAACGTGCAATAAAAGTTAACAAAATTACCTAAAAATGATTATAATGATTGCTCAAAAAACGCCTAAACTCAAAAAAATGCAAAAAAAATGCAAAATAAAAGTTCAAGCTTCCAATTCTTTGATGTATGAAACGGATTTTCCACTTGAGAAGAATTGCCAGGGACTACCCAAACAATAATGTGTTTTTCATTAAAATAGGGCCCTATTATATTAAACATACCCGAGTTAAATAGATTATTCAGAACGTACAATTTGCTATGTTATGCGTTTGTATCTTTTTAGGGTTTGTAGGTCGACAACATCGGTATACAGGTGACAGTCAGGTGAAAAAATTGCTGAGATATATATTTATAAGTATTTATATATGTACAAAATTAGTAGTTTTCACAAGCGACGTGAAAAACAAAAGAAAAATTAAGGAAAAACGGGAATTTTTACGCAAAATCTGTTTTCGAGAAAATCGATTTTGGTTTTTGGTGTAACTCTAAAACAAATGACCGTAGGGACATGAAATGTTGACTGAATGTTTATATTAGCATTTTCTATACACCATAAAATTTACAAAATATTTTGACTCTTTTTGAGCTGTTTACGGCCATTGTCAGTTTTCAATTTTTTTAGTTTTTTTTTTCTATAAATATCAATAAAATTTTATCTGTTGAGTAAAAAAGCTTGAAAATTTAATAGAAGGCTCCTAGGTTATTGTTTCAAAGGCAGATGAAAAAAATTAAAAATCCTTAGTCACAGTTTTTATTTATAAGCATTTAAAGTTCAAATATTGACCAAATACGGAAAAATCACGAAAATTTGCAAATTACTTTGAGTTAGATAATCACAAAAAATTTTCCTTTTAAATCTAAGATTTGAAAATGTAATATAAGATTACTCATAAGTTTGTCTACCTTTATCAAAAAAAAAAAATGTCTTGAAGAAACTTAAATTAAATTTTTATGAGCGTCTGAAATTTATATTTTTACAACATTTGATATTTACTCGATTTCTCATGTAACAATTTTCTTATTTTATTGTAATTGAAAAACGAATTACTGTAGATACTTGAAAATTTCACTGAATGTTTATATTAGCATTTTCTATACACCATAAAATTTTTAAAATATTTTGACGCTCTTTTTGAGCGGTTTACGGACATTGTCAGTTTTCAATTTTTTTAGTTTTTTTTTCTATAAATATCAATTAAGTTTTATCTGTTGGGCCAAAATGTGTACAAATTTAATACAAGGCTCCTGATATAATGAAACAATATCAGTTGAAAAATATTAAAAATACACAATTTTTTTTTATAAGCATTTAAAGTTCAAATTTTGACAACATTTATCAAATTTATAATTTATTAATTATTTTGTGGTTAAAAATTTAAAAGGTGGATAAGTGGATGTCGCTCTGCTGTACGGTAGGTTACAAGTGGGTCACTGTAATGGATGGTGTTAAATTTGAATTCAATGATATAATATCATTGTATAAGAAAAACGATTCTGAGCGAAAACGGTCAGTCAGCCTATGATTTTACCAAGTATATTTGATGATATTATTGTGAATAAAGTAATTTATATAATAACCTATATTATAACCTTTTTACGTGGAGCCTTGTTTTAAATTTTCAATCCTTAGCCATAAAAGTTAAACATTTTATAAATTTTTAACTACAAAATAATTAATAAATTATAAATTTGATAAATGTTGTCAAAATTTGAACTTTAAATGCTTATAAAAAAAAATTGTGCATATGTATTTTTAATATTATTCAACTGCTATTAGAACGATATATCAGGAGCCTTATATTAAATTTTCACGCTTTTTTACCCAACAAATAAAAATGTATTGATATTTATAGAAAAAAAACTAAAAAAATTGAAAACTGACAATGTCCGTAAACAGCTCAAAAAGAGTCAAAATATTTTGCACATTTTATGGTGTATAGAAAATGCTAATATAAACATTAAGTGAAATTTTCAAGTATCTACAGTCATTCGTTTTTTAATTAGAATAAAATAAGAAAATTGTTACATGAGAAATCGAAACATTCAGTCAAAATTTCATGTCCCTACGGTCATTTGTTTTAGGGTTACACCAAAAACCAAAATCGATTTTCTCGAAAACAGATTTTGCGTAAAAATTCCCGTTTTTCCTTAATTTTTCTTTTGTTTTTCACGTCGCTTGTGAAAACTACTGGGAAATTTTTACTTTTGACCCCCCAAAGTACCAACTAGATTCACTTTCCTATCAGAAAAGTTACTATTGAAGAAAATCCAAGCACTTTTACTGTCCTAAAAGGTGATGACAGACACAAAAAAAAAAAAAAAATAAAAAAAAAAAAAAACACACATCATTGTAGAATCAATACATTCATCGCTTCTCTCAGAATCTAAAATTTTATACATTTTTAACTTTTATGGCTAAGGATTGAAAATTTAAAACAAGGCTCCACGTAAATAGGTTATATATAAATTACTTTATTCACAATAAATCATCAAATATACTTGGAAAAATCATAGGCTGACTGACCATTTTCGCTCAGAATCGTTTTTCTTATACAATGATATTATATCATTGAATTCAAATTTAACACCATCCATTACAGTGACCCACTTGTAACCTACTGTACAGCAGAGCGACATCCACTTATCCACCTTTTTTATTTTTCTTGTCACTTTTGAAAACTATTAGGAAGTTTTTACATCTCGTATGCACCAACTAGATTGACTTACCCACAAGAAAAGATACTCAAGTTGAATGTTAAACCACTACTTATCGTTTAGAAACACAAAAAGTTGAAAAAATTAAAAAAATAATTGTAAATTCATTACATTCATTACATTCACTGCTCATCTCAGAATCACTCACCAGTCGGTTTATGTTATATGTTTTGTCCAGTATCAAATTATACACTATAAAACACCAGTCGTCAGTGACTACAAAACAGTAAATAGTCTCCGAATTTTATTCTTTAAAATCGAAAAAAAATTCACTCCAAACCCCCCTACAAATAAACCTTAAGACCGCTCCTGGAATTAATTTATTACTATATAAAAAAAAAATTCTTCATATTTTATGTTAGGTGGGATATTGTACCAAAGAAAAAGGTATTTTTTCCGCGATTTGTTAGTTTGTTAGTGACATGGAGACAACGCGTAAAGGTACCTACGATTTATTATTATATTATATTAAGTAACGTATAGTACTATTGATATAATTATACCATTCTATACTCAGTGGTAGTACCGAAGTTATAGTGAAGTAAAGAATAGTATTTCACTGCTTGTAATTAACATTAACATAATCGTAGTTTTCATAAACACTAGAGAAGTAATTAGCAAAAGTATTAATAATATCATTAGGAATATTAAATTCATCTGTTTAAATGCCTACGATTAGGTAAAAAATTATTTTTGCACTTACTGTTTATGAATTTCCAAAATGTATTAGGATTGATTTTTAAATTAGTTTGAATTTTACTTACATAATACTGATAATATTTTTCTAAAGAACTTACATCTTCCACGAAGATTAGAAAAAGTATTGTAATCACTCACCAAACCCGAACTCTTAAACACTTTATGAGCAACTTTTACCATACCACAGAAGGTACCTAGTAAGACTGACGTTTAATTATTTTAGGTACAAAAATATTAATGATATCATAAATAATAGAATAGAACAAGTCGAGAACCTCATTAATATTAAGATCTTTGAATAATTTATTCCAGTCTATCGAAGCTAAGCTTAATGTTATATCTGCGTAATTACAATTAAAAAAGTTATACATGCATAAATTATATTCAATTGGTTCACTTATAACTATGGGAAAAGAAATTTATAAGCCCGGATGATAAATGTGACACGTAACAAGAGAATTTACAGATAAATTATTTAAACCAGAAAAGAACTAAGTCTAGCATTGAACCAGTACTGTTTTAAACATTATTAAATTGAAAAAGATTTAGAAAAGATGAATTTGATAAGAACTCTGATTCAAAATTATTTAAGGTCAATAGATTAGGAAAAAATCCAATAGAGCTAACGTGCCATTGAAGTTTAGGAAAATTGTAGTCACCAACCATAATTACAATATTAACATAAGGAAAACTTAAAAGTAAATTATTAATAATATCAAAATGTGCAGTGTAAATTGAGATATCAGTATGAGGAGGAAAATATACATAATAAAAATATGTAGGTATATTATAATATAACTATTGTTTATTTTAATAATGACAAATACTTGTTTAACTGGGCTGATGGGTAAATGTAATAAACGATAATGAAATTTATTATTCATTGATAAGAGAACAACCCCACCTCTAGAACGATTACTAGTATTCAGTAATCTAGTATTTTGAAATGGTTGGAACGCCTTTGTCAAACTTCAACCCTATGTTGGATTCACCGGCTGCTTTACGTTCATTGAGTTTTTTTATGATATCACGAAGTTCATTTTGTTGCATTTTAGTACGATCTGTAGATATCCGAATGGAACTGTATGTAGATGAAGTGCACAGTTTGTATTTATTTTTAAGTACAATAAAAATATCTGATGGATCATGAAAAGTAACTTTAAGTGGCCGAGGTTCACTTGTTTTTTTTCCTAGTCTAGTGACTAATGCTGGAGCAATATTACGAGTCATAACACGTAAGACAGATCTTATTAGAGATATGTCATCCTCATTATTTCCATCAGATTCTGCAGCATTATAAAAAATTAAACTTCGTGATCTTGCCTGTTGATCAATAACTTCGGATGTATCTAGTATAGTAGGTGATACAAATTTTAAACATATTAATTTATTATTAATTCTACAAATGAAATAAGAGATAGATACTAGATAATAATATTACCAGTTTGTGTTGATGTACGTTTCATTAAATATTTAGAATTAATATATGATCCATTTTCTATATCTTTTAATTTGACATTTTCTAGACAATTTTCAGAGTTTTCATTGAACACCTAAAAAAAATAATATATATAATATACATTTAAATAATACTTTATTTTAAAATTATAATGAACACTAGCCGACCCGTCACAGCTTCGCCCGTGATTGGTTGTTTATTTTGCCTCCAGAGGATGATATGTATAATTTTTTTTTCAAATTTTATTGTTTAATGTGATTGGCAAGTAAATATAAAAAATGGTTAATGAAAACGTATTGAAATGTTTCGAGAGGTATTAATGATAAATATATTTTTATCAAAAATAGCTGATCCCGTGCACTACGTTGCCAGTTAAATGTACCAACTCTATATGACTCAAACTTTGTTCAATCCGTTATTTAATAGTCGGTGTATGGTGTTCAAAATTTATCTTAACTTTTCTGTTATATTAAAAATTCTGATTTACAGCAGTAGATTATCAGGTAGGCAATCTATCTGCGGTAGATCGTGGATCCAGTGCTGTTTGTACGTAAATGTATGATTAAACTCTTAAGTATCAAAGTTATACGAAGTTTGTCGTTTTTACTTAATTCCCCCTACGGTGGATTAATATAATCAATTAATACAATATCCAAAATTCAATAACCAAATTTAACTCTTTTTAAAAAAATCTATCTTCTTCCCAGATGTCTAATCTACACACAAACATTCATTTATATATACCTATATATATATTGACGAAAAATAATAATACAAATCAACAAAAATGCCGGATTAACCAATAACAACCAATATATAGTACACTATTATTATTTTAATCTGCAACAATAAACTAAATTTTTTATTATTTAGTTTATTTTTTTCTGAAAAGATGGCGCCACTTGTATTTTTTACATCCCTATTTTCAACTTTTCTGGTGGATTTTCCTAACGTGTTCTTTCATAAGAACCTTGTCCTGACAATTACGAACACAATAAAAAAAGAATCAACCAAATCGGTTTAGTAGTTTCGGAGTTTATCCCGAACAAAAAAAACCGACTTCATTTTATATAGTAGTATAGATATTATAGATAGGAGTATTGGTGTACGCGCGATGCATGGGATCATTTTTATCGATAAACTTCTCGGAACAATTTTAATCTCGGAATCATTATTCTTATCTACACGACGACGACGACGACGACGAACAAAAAGGATAGGTTGCTGGTAGCTGGAAACCCGCGGGCCGCCGTGCCGCACAATACGTATTGGCAGTGAATAATTTATTATAATCGTTAATTACTCCAATAAAACGCAACATTTTTGAAAATCCTTTCATATTGCACTGTGAAAATATGAGAAGAACCTCTATTCCAAATTTCAAGTCCGTACGTTGAGTAGTTTTTGAGATACAGCGATCAGTGAGTCATTGGTATATTGATTTTATATGTATAGATTACTAATAATTAGTAATCTATACATAATAATTATTATTGACTAACATTATCGGACTTTATTTATGCCTAAAACCTGCTCCGTGATATCCTCTTTCATTAAAAAAAAACTGCATGACAATTGGATAAGAAGTTTCGAAGACAAACCGTAACAAAGATTTCCTCTTTTGCTTGATTTCAGTTTTATATATATAGATATATATAATATCTATAGCATTGTATGTAAAATACTATTTGAACTAAAAATATTTGTATTTTTATAAGTATCAAATAATTATAATAAAATTGCATTGTATTTAATTAATCTTATTAATAAATATTAATAGATTAATTGTTAACATTATTGCTACATTTAACAAATTGAATATATTATGATATTTTCTTTTTAGATGATTAATAATAATTATAAAATTATAAGATCCATTTTCAAATAATTTTAAGTAGGTATAGTATACATTACGTACAATCATAAATGGCTTTCCGACGTCACAAAATTTTTGAAACATATCTTTAATTTGTTCAGTTGTTTGAATATGTTTTAAATCACCGAGTCCTATTTTAACAGCTATTCCAGGCTGAAATTGTACAAATAAAAATAAATAGAAATATAGGTTAGACTATACATGCATAAATAGTAATTATATTTGTATTATTAACTGGAAAACAGACTTGACTCAAATGTTGGTAGTATGGGTAAAAACCATAGGAAACTTGATCATAACAAAACATAAATTATTAAAAATGAAAAAAAATAATTAAAAGTATAAGAAAAAATACCTTCTTCAATTCATCAGCCAATTCATAAATAACATTTGATGGAACTGTTTCAATGTTTCCAAAATCAATGTAGAAAACATCATAACAACCTATATTATTTTTTAATATTTTTGCTCTATATAAACCATCATTTACAGATGAAAAAACTTTGACCATGTCTCCCACAGCTGGATTACATTTTAGTATTTTATCTAGTAATAAAAAAATACAAATATAAATGAATTGTTTTGTAGTTTATGACATAAAATAATTGTGAATATCAAATTAAGGTTATTGGTCATCTCCAACTACCTATTGTTGCTATATGAAAACTATACTAGTTAGTAGGTATTAAATATGGTGTTTTAAGGTTATACTCAAAATGTTATTAAAAATAATAGGTAATAACCATCACTTATCAGTTATTTATTTCAAAATATTTAATCACAATTGATTGATTTTTTTGACCGTATGCAATCTACAGATGACGTAGACAGAAAAGATAATATGAAGTTATTTCAAAGTATAGCATTTTGGAATATGTAAATAGTCGATGCAGCGATAAATTATCATCATGTTAAGGTGAACTCTTTGAATATTAAAATATAAAATATGTGGTTAATGAAACACCAATTTACAAGTAGTCTTAGATGATTAAATTATATGTTTAAAAAAATTGAAAAAGTAACAAAAATAATATAACAACAAAGAATACTAGAAAACCAGAATATACAAATTTCTCAATTTATTTTAACGATTTGACCAGTAAGAAATATAAATTTGGTTTACCTGTACTGTTAGCAGTGTTTAATACAGTATCAAAATCAACGAAATTGTAACTGCCAGTATTGCCACATTTTATAGCTTTTCCAACATACAAACAAGTAAAATCTTCAAAATAAGTCAAAATGCAATAATCCTCATTTTTTAATGGCACATTGTTCAGATTTTCTTCGCTAATGAAGCTACCTTTTCTGAGAGTTCTAGATACATATGAGCTGTAAATATAAGTTTTTCTATGAACATATTAATCAAGTAGTACTTTGATAGAAGAAAATTATATTTACCTTGATTCGTTATCATGACCATTGGATATATTATTTTCTGCACTTATAATTTTTGAATCATTAGCAGAGTCAATGCTAAAACATATTTAAAAATAAAGAAATTAAAGAAACTTGTAGTTAATGTAGTTACAATAGAGGCATAATGTAAACTGAAAATGAGTTGTACGCTCAAGAACCTTCAGAGCATTGATGCCTAACTTTCTTTTTTCATTGGGCAAAATTCATACAATTTTGGTTTTGATCACCAATTAAACATTTATAAAATTCATAAAATATATTATTTATACATTATTTCAGCCTAAAATGTCCGCAGGTTTTAAGACAGGCTTTATATTGCTGCAAACCTTTACAACAATTAGAACATATATGTTAATAATAAAAAACTAAGGTTATCAACGGAAGTACCTGTAGAGCATTACTTTAATTATTTTATAATGAAAATAATGAATTAGGGGCTCTATTAAAATTAACAAGAAAAAATGTCTAGAAATCATACCATTTTAAATTTGTATAAAGTACTAAAAGAGTGGGATTCAAAATAAAGACTTCGATACAATACAATTTTAACTATTCATTGGTAACAATAATAAAATATACATTTACTAAATAATATTAAAGTTAATAACTTACTCTTTTTTTGATTCTAATAATTGTTTTTCATTAACACAATTTTCCAACTTTGTATCATTACATTTGACATCAACAAGAACAACTCCTTCATGTAGTTTCTAAGAATAAATACATAATTATAAAATATACAATAAAAACTAATAAATATAAATAATATTAGCTATAAGTTATAACTCAATATTTACACTCTCTGACAGAAGGGGTTTTATAGAAAATTTTGTTTCCTTCGGAATAAAATCTTTGAATGTGACAGGTAAAACCTAGAATACAAAACTTATTATACATTAAGTGAAAAATTAAATGTAGGCGTTTAAAATGTAAATAACTTTTACTTACTAATGGTTCATACATAAAATAATATGGAATGACAAACAGATTCTCTAATTTAGTTTCATAGAAATTGCCATAATCAATTAACTGAATTAAAGTATTTTCAGTTTTAAATTCATTGTAACTAATTAGTTTCCCTCTGAACCTAAATAACCACAAAACATAATTTATAAAAGTTACACTTGTTGCATTTTGTGTACAATATAATTCAATTGCATTATTTCTTGATTATATACTAAAAAAAATTACCAGTTGCCTTCAATTTCAACAGCTACTATTCTTAATTCTTCAAATTCTGTAACTTTATTATATAAGCTATTCCATAATAAAATTGATTCCCTGTCTTTTTTTCGCTTTTCCACTTTATGATTGGTTGTTACAAAACTTACATTTTTAAAACAACTTGGTTGCAAATAAACCTATTAAAATAAAATAAATAAAATAAATATTATAATCTTTAATAATAAAAAAAAATGATTATCATTGGTAGACTGTAAATATGATTTTACTGATATCCAGTTCAGTGTATGTATGTATGTCAGCATGTATGTGGTATTTTTTTTTTTACCTTTTATTATTGTTTTTTTTATTTATGTTAACATATTAATATACAGGCACGGACTGATGAAAAATGGCACAGGAAGGTACATAATTGGATATTAAATATGAAAAAGGTTAGGACTTCTTAAAACAAAGGTAGCAAATGATTTTGGTCATGATCTTATTTTGGTGCATTATTAAGCAGTTTATATAACTGTTATGTTTGTGGGTTTCGGAATTAATTATTTCATAAACGTTACATTAATTATAAAGTAAATATAGAATAAATAGCTCTTTAAACTGATTAACCTACTTCCCTATTGGATCCTATAAATGTATTCTTCATGATTATTATAGTTATTTTAGAAATAATAGATCTACGAACTTATCAGAAAACATGGACTAAGGTATAATTGTGATGGACTAGCATAATATGTTGAAATTCTTTTTTTATATTTAAAGAAGCATAGAGAATGACAAGCTGAAAGAATCAGGATATTCTCCATACACAGGTTTAACAGTATGAATTAATTTAATAATTGCACATTAATAGTTAATTTATGTTATAAATCATTGCTTTATATAATAATGAATGTTTAATTGTAACACTAGATAGTTTTGTTATTTCAAAACTGTGCAGAGTATGATAACGGAATTGTTGTTTCCAAACTACCAAGGGCGACCCACCACCGTTTAAAAATTATAATGAGCGTGTAGGTTTGCTATGAACTATTTGGAACAATCCTTGTACAACGATAATACTGATTAGGTACACAAAAGTAAAAATGAATAATAGGTACCTAATATCAATACCCTCCATTACAAACATTCAAAAGTAAAAAGCCCAACTATTATAATTTATGAACATACCTCGGTCCAAGTGTTCAAAGACAAGAACTCCAAAACTTGTGTGGACGTAAGAGGACACAAAGCCATTATTATGTACGTGTAAGTATACTAACTAAAATAAAAAATTATGATATTTTTTACAAAAATAACCGGAAAGAAGTTCGCAATAATCGTACGGTTCGTTCGTTCAAAATTACGAAAGATGCGACTACACAAACACGATATTTAAAAAAAATAATAAAATGCTTAGTCATTGAGACTTATTGTTATGCCGGCAGTACACATTCGCCGAGCCAGCACGAGGGCAGCCGAGTGCGAGAGTGAACTAGATGCGCTCGTATCGCCTCGCCTCGCTTCGGCGGCGCTCGGTCTAGTGGCGGTATTTTGAGCCCGAGTCAAAGGATACGAGGCTAGCCGAGACGCGAGCCAGGGAGTAGCACTTAGTCCCACGACCCACACTCGTACATTCTAGAATATTCTAGCCTATTAATTGTCACGATTTCTTCGTGTGTACTTGTGTTACTACTTCCTATCTTTCTATCTACTAATTTTTTTGTTGTGTGATTGGTAAAAATCATGTGTGATTGGACAAACGAATTAACGTTTAAGTTTTTGGAGTTGTACCAAAATTAACCTGTTATATGGAACCCTAATCTTAATCATCACAAAGACAAAAAAAAAAGTCAATGATGCGTGGGCTTGAATAAGCGGAGAACGTAATTATGGTACGCAAATGCATAATAGGCTGTAGCAGCGGCCACCTCGAAAGCGTCCATGTTCACTCAAAATTCAAAACTGAAATCCTGAACAAGTATGCAAGTGCCTGTGTCTACTGCGTGCACTCGCGCTTTCTCGCCTCGCCTTAAATCTCGCCGGGATTTTCGCCGAGACTATCTCGGCGAATGTGTACTGCCGGCATTAAAATCACAAACGTGAGTTGGCTGCAGTCGTTTGATATATGATAAAGATTATCGGTAACACGATTTCTACGGGTCTGTCTAAACGCAGTCGATTAGACCACCACCGCCGTTATAATTTTGTAAAAAATTATCAAAAACAAAATTGTTATCATAAATATAATTTTATCATCAATTAAAATAAATACATTACATTCAGACATATTAATATATTTATAATATTTGGAAATTTTAAAGGTATAAATCTAGTTTAGCGGCTCCTCGAATTTTCGAATTTTTTTTTTGAAACATATGTAATTCGATGAGTTTAGAACGATGGTGTAAAAATAAGTTAACGAAAACGATTAGTTTTGAAGTTATAGACTTCTGAAGTTCGCTATTTTCGGTGTTTTACTCATGCACGCAATGCTCTATGTTAACGCTCTTAATAACGAATTTTTAAATTAATTAATTTTATAATTATTTTATGTTAACTGCGTAATCACTGCCCATATTCTACGACATAACTTACCCTGTAACTTACTTAAGGTGGTGTTGCATAGCAAGTCGGGGGATATTTTCGATTTGCGGAGCGTAGCGACGGCGCCGAGGAGCGTAGCGACGAGTGCCACTAGCTGTGTAATCACTGCCCATATTATAAGAGCGTTAAAATAGTGATTTAATAAAAATATATTCTTAATCTAACAATATTTTAAAATAATTTGTAACCATAATATTTTTTTTATTTTTAGTGATTAATTCTAATTTTTAATTCTAATTCTAATTTAATTTAATTTTTAATTCTATTTCTAATTTAATTTTAATTTATGTTCTTAGCATAACTCAAATTCACTATCTGGATCTGATTCATCTGACGCCTGATTATCTAAAATATATTCATACTCAATTGCGCCTAACTGATTATACAGCTTCCTGTATAAGTAAAAAATTCTTTCAACAGATCTAATTTTAGAATTTTGCAACGTTTCAAAAACATGAATTTAGATAAATATCCTTCGTAAAAGCTTTTCTTTCGGCAATACTGGGATAGGGAAGCCTTAGCGTGGCGCCACATTCCTTCCACGTTGTTTGTGTGAGCCCCACTATCCAGATTTTTAAATTCGATAGAATGATTTACTGTTAGGTGTTTAAATCCCTCTTCTTCTAAACAGTCATAACTCTAAAACATTGTAATTGGACACAATTGTTTTTTCTATAATTACTTTCCAACAGTCACTAATAATGGTAGTACCCGGTAGAATCCAATCTTTAATTGCTTGAAGTAAAGTTTCTTTGTCCCGTTTTTCTACTGGAATCAAAAAAACATTTCCCGTATCCCTCTCAACACCGCCGAATATCCATTGTCCTTTCACACGATGTCCACGGTGGTATTTTCGACGGCCAAATTTCGATTCGTCGATTTCGACGATCTTATTAGGTCCTCCTAATATGTTATTATTGTTTTTAATTTTATAACTGTTTTAAAAAAAATACATCTATACATATTTAGGTTGAAAAACTAACCAATTTTTTCGTGATATGTAATCATAGCATCATAAGTGATTTCACGGTGGTATGATGCCCAGCCAACAGCGGATTGTTGTGATATTTTTATAACCATCGTTCTAAACTCGTCAAATTACATATGTTGCCGAAAAAATATTTAAAAATTCTTTAGTAAGACACCGAAATAGCGAACTTTGGAAGTCCATAACTTCAAAACTAATCATTTCTGCAAATTTATTTTTGCACCATCGTTCTAAACTCGTCAAATTACTCATGTTTCAAAAAAAAAGTCGAAAATTCGAGGAGCCGCTAAACTAGATTTGTTCCATTTTAAAATACAGTAAGTATAGGCCGATTTGTGATGAGGTCCATTTACACATTCAAAATAAATGTGCTGTTTAATTAAAAATGGACAGCCCATAAACTTAAATGTGCAATATATTCTCCACTTAAATGGAGATCTAAGGGCCTATTTTTTGACTATTTAGGTAAGATAAACGTTTAATTAGTAAATGAATTGTAATTGTAATCATAATAGTAGGACTTAGAAATCTGTTTAATGTATTGTTTAGGCACCTATATTAGTTTTTTATAGTACTACTGTTACTTAATTATTCATTTTAATTGCAGGCTGCAACAATATTCATACACCTACCTTAATTCTTATATTAGTTAAAGGTTAAGCACTTCTAAATTATGAATAAATAAATAAATACAGCGAAAATAATTAATTGTAGTAGTTCAAAATCCTGTGCATACATACAAATAAAAATGTAAATAAATATTGAGAAAAAATATAATAAATATAATATCCCCTAATTTTGTTATTAATATTGTTATTAGTTTATTGCTATACTACTCATATGTAGTAAAAATAACATCAACTACATGATTAGTTACAAATAGTTAAAACAACTATCCCATTTATATGTGTGATATATCTAGGGTGGCCAAATGTCCGTCTTTTACGGGAAAGTTCTGTATTTTAAAATATATGCATGCAAGTACCTATATGGCATTATTAATATTATAAATTATTATAATATATGGATGCAAGTACCTATATGGCATTATTAATATTATTAATATTATTAATATTATAAATAATTATAATATTATATTTTTATGTCTGAATGTAATGTATTTATTTTAATTGATGATAAAATTATATATTTATGATAAAAATTTAATTTTTGATAATAACAAAATGATAACGTGGCCTAAAAACAAAAATATCCTTTGAATTGAAATTTTAGATTCTGAGCAAAGCGATGAATGTATTGATTTTACAATGATGTGGGTTTTTTTTTAAATTTTTTTTTTTATTTTTGTGTCTGTCATCACCTTTTAGGACAGTAAAAGTTCTTGGATTTTCTTCAACAGTAACTTTTCTGATAGGAAAGTGAATTTAGTTGGTACTTCAAGGGGTCAAAAGTAAAAATTTCTAAGTAGTTTTCAAAAGCGATGTGAAAAACAAAAGAAAAATTAAGGAAAAACGGGAATTTTTACGCAAAATCTGTTTTTGAAAAAATCGATTTTGGTTTTTGGTGTAACTCTAAAACAAATGACCGTAGGGACATGATATTTTAATGAATGTTTATAATAGCATTTCCCATACACCATAACATTTTCCAAATATTTTGACTCTTTTTGAGCTGTTTACGGACATTGTCAGTTTTAAATTTTTTTAGTTTTTTTTCTATAAATATCAATACATTTTTATTTGTTGGGTAAAAAAGCGTGAAAATTTAATATAAGGCTCCTGATATATCGTTCTAATAGCAGTTGAAAAATATTAAAAATACATATGCACAATTTTTTTTTATAAGCATTTAAAGTTCAAATTTTGACAACATTTATCAAATTTATAATTTATTAATTATTTTGTAGTTAAAAATTTATAAAATGTTTAACTTTTATGGCTAAGGATTGAAAATTTAAAACAAGGCTCCACGTAAATAGGTTATAATATAGGTTATTATATAAATTACTTTATTCACAATAATATCATCAAATATACTTGGTAAAATCATAGGCTGACTGACCGTTTTCGCTCAGAATCGTTTTTCTTATACAATGATATTATATCATTGAATTCAAATTTAACACCATCCATTACAGTGACCCTCTTGTAACCTACTGTACAGCAGAGCGACATCCACTTATCCACCTTTTTTTTTTTTTGATAAAGGTAGACAAACTTATGAGTAATCTTATATTACATTTTCAAATCTTAGATTTAAAAAAGAAAAATTTTTATACTTATTTTATTTAGAATAAAATATATCGTGTTCCTAATTATTATCCTTTTTAACCGCTTAGTATTATTGTTTAAATATGATAATATATGTTTTATAATACTATGTGTAACTTTAAATGCTTATAAAAAAAATTGCGCCCGTATTTTTATAATTTTTCAACTGCTATTACATTTTCACGCTTTTTTACACAACAAATACAATTTTATTGATGTTGATTGAAAAAAAAACTAAACAAATTGGAAACTGAAAATGTCCCTAAACAGTTCAAAACAAATTCAAAATATTTGTATTCTCTCGTTGGGTTTTTACGATATTTAAATTTTTATTGAGTTATGAATATTTTCATATATTAATATTTTACAAACTGATAACTGAATTAAAAATTAAAACCAACGAGAGAACACAGAGAATGTTGTTACCTAAAAGTTTGATAATAGGTCAATTCACTCTAATAAGATATAACAGCACCCTATTGAAACTAGCAAACGATATAAACAACGACAGAGACAATACATTTCGAAGTCCTCTCAATTAAAATTAACTTAATGTTTTAACTTAATTTTAACTTTTAACTTGTTAATGCCCAGCCTTGTCAATAAGTATGCTAATATAACAAAACTTCTCCGCATAGAATCGTTTTTCGTATGAAATGGTATATTATTGAATTCAATTTTAATATAAGTATATAAAATATCTATTACAATGGCATACTCGACAAATACTGTACAGCAGAGTGGTACCCACTTGTCCACTTTTTTTTTATTTATACTTAACTTTTTAACTTATTTTTAATAATTTCATATATTTTTATTAAATAGGTACTATAAATTAAACATACAATTTAAGAGGAAGCTACTCCGAAGTTGATACCTATCAAACGTGAAACGACTGAAAGAACAGGCTAGGCTGTTAGGTGTTTTGACGGTCTTAGGTGTTAGGTCTTATACATAGTATAGTAATCAATGGTATAAGTGATTTCGAAAAATTAAAAACCACGTTGCAAAGTCAATGTTCTCCTCTATCTAGTGTGAAAATTTGATTAATTAACTTGGACTATAGAACTTGGAATATCAATTTTTATTCAACTGATTTTTTATTCTACTTAGGTTTTTTAGGTATAAGTTTTTTTTCTACTTTGGTTTTTTAATTTAATTAACCTTTTTTCATTGAAATTACATTTTATTTAATATGCATTTTTATTTATTTTCGACCAACTTCTTTTTGGGAATAAATTAGGGAGGAATGACTTATAAATTTTAAATTCATGCTGACAAGTACTTACAAATTGCGCAGGACGATTTGGAACAGTCAAAGTTCAAAAAGCTTGACAAAGCACGGCCAACTTCCTTATAGGGATACTTAAGGAAGAGATGACTTACAAATCTTAAATTCGTGCTTACAAATACTTAAGAATTGCGCATGACGATTTGGAGTAGTCAAAGCCTTTGAAATGCCAAAACGGCCAAGTTTCGTGGAAGTTAGCTTTGATTTAAACTTTTGAGGATAATTGAAAACGGCTGTACTTACAAATTACCAAATTGTGCTTACAAATGACTTATAAATTATTGACAAAATTTTGACATTGTGCGTCCAACTTCACGGGCCTATATTATAGGTATATTGTCACGTATACATGGACGAGTTTCCGGGCCGTGACGACCGGAAGTAAATTGTGACGGCGTCTGATTTCCGGGTCTGCGCTCGCTTTTACGTGATCCGCCAGGTTGACGGCGAACGGGCGTACGGCTTGTACAGGTGGACGAGGGTGGCAGCCGTGCCGTGCGCGTTCGGCGTCGTCGACCAGCTGCAGTGGACACAGGTCGTGGACAAATTTCGTTACAGGTCCAGTGGCCGAACGATTGCTCGGCGAACAAGCGGACGGCCGACTGGCTTGCTGGCAGCGGCGGTCAGGGCCGAGGCAGCTTTAGCGGCCGACGGTGCGAGTCGTCTGCCTGCCGGTGGAGCGTCGCCAGACTTGCTCCCCGAAATACGTAAAGGATTGAAGCTGTACCGGTACAGGGGCGATGGATACGAGAGAGATCTCATCAGAGGCGGCGGAGGTGACGATCGGGTAAAACATTTATATGGTCGACATCACTTGGGCAGAACCAGAACAGGTCATTGTTAGTGTCATTGGCGCAAAAACCGTTTGAGGTTTGGGGCCTCCAAACAGTTGGCTGAAGCCCTAATATAATGATACATATGATATTATGCTTAAAAACAATTTTAAGACCTTTTTTTTTTTGGTGGGTTGGGGGTCTTTAAGGGCTTTTCTTCGTTGGTTTGTAAGTTCTTCCAATGGTTTGCTTTTGTTTCCATAGCTATGAACTCAACATCATGGTGTCATGGCCTCAAAATTGAAAAAAAAATCCAATAAGTAGGTAGGTACTAGGTAGTATATATTATCTATGTCTGATACAGTGGTATATGACAATTATTTGGGAGGAAATTTCTAACCAATTTTGGAAACAAGTCAACTCTAAAATCCCACCACCCTGCTGAAACTACATGCTTACAGATCGACATTGCGGCTAGGTAAATATCTTGTAGAACTGCCACACATTAAAAAAAAAATTGCAATTAAAATCTGGTGTTCTTAATGAAACACGTTGTAATCTGCTGAATCACTACAAAATCAATACTTATTAATTTTATTATTATTGGACATAACTACATAAGTGATTGCTTATTAGTTATTAGTAACTAGCTGGGGTTACCCGGTCTTCACCCGGGCCGTCAGTCGATAAGTTATGGAAATTGTATAGTAAGTTATATTTATTCAGCTGCAGTGATTATTAGACCAATTACTATATATTATTATTTATTAGCCTTGGTCGTGACTACAGTAATTTATTTTTGGATAGTTATTTAAGCAACTCAGTGATTTATTTTGGTCATTTAAAAAGCTTATAAATTCAAGCTCGTTACTTTTCTGCTGTCTGCTGTCTGGCTCAAAAGAAAAAAACAATAAAAGACTCCTCTGCGGGCTCTGACTTTTCACATGAATGGGATTCAATTTCCAAACAATTTTGACTGTCTGTGCTGGACGCTGATACTATAAATTATAAATCATATATTTATTTTGCAAACAATAAACCATTTTGGTCATCAAGGAAAAATATTTTTAAGAACTCAAATAATTTAGACAGTTATTTAGTGAATAATATATTTCTTTTTCTTTTATTTCGATATTATATATAATATCCCACGCATTGCACAATGAAGAATAATGACTAACAGCAAAATAAATATGAGATAAATCAACAAGTCATATTTAAAAATAATAATACTCTTGGGAAAAGTATACTTAAGTATTATATATATATTTATATTATGCAACTGGTTATGGGTTGTGTGACATACACAGCAGACCATTAACAATATTATTTTGTTGTTTACAAAATGTAATTTATATTTTTCCCGTTTTATTCACAAAAATAAATTTTAAGTATAGGTTCTAAAAAGCTAAAATAGTATTATAATATTGATGGGACTTAAATTTATATACGACAATACCTATTTTCTTTCTTTTTTTTTTTAAAAAAAACTAAAATATAAATTCAAAATAAAAACCAAAATTTCCAAAAAAAAAACAAATTTGAGTAACACTCATACTTGCGAAGTCAAATTACAACTTTAATATAATTGTATTTTATATAATATCATTAAAATTACTTAACTGTTCTATTCAAATAAATATACTTAAGTAAATACAATGACAGCATGAACAATAGACATTTATTTAATACTACATTATAATATACATTTTTACATTTTGTGTTCGAAAACCATAGTAATGTAATTTAATAGAAAATATATAATACTACTTTTAAATAACATGAATAAATTCAAAGTAAAATATAGGTAATCTTGGTATAGTCAGTATTCCAAAATGTATTGTTGGCTGTGCCTACATGGCTACATTACTGATCGGCTGTGGCTGTAGATAAACACGACAATTTATAATATAGTATTAGGTAACTATTAATTATATAAATAATTTATTATAGCTTATTTCTGCATATTCTTCTTTCATAGAAGAGTCTGGTTGTTGCATAAATCCCTGCATAGTGCATTACCTTTGCCGACTTGCCGTGTTCGATGAACGCAGAGGCGTGACAAAAAATAGTATGTGTGGCTCGTGCGGGAAGGCAATTTCAGTTTTTAGTGAAATGCGGCCCTCGAATGCAACTCGTTAGACACGTCGCCCGCGACTGAAATTTCTCACTTCGAGCCATTGCCACACAATATACTATTGTATATACCAACAAGAAAATAGGTACCTGAAGTAATTTCAATGACGTTATATACCTATTATTGATTTTTATTATTATTATAATATTATTATAACGTATAAACATTGTGCCGTATATAAAATTAATATTATACTGGCTAGTATTGTTTATTGTTGACGACGATTGTGCCTATACACTGTTTAATAGAATATAATTAGTTTATTTATATATACTGTAATATTTCTACAGTAAATTGTTTTAATGATTGTATCCAATAAGTTTAAATTTAACTTTTTTTAAGTTTGATATTTATATAATATAGTGTTTAAAGTAAAGTAAAGCAAAGTAATGTTTTCAATTAATTGAATTATTATTCTTTAACTGGACTTAAAATAGCTGACAAGACAGTGCTAAGTTTCATGCGTGAAGTGATATTCCGTCAACCAATTAAGATGTGGCTACAGTTCGTAGTTTAGATTGCAGTAATTAAAATTAGTTATACAATTATAGGTGCACTTAGGATAGATTTGAAAAGCCAGATTTATTCAAAAACAGCTTTTACTTAATAATTTATCAGCAAAAGGACCATCAGCCATGGAATCGTTATATTATGTTTAAAATGTATGAGAGACTAAATTCCTTTCAAAATTCAAATCCTAAGACCACCTATCGTAGTAAATATTAGAACTCATATTCTTCTTCTTGTCGAGTCTGGTTTTATAATATGTCAATAATAATAATGCTAATATAATATATGTATATATTTTTTAATAAAAACACAAACATAATAAAAAAAAAAAGGAATAAAAATTCATAATACATACAAAACACAACTTAATAATAGAAAATATAAATGAATACATTTGGTAACGAATTTAGTTAATCTAATAAATAAAAATCACATACCTATTTATTTTGGCAACGACCTAGATGTTGTATTTTTAATGTAATTTTACAATAATAATAAGTTATAAGGTATATTTTAGACATAATATCAGGTCTATATACAATATAGGTACTTTAAGTATTTGATTAAGATTTTAACTCATTAGGGTTAGCTATAAAAACCAAACATTTTATACATTTTTAAATACAAAATAATTTGATAATGTTTGCGATTATGATGGATCTTGTCAAAATTTGAATTTAAAAAACTTAAAAAAAAAATTGTGCCTTTACCCTTGATATATTGTTCATTACTTTTGAACTTCTAATATGAAATGACTTATGGCCTATGGGTAAAATTTAAAGTTTTTTGATTTAGCAAAAAAAAAAAGTGTTGTAATTTATAATTTTTGTTCATTAGTTTTTAATAACGTCTGAAATTTTGATGGCCATCACCAACAGGCACGCCCGCAGATAAGTAGCTCACTAGATGCAAAATACCTACTTTTAGTAACAATATAAGCCGTGGGGGGCTTTGCTAATTTATTTTTTATATAATATAGCTTAATTGCAATTTTCAGCATTAACTGTAATTGTTTTACAATGCAATTCAAATATGAATATAATTGTATAACAATACAATAAACAATTTATAGTGTTAGGTTTATAGTGTACAATAATAATAATACTATCATAATATTTTATTTTTATACAGTACACACCAATATAATATTATAATGAGAGGATCAAACATACCTACCCATAATAATGTACCACAGTTAAAAGGCCTCGCCACTGCCATCAATTTTAGCTCAAAAGACCTTAAGTTTTAATAAAACTAAAGTTAGTTTACGCTGTCCTATTTTTTTTCTGAAAAACCTGAACTTACTAGAAAATTGTCTATAGATCGTACGGAACACTTTGTAAACATTAAAACTTATATTATAGTAAACTGTAATTGATTAAAAATTGCCTAAATGTTGCCCCTCAAATAATAGCCGTAGTGAGGCCCCTTAACGAAATTAATAATAATATCATTTAGTAGTGGTATTGCAGTTCTTTCATCATTGTACCCTATACTAAAGTTCAACAGACGACGGTTTCATAATCATGGACAAAAATTTAAATTAACGAGAAGGAATTTTTATATTTTTTTTTATTTGAAAAATTCTAATCATTAAATTTCTTTGGTGGTGCATTTGCACCACCTGGCCACTCCCTCCAGGCGTGCCTGGCCACAACAATTTATAGATTCTTAATGTGGACATTCAAAAAGATTAATTGGTGACCCCTATATATTATATTATATACTAGCTACTGAATACTTCTAGTCCGATTGCACATTTTTTTTTTGATTTCATAGGTACTCTATAAGTTAAAAAAAATGATATACTTTACAATATTACAATATTAGGATACCTTTATTGATTTAATTTTCTTAATTAATAATGGCATCAGCTATCGGCAGTATAACTTTGATTTGTTGAACTTTTTCGGTACATTTTATATTTTTTAATTATTATAAAACATACTATTTGTATATTCCAAATTTTTAATAGATCTATATAATTTTGATTTTTTAAAATGTTGTGCTATAAAAAAATGGTAAACGGACACTTTGTACTATCTATTGTTTGAATTTTGAGTTGCATACCGCGGACGTTTTGTACGGTTAAAATAAATTGATAAAAATCGATCGCGGACACTTTGCACGATATAAATAAACAAGAAAATATATTTTACAAGATGACATAAAATTAAATTTCTCAAAACTTTAGATCGTGAATTGTGATCGCTATAATCAGTATGAGACTTGAGTTTGATGACACACTACACTACATACACAACCCACACACTAAAATAAAATATGAACCTAAACCAAAATACTAAACTTAATTTAAAAAACTTTAAATATGGGTATGGATATACTATTTTAAGAACAAATAATTATAACAATAAAATAATTATAAATACACAATTACTTGAAATAATTTTCCATACTTTTAATTTTTAAATTTATTTATTATGAATTATATAATATTGACAGTGGATTTTTTAAAAATTCACGAAGCCTGTACGAATATATAATCATAACCTTTATTATTATTATTTATGTCTGTTAACTACATACTGTGTTGTGTAATAAAATATGTTGTGATATGTATACATTTTTTTCTACCTCAAATAGTACAAACTGTCTGCCATATTGACTGTTGTTATCACCTAAAATAGTACAAATTGTCCACGGTTTTAATTTTTTTCTAGGTGACCGTAAAAATTGTGTTACAACCTGAAAAAATACCTAATAACCGGTACAATAATGAATATTAGGTAATAATTAAACATAAATGCACATATTTAATTTCCTTTTTTTTTCATATAATACCGTCACACTGTATAGTAGATACGTTTTAAGAATATACATAATTATTAATTTGAATGTTTACATGGTTTTCTAAATATTAAAATTATATTTAACTATGATCCTACTTAGTTTATTATTTCTATGGTTAATACATAGTTATATTTTACTATATTTCTGAAACCTTAATTTTCTAAAATATACAAGTTATCTATATTAAATCCTTTCAAAATAACCTTTTAAATATGACAATCAAGTTACTTAAATATTTGATTTTATCGATGTGGCAACGATCATCAAATGATTCAATTTACACTAATCTGTTTATACCATTATATATTTTACTACTCAGTACAATATCTCTTGTCTCTTGCTATATTAAGGATTGTAATATTGTATACAATTTTTTAATACGTTAAATGTTACATATAATACATTTAGCAAGAATTTAAATTTGCAAATATATAAATATATAATATACAATTTAACGCGTTTGGTATTAGAGTTCATTTTATGGTTATGGTGATCTGGTGACGCGCGGTGATTGGACGCAGTCACTAATATAATAATGTGTGCAGTGGTCGAGCAGGCTCCCAGATGGGTGACCACCAGGGTTCTTTGTGACGATCTATCTGCCTCACATAAAAAAACGCGTACCAACCATAGCCCCCAGTTCATTCTATGATTTATTTTTGAACCTCTCGCATGACATAGTGGATTGCAAGTAAAATAATGGTGTGAAATATTGTCCACAGTAAAAACCAGCTAATAACCATGCAGTTTGAAGTCTTAAAAAAAAATGATACTTTAATCTCCTAGTTATTTACCCAAGGACTTCAATTGGCTGCGATGAAAATAGTGTTAGCACCTTTTTATCTGATAGTCAGTTATGTTAAAAAAAAAAATAAAACACTATATGTTTCTTTAAATTAATAGTGTTCGTTATAAATGTAGTAAAATGTATAATAGTATAATAATTTGAAATTAATTGATATTTTTTTCTCAAATTAAATCTTAATTAACAATAGCAATGAACACATTTTTAAATTATTAAAAAAATAATCGTCAAATTTGATTCGTGATGAAAAGTATTTGTTGTAATTTGTAAGATGATTTAAATCGGTGGTGAGTTGTTGGTGGTTGTTGCCTGTTGGTTGACATCCCACTGCAGTGTTCGCGTGATGCCCGATATCAATTATATTACTATTCTACAGACAGTATCCATTATAATATAAATATCGATATACTATATATATAAAATTGAAATCAAGCAAAAGAGGAAATCTTTGTTAAGGTTTGGCTTCGAAACTTCTTATCCAATTGTCATGCAGTTTTTTTTAAATGAAAGAGGATATCACGGAGCAGGTTTCAGGCATAAATAAAGTCCGATAATGTTAGTCAATAATTAGTTATCTATACATATAAAATCCAAATACCACTGACTCACTGATCGCTGTATCTCAAAAACTACTCAACGTACGGACTTGAAATTTGGAATAGTGGTTCTTCTCATATTTCCACTGTGCAATAAGAAAGGATTTTCAAAAATGTTGCGTTTTAGTGGAGAACGCTATCATTTTATATATTAGTATATTTGTATTTTATATATATATAAACTCATCCTGGTTTTCTTAAGTATTACCCGAATGATACATGTAAATCATTTATAATAATAAAAACATAGGTACAGATTTAAAACAAATTTAAGGTGTTTTTTTTTTGTTTGTATAGTCTATAATTTGTTGCGACTTAATTTAAAAAAACCTTCCTTCAGGTAAAACTAATAAAATTAACTCAATGGTGTTTGACCGTTGGGACAGTTTACTTGAATTAAAAACTTGGAAGAGATTACCACCATAGTTCTTTCGCACTTCATCTATTATAATAGTTGTTCTGTAAAGTGACCTTAGTCGATACCATAACTTTTACATTACATAAATAAATAGTTTTTTTTTATTAAACAATATTTTTATAACTGGTGCATATAATATTAATATCAAATGCGTGTCTATTATATTTTTGTTCTCGTCTAATTTGTAATATTATCTAGATATTTCTGGTTATAAATCTTAATTGAGAACATAGGTACTGCAGCATAGACACTAAAAATAAATAGATGCAATTAAAATATGAATCATGTATATCAAATATTATTTGAATTACAAGTATTTTTTAAAAAATATTAACTAATAACTTGTAACAAATATGTCAGAACATAAAAATATTGTGAACAGTTTGGTTTTGGCAGGCGAGATGCCGTGATCGGAATATGAATGTATTTTTATTTAATCAAAAGTATAATAGATAAATACTATATGCCTAGTAAATGACAATACTACATTATTGATAATTATTATGCAAGATGTATTAATATATATTATATAGTAAAATGTATAAAAAAAGTATTAAGACTCATGTCGTCAGTGTTTATAGAAGCTATTCAAACTACATTTCAAACGAATATTGTAAATAATTGCGGTGGTTGACAAATAGTCAGCTAAATAAGTTTAGAGTCAAACATATTACTCTCATTAATTAATATAAGGTATAATAGGTACTAAATGTTATGTTTTTTAAAATAATGTAATTTAATAGTTTGAAAATCTTATTATCAGTGCTAAAAAATAACGAAATATTTGTATACATAAATGCACTAAAAAAGCATATTTATTTATTTTAATAAACTTATTAAATGAATAGTTATTTTTTAATTAGGTACAATTAATGTAAGTATAATTTTGTAGATCTTAAAACATTTTCGATTATTCGCAGTACTAAATATAATTAATTTAAATGTATCAACTATCAATTAAGAAGGACAGCAAATTATTACAACGACAATAACAATGTATGTGATGAATGTCGTACAAACATTTCATGGTAAAACTAAATCGTTTTACTAGGTGGATAAATTGCAATCAATGCTCGATATAGTATGATTCAAAACATTGTTGATGCGACACGATGTATGACAATAATTACAATAAAATAAGAAAATCGATACATAAGAAATCGAGTTAATATCAAATGTTGTAATAATATGAATTTCAAAAGTTCATAAAAATTTAATTTAAGTTTCTTCTAGACATTTTTTTTTTGATAAAGGTAGACAAACTTATGAGGAATCTTGTATTACATTTTCAAATCTTAGATTTAAAAAGAAATTTTTTATGAATTTCTAACTCAAAATAATTTGCAAATTTTCGTCATTTTTACGTATTTTGTCAATATTTGAACTTTAAATGCTTATAAAAAAAAATTGTGGGTATGGATTTTTAATTTTTTTCTTTTGCCTTTGAAACAATATACTAGGAGTCTTTTATTAAATTTTCAAGGATTTTTAATCAACAAATAAATTTTATTGATATTTATAGAAAAAAAAAATTAAAAAAACGGAAACTGAAAATGTTAACTGCTCAAAATATTTGGGAAATATTATGGTGTATAGAAATTGCTAATATAAACATTCAGTCAAAATTTCATGTACCTACGGTCAGAGTTGCGCCAAAAACCAAAATCGATTTTACTTGAAAATTCCCGTTTTCCTTAATTTTTCTTTTGTTTTTACGGCGCTTTTGAAAACTACTGGGAGATTTTTACTACCAAAGTACCGAAGTACCAACTAGATTCACTTTCCTATCAGAAAAAAAACTGTTAAAGAAAATCCAAGCATTTTTACTGTCCTGAAAGGTGATGACAGACTCAAAAAAAAAAAAAAAAAAACACACATATCATTGTAAAATCAATACATTCATCGTTTCGTTCAGAATCTAAAACAAAATATCATTCTTGCTTGGAATGCAGTTAACTATGGCGTTGAATCCTGTCCTGATTAGGATTAATATTAAAATTTTCTAATTTTGGTGTCAGCCTAAAAGATTTAATTTTTGAACTTAGACTATTCCTTTTACAGATCAGTCCACATTTGGTCAATTTTCCATTAGATATTCAGTCTTGTTTCAAACTGTTCCGTTTAAAATTAATTGCTTCGTGGAGTAGTACTGTTATTAAAGGTCTAACCATATCTATTTGATGACATTTATTAATATCGTATTTAAATGTCACGTCTAAACATCTTTGATAAATATTGGTTTTCTTAAATGTAAATACTATATAATGGTGAAATAAAATCCATATCTATATTATTATTATAATTATTAAAACTATATTATTATACTAAATCCGAGTGGCATTAATGATCACATTTATTGAATCAATAGTGAGCTAATTGTCCCTAAACATCATTTAGTGGCAAAATACATTTAAACGAATTATTCAATTAATTAATATTAATGTAACTCAGAATTATTATCTATATATATATATATAATTATAATTGGTATTTAGTTTAATGAAGCAATTAATCATTAATAGGATGCTTTATAAAATCACAAATCGTGTTAGTTTTTATAATAGCCAGTAAAAAATATTAAAGAATGTAGGCACAATAATTTTTCATAAGAAATCGTCAAAAATTTAGCAGGGCTTAGGGCGTAATACCACCCTCGATTTTAAAGTTAAGCCCCTCCAAAATTGTTCAAAATTAAAATTCAACAATAATTGATATGTTTCTAATGTGTTTATGCGTAGATAATAATAAATACCTAATTAATATTTCGTGTTCTTGGGTCAATTATTAAAAAGACACCTATCGCGGAACGTTTAACTTTATTAATCAGTTATTAACAAGATACGACAAGATAACCTATATAAATATATTATATTATATAATAAAATATAATAATAATGATATAATATACATTGTATTGTAGGTGAATGGAGTGTTTTCGAAAATGAAAAATGTTTACTATTTGATAACCACAGTGAAAATAATGAGAGGGTAATAATTTTTAGCACGTTAAACAATTTGAAATTATTAACATATGCAAATACCTGGTATGCAGATGAACATTTTGGATTAGCCCCGAAATATTTCTCGCAACTCTACATCATACGAATTGAAAAATATAGTGAATTTTTTACTGTCCTTTACTGTTTACTTGAAAAAAAAAATCAATCTATTTACGAAATAATGTTCAAAGCTATTTTATCAGTCTGCGAAAAGAACAATATTTTTTCAGATCCACAAAATATAAAAATAGACTTCGAAAAGGCAGTAATAAATGCAGAAAAAAATGTATTAGGTGAACATTTTATAATAAACGGATGTTTCTAACACCTACGTCAGAGTACTCACAGAAAATTGGCAGAATTAGGATTAAAAAAAAATACCAAGAAGATTATGATTTTAATGAATTCTGTGGTATGTTTGATGGCTTGGCTTTTTTGCTACTAAATAGATTACAAGAAGGTGTTGACTATTTAAAATTAATTATTCACCTTGGTGCCGAGGAGTTATTTCAATATTTTGACGAGACCTACGTGAGTGGAATAATACGTCGAATAAATAAACAAAACACTCGAGTTTAAGCGTTCGACGTTTTCCAGCGATGTTTCCTCCGGAAACTTGGAATGTTCACCGAAAAATACTTGAAAATAACTACCGAACCAATAATGTTTGTGAATCATAATCGATTTTGCCATATAGTTGGAAGAAAACACCCATCGATTTGGACGTTAATAACCAAAATAAAAAATGAATTGTCGGCAGACCGTGCAAAATTTATATTAAAGTTTTTATTTGAACCCAAATATTTAATAAAATGACAAAATGTTATCGTCAAACATGTTTTTAACTACTCTCTGAACACTGTTGCCCTAGTCATTGTTATCAATTAAGACAGACAATTTAATAACCTATAAAAAAACAATTTTCATGTGTAGGTACAAAAATTATTATTAAAAAAAGTTGTTTGATTGAAAAATTATCTTAGTGTACCAATGATGTTTTAAAATTAATAACAGCAAATTTTTTTTTACAAATTTTCCCAATTTACCAAATTTAACTTTGAAGTTTACTAAACATTTTTTACCGGTTTATTCCACATTTCTATCTTATGGAAAAGTCATGTATTTCAGAATATTTATTATGAATCTTGATATTGTATGGGATCAATTCTTCCGACTCTTCAACAAGTTTCAATATATTTTTGAAATCTCTGCATTGCCATTTTCTAAATTTAATTAAATGCATAGAATTATAATGTAATATGTTATAATGTACTTGAATAAAAGTAGGTATTCAAATACATTTTATGTACCTACTCAAATACGTATTTTAAATACTTCTGAAAATAAGTATTTGTATCTGTACTAGAATACTTTTTAAAAGTAACATTTGCAAGACTAATTTTGATGGATGAACAAAAAAAATTATGAAAATAAAGGGAGAAAAATGTTTTTTGATTGGATGGTACCTATCCAATCTAATGAATGAACCTTGTCCAGGCAAAAATTATATTTCAACTTTGATTTTATATCTTACAGTATTATTTTTTTTTTTTAATATACATTTTTTATTATCAAGAGTAATATATACTTTTTATTTTTATTTTTATTTGCCAACAGTATTTAGTTTTTGTTTTATATTTTGATGAATAAATTATACATCTACTGAAATATACTCAATACTGAAGAATTAATAAAATAAAACAATTTTCTTTTAGCATTTGCCCTTAAATTTGTTATAAATTAAACATTTATACCTTACAATAATAATTTTTCTTAAATAAATTAAATTTACAATAATCAGTAGTCAAATATCATTATGTTTTTTTTCCCTGCACAGAACCTATGTAAACTCAGTCAATACAGCCTGTAATTGTACATATAAGTATAATAAGTATTTAAATATTAATGTTGAATTAAGTATATTGTAATAAGCTATTTTTGTAATATTGTGTTCGTTTTTCGGGGAAAAGACCAATAAGAAACAATAATAATTATAATATTTATACTTGTAAATCTGGTAATTCTTGTAATTCTTGCCACCATTCTTTAAATATTTTGTTGGAAGCCCTGTCCTTATAATTTCTTATTCACATATTTTCTTATTTTCCTCACCTCCTATACATTATTATTATTTAAAAATTAAAAATAATAATTACCGCCTACTATTGTATAATTTCATATATTTAATATACAAAGTGGATTATTAAATAATACATTTTAAAAATGTTAACAAGATGAACTTTTAACATTGAATGATAAATGTGTTCATTTATTAATTAGTTAAATAAATTGACAAAATATGTAACAATAATTCAATATTAATTATTTTATATCTGTTAAAATGCTTTTAAATACTTTCACTTTAATATTTATTAAAGTGTTAATACATTTTTTAATTTAAAACAAATATTTATTAAATTAGTTACATTGAAAGATACTGCTATGTGGGATACAAAATTGAAATTGACGAATATCAAAATTCATAATTAAATTTTAAATAATATAATACACTAGCAGACCCGGCGAACTCCGTTTCGCCACCAGATTCGTTTTATGTAACATTTCGTTTGGTGATTTAAAGATAAAGAAAAAAAATTTTTTTTGTTATATATTTGAAAAGGAAAATATTTATTTCATTTCACAACAGTAATAAATTCATTTCAATTACCTACTAAAATGAAGTGTTATTTAATTGTTTCATTGTAGTGCTCTTTGGTAAACCACATTTTTTGTTTTTTGGTCTGACGTTAACACAAACAAAGCGGATGGTTTCCCAACTCGTGAACACGCAACGTATAACTGTCCATGTGAAAAACAATGATTTTCCAAATTTATCCCGCAAACACTAAGCGATTGGCCTTGCGACTTATTAATTGTCATTGCGAACGCAAGGCGAACTGGGAAAGCAAGCATTCAATTCATCTCCTGGCGTTCTACGGGGAACTACTGGCAACGTCTGCCTGAAATCGCCTGCCAACAATATCATCAAGCCGCCAAAGATGTTGTTATTTCTCCGAAGATCCTTCAGTGTGAAGTTAAGTGCTTCAAGTGATTTCTTATGTGCCATTGTGCACTCATCCCAAACAATGAGCTTGCATTGCATTAACAATTTTCCCATTGCACTGGATCGGGAAATATTGCACGTTGGAGTATCAATTGTGTATCAATTGAGTGGCAACTTAAGCGCAGAATGTGCAGTACGACCGCCATCTAGAAGAGTCGCCGCAATTCCAGATGATGCTAACGCCAAAGCTATGTCACATCTTGATCGTATAGTGGCCAAAATCAATGAAATGACAAATGTTTTCCATGTTCCTCCAGGTGCATCCAGGAAGAATAGACCACCAGTATTATTGTCCACTGCTTGCATTAATGTTTTGTATACTTGTTTTTGCTGTTCATTCAGCAACGGAACATTATTTCTAACGAATTCCTGCAATGTATCAACATTGTATTGCAGCTCTCGATTTAATTCTTGGTTGAATGCATCGTGCATCGATCGATTTGGCGCAATCATTCCTACTTCAATCAGTAGCTTGTTTGCAATAGTCAAGCATTGATCCTCAATCAGAATCAATCCTTCATTGTAGATTTCATCGGTTATTTGGATGTCAGGATTATTCGTTTGAATACGCAAGCGATGCAAGATATCTTCACATATGGCGTCTTTGTATTTGTTCCATAACTGAATTGGTTGTGAAGGAAAACATGTGGTGATGATAATTGCGAACAGCGTTCGTATTTGGTACGCATTTGATGAAACAACTGAATCTGCAAGTGTTAAATCCCAATGAGAATCGTTCTCCAGCAAACCCAATAGTTGACATGCTTCTCGATATGTTTGGCATTGGTGGCCATTCACAGTTTTCAAATGCGCAAATGATTTCGGTCCACGTACATTTACTAACAGCAGTCGCAAATAAAAACATTCATCGTTTCTAGGATGAACAGTGTACATACGACCTAGTGCATCAGTTGAAAACACCTGTGGCCAGTCTGGAACTGGGGTTCCTTGTTTGCGACGTTGGAATTTCTTTGTTGATTGATTCCAAGTGTAATACTTGGGCATTTCAACGTACATCAGCGTCGCTGCGAATGGATCTGCTTCACACATTGCAAAGAAGCTAGTCAATGTTGTCGATGGTGGTCTCTCAGCTCGTTGTGCCGCATTAGCCTCAGTGAAGTAAACTCTTTGGCCATTTTCCAAATGCACTGCTAAATGTACAACTGTGGGATATCTTTCATGAATTTGAAATGACAATAATCGCCACAGTGCTTCATTAGTACTGACGTATCTGCCCATTTGGAAGTTGCTGATTTCGTCATTCACATTTTCCGACGCAATACCAAACACAGCCATGTCGCTGCCTTTTGTGACGTACTTGCACAAATATTTGATTGATTTGGCCGAATGACAACTCTCAACGTTTGCATGTGTTTCGAAAATTCGTGATAGCAGCGGGCAATATGGTACAATGAATTCATTTCCGATCTCAATCTCTTGATTTTGAACTTTAACTTTGATAGTTCGACCGTTATCTTCTTTTGAACGCCGACGATAAACTGGATATCCATCGTTCCCTGTGACTGTTTCAGCAACTAACGGTCGCGGATATCGTTTTGTGCACTTTCCATCAGCCATGCAAGGCGATAATGGATTTAATGCACCGCACGGTCCATGCACCATCTGTGTCGTCACAATGTCGTGTAGACGGGGATCAGTGACTGGATCAGGAATTTCAGCTGATATGATGTCATCCACTTCATTTGAATGTAATTTGTTCAGCAACCAAATTAGGATATGAGCATGCGGTAGTCCACGCTTCTGCCATTCCACCGAGTACATATAACAACGTGTGTCACCAAAAACTCGATACTTAGTAAGCACATCCATCATAACCTTGAGTTTTTGCTGAAATACTCTGGCGATTATGTCATGGCGATCTTGCGGTTTTTGACCCGGTTCCAACTCGCGTTCAATTTCCGTCCACTTCGGATTGCATGTGACCGTAATAAATAAATCCGGAGTTCCATAATTTCGCACGTACGTCATAGCGTCTTGAGCGTATTCGTGCATGTGGCGTGTGCTTCCGATATAAGTTGATGGGAGAACCGTCAGTCGTCCAATATTCTGAACATCACCATCTGAATGAATAGCATCACGCAAGTGTATATAGTCCTCAGATCGTAGCTTTGACTGATTGAATCTGATGAACGCTAAACGTTCGGTCTCGACTTTGACATACATGTCGACAGCGAATTGCTGGAATAGCCGACCGCACTTCAGAATGACATTCTCCTCATGTGTACGAATCATCATACGATACGCATAGTAATTCATTGCGCTTAGATTTTTATTATTCGTTGATACTCCTGAAAATGCAAAATTAAATGAATTGTTAATGGAAACCAATAAAAGTAATAATGGAAATAATTAGTGTGTGAATATTGTACCTGTAATTGGATCGACCATCTTCAACGTGATGTCGTATCCGTCTTGCCCTTGCCAATAAATGATTGGATATTGTAACGCATCGTACAAACGATGTGTCTCGTTTACACGATGCATGATATTGCTTCTTCGCTGAACGACAATGTCTCGTGATTTAGTTGGATCGCCAACAATAATTGCAGCAACATCATTAACGGTGGGTGCATTGAATCTTCGCACATGTTCACCTGTTGGAGTACAATCCGCTCTTATGACAAATTTGTGCGTATCCGATGGCATTCGTTCCAATGCTGTTTTGAACATATTAACCACAGCATTATTAGCGTGAAAAAATGCTTGCAACTGTTCAATAATTCGTCTCTTTAACTGTTGTGCTCCCTGTATATTGCACCGCACGTTCAGCTGATCCACCATCGACGAAATGAAATATATTTGCAGAAATTGATGCGGTTCATCTGGTGTGGTTGGCACCATTGAACCATGCAAATGATATATTTGACCTTGTATCTGTAATTGCAAATAATCATTAAAATTTGTTCATGAATACATTGTAAATCGTGTGATGGTGTAGTGTGTGGTGTATATGAAGTTGTTATGTGTTGCAATTATGTGTTGGTTATGTGTGTTGTATCTTTTACCTTGCAAGTCGGCATGAAGCCGCCTTCTCGAATGATATTAGCTCCAAAGGAAGTCATGCGAAAGCAGTTATTGTATTCAAGGATGTGTTGAAGAAAATGGCTGGAATCGGGATCACTTCCATCAAACAATGTTTTCAGTGGCTGTGGTGGTGTAAATAATGGATCCAGTTTGACTTTTCCACTTGCGCAGCACAATCCAACCGTTTCTCTTTTGAACTTTAACGCATTGCAATATCGGCATATAGTCGTCATTCGTCCAAAATTCAAATTTTCATCATCACTGTAGTTCGCAGTGGGATCATATTGGAATGCCAAGCGATTGTATGATGCCAATGATCTTCGTGTGCTCACGCGATGTCTCAATCGGTCATTTTCTCTTATTATATTTTGTCTTTCTTCTCTTAAGTTCCTTGAATAGACTTGTTGCTGGCTTGCATGTCTTGTGCGGCGGCCGATGTTCGCACGTCGTTCTCTAGGCATTTTGGACTATGGACAGAGTGTTGAATTTAACTTCAAATGCACGATCCACATAATTTACACTGAGCTTAAATGAAATTAACTGAGCAGAGAATAATCTATCTGTCAAACACTTTATCACGCACCGTTGCTATTGGTTTGAAGTACATGCTATGTATAATAGATGGCGCTGTATGTGAAAAACGATTTCCCCACTTTTCTGTTGAATTTTTCCTGAATTTTCCAGAATTTTCTTTGCTATAAACCTCACGGAGCCCAAGACCTTTCCAACGAATGCAAAACCGTGGAAATCGGTTCGTGCGTTCTGGAGTTATAGCGTCAGGGAGGAAAACCGGACTTATTTTTATATAATAGATTATTACTTATAGGTATTTCTATTCAATTTTCTTGGCTGAAGAAAATTTGCCCTATAGGAGATGATTCATTTTAATATAACTTTTGGATTTCATCATGAAGAAACACACTGCCTTGAAATTCTTTTAATACGACTCCTTGTTTATTTCATTGTCCATCGTATTCCTATAAATAAAAAATATAGTTTTTAACTATTCAAAATATTGTGCTGATATACTCTAAAAATGAACATACCACATAACATATGTTTTTCCTTTCAATGCAAATAGATATGGGATTATTTTAGAATTTGAGATCCTGTGTAAACCGATAAGTGAAACTGTACAAACCATTGTTGCTATCTAAAAAAATATCATTGTAATAATTACAATAAATTCAGTTAGCCATTTGAATAATTAATTTTATTAAGTATTAATATTATAATATTTTCTACTCACTTAGTTTAATGAAACATAGTTAGGCATTGAAAATACATTTTTAGATGGAATCATATAAATTTTACCAAAATCAATTCAATTACATTTGATCATATTTGTATTGGCAGAATCTGGCATTATGACCATAGCTCTATAAACCTATCTATTATAATTTTTAGAATATACTGCCACATAATCACCAATCTTTGCAGCTATTGGATTGTAATGTTCAACTATAAAAATATATGTTATCATACAATATGCGCATCAAAATAAGTTCAGTTTAATATTTACAAGAAGTTTATATACTAAATACAACAATTATTAATAACTGTACAATTTTTATTTCATAAAAATATCTAAAATATGGTTTATAACGAATTTAAAGTATAAACGAAGTTAAATCAGTTGGAAATAGTGTTTACGCAAAATATTAAGTACTATTTTTAAACAATTATTTTTGGTTTTAATTGATATAGTCCCTGATATTATGCATACTTTTTCTACTTAAGAGTTAGTTTACTTAATTACTTGAAGCACTTGCGTTAGGTTAGGTTGGAAAATTGCATTGGAAATTTGCTTATCTCAATTTTTTTTTTAGTTTTGAAAATAATATATTTGACTGAAAATTAAACCTTACTATTTTCTCTTTTTAGTTGGTCTAAAACATTTTTAAATTCTTCATATAATTTTATTTTTCTTACAATAATATTATAGACATTATTTCCATATAGAAATTCAACGTGATCACCACTTTGCCAGTTATTTAAAACCTTATTTGAACCTGAAAATGTAAATACACATTTTATTAATTATTTTTAATACAACTGAAAAATACACTATGAACATAATATATTCAGATGCAATAATTTTAAAAAATAGAAAATATTTATTTTTTTTTTCTTGGTTTAGATAGAGATTGGGAAAAATCTCAATAAAATTTTAAGAAAAATATGTTTTAGTGAGGCATGACGTTTGTAGTTATCTAAAAAGGGGGGCGTAGCCCTCCTTTAAAAAAAAATGAAAGAAGAAAGAGTATATAGAGGATTTATTAATATATATAGACTTCATATATATATAGTATATATATATATATATATATAAATCCTTATATAGTAATATTATCTATACATCTTATATATATATATATATACATATATATATATATCTAATATATAAATGTGAAAATGAAAACCTTTGAGTGATATGTTCTCGGAAACTACTGAACCGATCGTTATGGTTTTTTTTTTAAATTGAAAAGCTCATTGTGGAGAAGGTTTAAGGCTTTTGATCGATTCTCTAACTTTAAAAACAAAGGAGTTATCAATTATCATAAATAATGACCAGTTACGTAGACTGGGTGGGTGAGGTTCGCGGTACGGCAACGGACGGCGGCTAGACGTGGCCGCCCAAACTTCCCCTTCCATATCACCGTTGCGCGACGTGATAGTTCATATCGTTATTCGTTGCTAATGGAAAACTATAATTATAATTATTTAATTATTATATTATAACTTAAATCAATACCATAGATTAAATATATAAAATAATATAATCTATGTTAATACAAAAAAAAACACAATTTCTCGCATACTATAGTATTATCTAATCAATAATAACTCAAGTGCATAAAATAATAATATAATCTATGTTAATACAAAAAAAAAACACAATTTCTCGCATATTCTATAGAAATTCACCGCATTATAGTGAACGAAGGACGGACCGACCGACATTTTAAGAGAAGCTTCGTAAAAGTCGGAACGCTGCTTAATGTTTGTGCATCGACTATGGATGAATTGTCGAATATTCAAGATGCCTGCATTTAAATAGTAAACAGTACTAATAATAAGTAAATTACTAATAAAAACTTACTTTTAATTTAATTTAATTTCTATAATTTTTAAATTTTTATTCGTTTCTTTTAATTATTAAAATTTATCACAATGAAAAGGAAAATTAATTTAGGTCGTTCATCGAATATAATAAAACGTCAACGTTTACTTAGATTAAGTCAAAATAACAATGGCTCGCCAGATAACTGCAATATTAACAGCGATAATAATGATGATAATATAAATAATATATCTGTTACCAATAGTGTTGGTAGTATTAATGAAAACAATATTAATAACAACGAAAATTTAGATGAACCACAAGTTCCATGGCGTCGCCGTGAAATGTCGGCATTTACTTATGATAAATTAATAGGTTATAAAAATAATTCTCACGTTATCATTGGAAATATAAATTTAAAATGTAATTATTGTCGTGCATTGAAATGGTCCAAAGAGCCTGCAGGTTTTTGTTGTTCAGGAGAAAAAGTTGTTTTGGAAGACATTGCTGATCCTCCTGAACCATTAAAAAGTCTCTTAAATTTTTCTCACAATAATTCAAAACATTTTTTTGACATGATACGTGTTTATAATTCGGCTTTTCAAATGACATCGTTTGGTGCAACAGAAATTAGACATGGAAATGTCATGCCAACATTTAAAGTTCAAGGTCAAGTCTATCATTTGGCTGGTTCTTTATTACCCACCGGTACTGAAGAACCAACGTTTTTACAGATATATTTTATGGGTGACTCAGAGAATGAAGTGAAAAGGCGTTTGTCTATTGCTCCCAATACAGATAAACAAATATTATATGATTTGCAATATATGTTGCATAGAAATAATTCGTACATTCGTAGTTTTAAGAGTGCACTCGATTTGATGCCGTCCAATCTAGAATTATAGAAATTAAATTAAATTAAAAGTAAGTTTTTATTAGTAATTTACTTATTATTAGTACTGTTTACTATTTAAATGCAGGCATCTTGAATATTCGACAATTCATCCATAGTCGATGCACAAACATTAAGCAGCGTTCCGACTTTTACGAAGCTTCTCTTAAAATGTCGGTCGGTCCGTCCTTCGTTCACTATAATGCGGTGAATTTCTATAGAATATGCGAGAAATTGTGTTTTTTTTTTTGTATTAACATAGATTATATTATTATTTTATGCACTTGAGTTATTATTGATTAGATAATACTATAGTATGCGAGAAATTGTGTTTTTTTTTGTATTAACATAGATTATATTATTTTATATATTTAATCTATGGTATTGATTTAAGTTATAATATAATAATTAAATAATTATAATTATAGTTTTCCATTAGCAACGAATAACGATATGAACTATCACGTCGCGCAACGGTGATATGGAAGGGGAAGTTTGGGCGGCCACGTCTAGCCGCCGTCCGTTGCCGTACCGCGAACCTCACCCACCCAGTCTACGTAACTGGTCATTATTTATGATAATTGATAACTCCTTTGTTTTTAAAGTTAGAGAATCGATCAAAAGCCTTAAACCTTCTCCACAATGAGCTTTTCAATTTAAAAAAAAAACCATAACGATCGGTTCAGTAGTTTCCGAGAACATATCACTCAAAGGTTTTCATTTTCACATTTATATATTAGATCTATAGCACTGTATGTAAAATACTATTTGAACTAAAAATATTTGTATTTTTATAAGTATCAAATAATTATAATAAAATTGCATTGTATTAATTAATAGATTGATTGTTAACATTATTGCTACATTTAACAAATTGAATATATTATGATATTTTCTTTTTAGATGATTAATAATAATTATAAAATTATAAGATCCATTTTCAAATAATTTTAAGTAGGTATAGTATACATCACGTACAATCATAAATGTCTTTCCAACGTCATAAAATGTTTGAAACATATCTTTAATTTGTTCAGTTGTTTGAATATTTTTTAAACCACCGAGTCCTATTTTAACAGCTATTCCAGGCTGAAATTGTACAAATAAAAATAAATAGAAATATAGGTTAGACTATACATGCATAAATAGTAATTATATTTGTATTATTAACTGGAAAACAGTCTTGACTCAAATTTTGGTAGTTTGGGTAAAAACCATAGGAAACTTGATCATAACAAAACATAAATTATTAAAAATGAAAAAAATTAATTAAAAGTATAAGAAAAAATACCTTCTTCAATTCATCAGCCAATTCATAAATAACATTTGATGGAACTGTTTCAATGTTTCCAAAATCAATGTAGAAAACATCATAACAACCTTTATTATTTATTAATATTTTCGCTCTATATAAACCATCATTTACAGATGAAAAAACTTTGACCATGTCTCCCACAGCTGGATTATATTTTAGTATTTTACTAGTAATAAAAAAATACATATATAAATGAATTGTTTTGTAGTTTATGACATAAAATAATTGTTTTATTTTTAGATGAAAAAAGTTTGACCATGTCTCCCACAACTGGATAATATTTTAGTATTTTATCTAGTAATAAAAAAATACATACATAAATTAATGTTTTGTAGTTTATGACATAAAATAGTTGTGAATATCAAATTAAGGTACTTATTGGTTATCTCCAACTACCTATTATTGCTATATGAAAACTATACTAGTAAGTATGGCTACAATTTTGATTATCAAATATGGTGTTTTAAGGTTATACTCAAAATATTATATATATATAAGTTTAGTTAAGTTGCGTAATTTTTTACGCAAAACTAATTTTAGATATTTTATTTTTATTTTATTTTACAATACGGGACGAACCCTTTGATAACATGAATATAGAGTATAGACAATAACAATTTGCTTTATGGAAACCAGGTTCAATTTTAGAGTGAGAATGAAGGGTCATTATTAGCAATGTGCATTAGACAGATGATCAGTGAGTTAAGATAGTAATTTGAGGAAGAGAAAGGTATATGGAATGGAACAAATGATCGTGTACGGCAAGAGGGGACATTTAATGAGACAAGGAATAGTGATTCAGGACTGTCGATTTTAGATGAAAGAAGATTAGATAGAAAGTTTTTTCTTTATCTAATATCTAATTAAAGAAAAAGTTGAATATATTTGTAAATATTGTATTTAATGTTTGTTATTTAACGAAATATATTATGAAATATGGTTCTTCAATTGTTGGGGCTAACTGCATGCACAAGCATTGTATTTGTATAAGTCCAAGACTGTAAGCCACTAGTTTACAGTAAGCGTTAAGTCAAGCGCATACAATTAAAATTACAGGTTATAGGTTATATTTAAAAAATAAAACTAATTTAGTCAAAATACCAGAAATTAATTATCCTGGTAATGTTTACTTTACTTGAGTTCATTTTATTTAAAAAATACATTTAGTTTCATGGGTGTCATTTGAGGTGTTGCGGGGTATTATGCTTTTTCATACCCAAAATATGCATAAACTAAATATGTTTTAAAAAATACGAATAGTTAAAAACTAGTAATAATTATGAAAAATATTTGATTACTTGTTATATTTTATTATTTTATGTGGTATGGTAATAAAAATTAATATAACTAAATTAAAAATATGTTAATTAATCAAATTATAACTTGAAGTTTTAAATACAATTAGAATTATAATAACTAATAAGTAATATTATTTTTAAAATAATGAAAGAATTAACTCATATCATTAGACTTGGTTCTGCTTGTTTAAGTCTAAAGAATAAATTATTAAATATTATTATTATTATTTAAACAAAATAGTTGGTTTATGTTGACAAGAGTGAAGAAATCAATTTTATGTTTTAAATTACTATGCCAATTGTAAAACATGGCTAAAGTTATGTAATCAATTTCATAACTTTAAACATGATATATGTTTTAATAGTCTACATTTTAAATTTTTTATTAGTCGCATATTTCTGTTAAATTCTGTATTTTAATATAATATAAATTCAAAATTTATTTTTGATATCTATTTGTTTTATTTGTATTGAACTTAAACATTATTTTTTATTTTTTTGACGCAAAATGGACAGTAGGGGAAAACAATATCTAAATTTTAGAAAGAAAATGGCTACGACCCTTTAGGTGCCTAAGTATATGGTTTAAAAAAATAAGCTATAAACACCCGCTAAGTCTCAAGGAGTCTATTGGTATAAATTTTTATTGAACAATTTCAGTAGTTATTGAGTCTATTAACTTTTTCTAATGAGGTCAATCGATTTTCAGTTAATAATATTTCATAAACCACAAATTAGTGATAATAGATATGGGTAGAACTAAAATACAACCGAAATAATAATGAAAACCATTAACCAATCATGTTCATTTGGAAATTTATGATTGAAAATACATGCTCTAATATTCGCAGTTCAATTAGGAACTTACCTATAACTTACCTATTCCTGGCCTTAAAGTCGCTCTAGTTTTTTTTATTAGTTACACAAGTAGATTTTGCTAAACACTGTTTAATAATCTATAAAAAAAAAATAACTGTTACTTTTGTGCATTGATAGTAGAATAGAGTATCATTCGATTAAAATTCAATAGTTAGTTATCTCGAGTTAATCACATTATATAATCAAATAGATTTAAAGAATAATGTTATGAAACTCACCGTGTCATAAAAGATACTATGTAGTGAGTCCCCAAATTCATTTGTATCATTAAAAATTAATTTACGAATGAATTTCTTTGGTAATCAACTAGTTAAGTTTGTCAAAAAAATTTACATCAATTTTATGATCTGAAAAACAAGAAAAAAAGCAACATAAATTAAATAGGCACAAATGTTGGATAATAGTCACAATAGCATTCATAGTACTTTCATTATCAAATTTAGCTTGATGGACTTGATAGCTCCATATTACCGATATTAATGAATACTTAATTAAAAATATGTCTATAAATTATATGATCATGTTTAAAAATTGAAGTAGGTTAATAAAGTAAGCATACTTAATGGGTAGAAAATGTATTGCTTCATACGGAATCCTCCTACGTTATTTTTAATAATAGGAAGTCCTCCACATGCCGGACATCCCTTGCATGTTATGTCATTATATAATAAGTTTGTGTTTTATTATAATATAATATAGATGTTCATATAATCATATAATATATTCACAATATAATTAAATACAATATGACGTGCATTAAAGAGTACAAAGCCCTCTACAAACCTTAAGTATATGTTGCACTTCCTGTACTGAATTTAATATCATTATAAGATCGACCAGTCTCTATAATATAGAAATTTTAATGTATGTACCCAAGTCATATAAGTAAACCGTAAATGAATATTCAAATAATTGTACAGATTCAATAGTCAAGATCTATAAAGATTTAAATTATTTTCTTTAAAGATCTTGGTAGAGACTCCAGATAGTTTCCTAAAAACCGAAAACAATAAAGAAACAATAAAAGCCGCATTATCCATAACAAATATTCCATAAACTATGATAACGAGATAACGAATTATCAGGTGTAAGGTGTAACCGTGGTTCAGTTTTCAAGAGCTAACCAATTTAAATTTCAAAATGACCTATTAGAAATACGCTATGAGTCCCAATACTTTATACTAGAGAGCCTAGATAATAATATAATTATATATATATATTTTTTTTTTTAAATAGAATCCATTTATTAAAACATTACATAATAAACTATAGATTATCTACCTCCTAAAAGCAATGCTTGTGTTGAAGGTAGAGAGCGACAAATTACTTACAGATAGTAATTAAATAATATGAATACAAAAAAAAAAAAATAATACTTAAATTAGAGTAAACATAATAATAGCTACCCTATTGACAATATTAGCCAGTCATTAACAGTTTTTTTGACATTTTTGTGTTTATTTATTATATTTTTCTTAATAATATTTGGCATGGAATTAAAATAAGTAGGACCCAGGTAGTCAACGAATTTTTGACCAAAAGATTTTTTAAAATATATCACTTTAACATCGTATGCTAGATGTTCCTGTTTGTTTTTTCCGTTATTTTTAGTTATCCAATTTTCTATGTTTTTACCAACCCATAAAATGGCAATTATTTTAAATAGTAAATCCACAGGTAATACATTTAATAATTTAAAGTTTTGACTTGTTGAACCTTCAAGAGTAGGTTTCTGCAGACATATTCGAACAATTTATCTTTGTTGAATTGATAAAGGTTTTAGAGCATTTGCAGAAAGGCCTCCCCAAATAAGTAGTCAAGTAGACCGTATTGCAATAATGCTTGATATAATGCTAGATATGCCGTTCGAACAACATGTATTGGTACTACCACTCGTAATTTATAAAAGTTATAACTTTTAGTACGTAAACGCATTAATAATGTGATTAGTCTGGAATGTGCAGTTGTTATAATAACCTTGTTATTGTAGACGATTACGTCACGACGTGGTAACTATTCGTATTATTTCGTTCGAAATCTGCCATGGGATGGTCTGAATAGTTACCTACTTTTTATTACTTTGTTATTGAAAAAATGATTGATGATCTCATTATTTGGTTTTTTTCTTTAATGCCGTATGCGAGGTACGATAATCTTTACTTTTTATTGATTTGTTTTCGACGGGTTTTTTATTTATTATACATATAATAATTGATTTGAATGATAACTTCTTAGTCTGATTATCTTGTTACGTCCCAACCGACTTCTATATATCAACGCAGAAATTAATACGTGATGTACTAGGTTATGATGAGTGTTTATTTAACAAAGTACAAAATTACAATATTATAATCTATGTTGGAGAAAGAGTGGTGTTGCGACTCTAATATAGAATTTTAGACTGTGAGGGGTGTTATGACCTGACTCTAAACGTCCCTAACCGTCTAATGGTTAGCTCAACCCATACTGTAACCATCTGACGAGCTCTTGAATGGGCTCATATATATATATATATATATGATCGAGTCCTTTGGAGTGGGTGGTCGTAGTAGTGGCCAAATTCGGTCATGAGACAGAGTTGGGGTCTCGTACTTGGTATGCTGATCGACTCGTATCCTTCCGTATGAGTGTTGACTTTCCCGGGGAGATACGTACGACGACACTTTTATAGTTTAATTGTTTTATACTATGCTTTTGCAATGACCTCCGCATGTTATAATATACTAATTGCCTTATTAATTATATCTTCAATATTACTAGAAACGTACGTTACGCTGTGCATAGTGAATAGGTACGTAACAGTCTTATGTGTTTCAATATATGAACATCAATAATGCGTTGATGGCTGTGAATTTAGTTAATTATAATATTTTGAAATAAATTAAGAGTTATATTTATAAACTGCGTTCTGATAATCTGCACCGTATGTGATTAATATTTGGGTATTACCTTTTGACGTGGCTGTGAGATGCCCGTCGTTTTTTTTTATTGATTAGTTTTCTGGCTCGTTTTCCGAGTGTATCGATTATAAGACCAGCTATACCGTTTGTATATTGTTATATTAGGTAGTTATCTATACTAATATATAAACCTTTAAGCGCATTTTTTGTGTAAAGTAAACTCGATAACTATCGGTTCAATTTTGATCGGATTTTTTCATGTGTTCCTTATGATCACTCGAATTTCATAGGCATACGTCATTTAGTCCGATAAAGTTAGTTAATAATTAGTTATTACTAATTAATAACTAAATTTAACGTGTAATTGTATACCAATATGCTGCGTGGTGGCCTGCGGGTTACCAGCTACCAGCTGTAATCTGACTTTTTTGTTCGTCAAATTATGTGTTTGATATTTGCGTATGATATCATTTGTTCCGAGAAATGTATCGATAAAAATAATCTCGCGCATCATCCGTTTACCAAAATGTATGTATTCCTATAAGTTTAAGCGATTAATTACATAAGAAATCAATACACCTACTTATTTTAATATTATCATTACAAAATGCTGTCTGGGAATAATATGATTTATACTGTAGAACATTTTGTGTGAATTAAAAATTCAAATATACGTTCCAATAATATTATCATGTTTTTTTTTTAATTTACAATAATTTATTATTAACAGACGGTTCATCGTAAATTTTTTTTCCATTCCCTCCAATATAGGTATAACAGTTGCAATTTGATCAGCACACACAGACGAAACTAATGACCTGTAGATAGCTTTCTAACCTTTGTATGTTATACACGATTCACACAATCGCAAACTCCAGAGTCTGTCTAGATGCTTGTTCAATAATTGAAATTATTTGTACCTATACTAGTATTATTATAATATTGTAATAAAACAACGCGCACAGTCTTCTCCCGACAGAGTAATAATAACGACAATAATATTCTCCATCCCGCACAAACGCAATCAACGCGCGAAATGATTTCGTCGACATTTTACATAACGTTGGTGTTCGGTATTGCGATGTTGATTTCATGTGGCTACGTGAGTATTAATTATATTATTATCAGTTATTAAGCGCTGAGTGTGAACAAATATTTTTACGATCTTAAAGACTTTAGGGTATATATTAGGGTTTAATGTTCATAACTCGTAAAGTCGTAGTATAAATTCTGTTTAGCAAAGGCGTGGACTAGCAAAGACCCACTATATTAAAAAAAATCGGCCCAACAATTAACTTGTGATTTATATTTTTTTTTTTTTTTTTTTTTATTTATTTATTTTTTTATTGGTTGATTAATTCTACAATATATAGCTACCCATACATCGCAAGAGGATATTAAAAGAGGAACTGCTTCACAGTTAATAAGTTTGTTAACTGCTTAATTTTTTAAAACAAAAAACCACTTAGCATGTTTTAGTTCGTAAGAATTTGATACCGCATAAGTACACAATTGTATTAAATCATATTTAATAGTCATAACTCATAAGTCATAAAGTCATAAACTATCTTTAATCTTTTGGTTTTTATTTAGATATTAATATGAAAATATAAAAATATAGGTAGTTCCATTAGTTTATAAAAAAAAAATGTGAATTTATATTTTCGATATTTTTAACTGTGTAAGAAGAACTTTTGAGTTATGAGGAACCTTTTATTAATTCTTAAAAACGGTTTGACGTATAAAAAATATTTACCCACATACCTATATTGAAAAAAAACCGTCAAGTAATTATAATCACTCTGTTGTATAGTCTGTAGCTGTCAATTATGTATCTACCTCACAACCTCGTCATTGAGTAGGTTACTATAACGGATGTGTTCAATTTAAAGTCGAAAATAAAATATTATTTATAGTATACGATAAAAAATGATTCTGAGTGGAGATGGTATAACTTTTTGCTAACCATGGTCATTAATGCACAAACTAAGCAATTTTCGATCAGAAACTACACTCGAAGTCGATAGCATTTTTCTACTAGAAAAAGGTCTTCAGACACAAAAAAATTACATTCAAATTGTAAAATCAATGCATTCATCTTAGCTGCTTATATGACCAACAATTTAAATTGTCTATAAAATGCTAAAAATGTTATAAAATATTTTGGAAATTATAATAATTTTTTGACGAAAATATCAAGTATAACATAACGGATATGTTATGAATTACAACTAAAAATCAAAATCGATTGGTTCGTTACGTTAATACTTCCGTTTTTTCGTTACTTCTGTCTGTGTACACGATAAGTAGTAACTTCAATAGGTATTTTTCAAATTTCCATTTTTTTAGTTTTTTTTTTCTATAAATATCAATAACATTTTATTTGGTAGGCATATCTACTGACAAACCGTCAACGCTCAGATTCAAATTTACAGTGACCCACTTATAACCTACTGTGCAACAGAGTGCATTCGTTTACTCACCTTTTTAATAATAATAAATTAATAAAGCGTAAGTTTATTATTGTTATAATTATTATTAATGTGTGTATGTTTGTGTATACAGGGGACATTTACGACGGAACAAATCGGTTATTACGGAAAAGCTTGCAATGCCAGCGAAGGTAAAAAACGTTTCGTTGTCGACATTGTTATATTCGGTCACGTATCCGAACGCATTTCCTGCGGTTATTTAGTTTTTTTCAATGTTACAAATATAATCAAAAAAAATAAATCATAATAATATAAGAAAAAATAAATCAAATACAAAACTGAACAAAAACCCGAAAATATGATTCATTTATCGTTTATGACACTAAAATATTATTATCGTTATTATAATATAAAATATTTCTGCAGATATTTTGTGGGTAAGTACGCATTTATAACATTATAATATTACATCGCTGCCTTGGGTTGAAGTTACAACATCGACTAAATGTCCGGATAATCAACTAATGCCATGAGAATATTTTTTTATGATTCTAATCATACGCGCGCGTTGATATGATACCGGACGTTAACCGCTACGTCAATAATAGTATGCAGGACGTTCATAGTTATTGATCATCGTCGCAAATCACCATTTATCATCATGGTTGAGCGATATACAGAGTGATTATTTCGACATCAAACAAGCGTTATATTGAGAACAATATACGTTTTTGATCACCCTTTTTTTTATACAGGTGGTTTGAATAGTAATTATGACTTTAAATTATGTAAAAAAAAAATAATAATAATATTTTCAAATTAATGATCGTTTAATTACTCGGTATTATACTGCAGGGAAATTTAACAACCTCCAATATTATCCTTTAATAATGTAGGTGTTTAGTTGAATTCGGATTTTTGGAATTTTATGTTTACTTACGAGCAAATTTTTAATAGTTCCAATAAAAGAAAATTGTGGTGAGCATGGTTAGTGAATCAGCCCGTATATACCTACATACCTACACGAATAACTACCACTGTATAATGTAAATATGTAATACACATGAGAGGGGTGAATCCAGAGTTAGGAAACTGTTTGTCAGAACATTTCAAGGGGCCACTTATTAAAACCAGATTAGAAATCTATACTTGTGCACTAGGTATATTAAACAAAAAAAAAAATAATTTATACTGTATGTGTGCTTATTCGAGGGTCCAAGTGTCCAACTACCCAAGATATGAAAAGAGGCCAATTTGATCAGCAACCTCCTGAACCCCCTAGATCCGCCCCAGACACACGATCGGATTACTTTTTATAGGACAAATTCGTCCCTTACTCTCTACATGTTGTCGGGTGTCCATGTTGTACAAAAAGGCCATGGGATTATTTAAAATTACATATAACATAATATTACTATACATACCTACATACATACCTTATTACACCTATTATTTACATATAATATAATTAGCCAATAAAATAGGAGAGCAAAAATGTCTTAACTTAAAAAGAACAGAGCACTGCTTATTCAAAAACCGTCCATTTTCTGTATGGGCCTCCATATTGTTAAATAAATTACTTCCCTATTGTTTGGTGAGTGTATTTAACAATCCTACTCATAGGCTATAGTATAACGTTGGAATACGATATATTTAATGCTCACATAATATGACAATGTGACATTGCTATCATATTGTCATAGCGGAAACAGTCTATTTTAACTATCATAATTATAGTTGTCATACGATTGAAACTATTGCGTTTTACTATAATCATGTGGTCCTACCTGGGTTTTGAGTAAGTTGTTCTACCTACATAAAATATTTTGTATGGATATTGCCGTTATGTATGTTTTGAATAGGTATTATAATAATTTTAAATAATGAAATATCCAACAAATACAATTTTTGTATGAACGTAAATGACAATATAATGTTACATGTCTAAGCTTTATCTATTATTCTATAAAATGTATTAAAAAAAAAAAACTCAACCTACTTTGTGTGTGATATTGCCACAGTTGCGAATATTAATAATAATATTAATACTTATCAACTATAATATTGTGATACAATAAATGACTTATGAGTATACTAAGTTTCATAGAACAATGCCGATATTGTATAATTATATTTTATTGTAGACGTAAAATATTATTCGTCGTAATATTATTGTTGGAATTTAATAAAAAAAAATTGTACTACGTATCAGATCCCTATTTGATCAGAAAACTAATCTAAATCGTTTTTTCTTATTATTTATTAGATGACCTCGTCGTAGTCAAATCCTACAAGGTACCATCTACAGAAACCGGAAAGGTAATAATTGTGAATATTCATCCACTGTGAATTGACTAGGAACATTAGATAACAGGCCTAAGGGCTGGTAAATGAGTATTACGTCCGTAAAAATGAGTGATTTACGTATCGATTCCAATATTTTATGGAATGTGTCCCAAAGTCAATTTATTACAATAAAACATAAATTAATTTCGAGAAATAAAAGCGCTGTCCAGATAATATTATGACCCAAACAGAACGAATACTATTATACAATGATTATTAATTAAATATAGTTAGTAGCTATTAATTTTAATTTGTGTTGAGAGGCTTGTATAAAGGTTAGGTACTAAGTACTAGGTACTATGAAATCCAGCGACGTTAATGATTTTGTAGATTTTGGTTTTGGTTCATCAGAATAGAAAATTAAGGATAAATTCCTAGCCATTTTTAACTCAATCTACTTTTGAATAAGAAACAATATTAGGTACACATATTTTTTTTGTAGTACTCTTTTGTAACATAGTTTATACATAATTTTATTATATGATCATAAATATAATATGTAGGTACATCATATTATATTGTTAATATATTATACATTTATTTAAGCAGTAAAAGTTAAACGTAAAATTGTAATAATACTATAGAAAGAGTTCACCAAGCTTGCTCACCTCTATGTTTGCCTTTAATTTTCAGAAAAAATATCAGCTAATTAATTTACAGTAGAAAAGTTTCTCATATGAAAAACAAAAGTATGTATCTCCACAGGACACTCCTTAAGTAGTATTTTTAGTACTAATTTGAAAATATGGTCTTTAAGTATATTTAAAAATTCCAAAATTTAAATTTTGAGTAACTGCTTTATTAAAGAATATAAAGGGGTAGTAAGCTTGGCGAATCTCCTGTATATAAAAAAAAATAATTTTTCACAATTGCCACATTGCTGATGGTTATGTTCAATAAAAAATAAAAGTAAAAGTAAAACGTGGAAAAAACAAACTATAGTAACAATTACTTATAAGTTATCTATAACAAATCTAATTTATAATATATAATATATCATTTTATTGATTATTGATTCTGTGTAATTTCTTCCGATTTAAAACATAGGTTCCGATCTTGATATCTTGTCTTAAAAAAAAAGTATTCCGAGTCTATAACGCCGCCCTCCCCCCTCACGTATGAATGCGTAACAAAACGTCTGAAAACAGCTACTTAAAATTTGATTTTTTTTTTGTTTAATTTGTTTTCAGTGTCTGATGAAATGCATGATCACCAAACTAGGACTGGTAATAATTTATATGTTTTTATTTAGTCATTCTCTTAAACGTTTACTTTGTGACTCGTTAAAAGCTAAATTGTGTTATAATATACTTTGCTGTTTCAGCTGAACGACGATGGTTCGTATAACAAAACTGGCATGGAAGCGGGGTTAAAGAAATACTGGTCAGAATGGTCTACGGAGAAGATCGAGACTATAAATGACAAATGTTATAAAGAAGGTAATACTACCATTCTTCTCTATCATGTTGTGACATAGTTATAATATATTAGCCGGTGGTGGATGGAGAAGTGTGTGAACGAAATTATATAGGCCTGTGTTAGTGTGCTTTATCAATAATGTATCGAACATTTTTTTTTTTTTTATTTCAAATAAACAATCTATACTTTAAGGAATAAGGGCACATATATGTGGTTAGAGTATAAATTAACAGGCTGCGGTTGATGTGAAAAGTCACCCACTAATAACACTTACTAATTAATTTTTTTTTTTTATATAAAATTATTTAAACAAAACTGGGACTTTGTCTTAGGATTAGTTGATGGTAGGGAGGTGATCAAGTAGGTCATCGTTTTAGACGTCTGGGTGGGTTTCCAGAAATAGAAGGGACTGCAAGATTACGTATTAACGGGTCACTGTTGGAGGTAAGACGATTGTGGAAGCGTTGATAATGAGCTATAACTTCTTCGTGCACTAATTTCATTTTTAGATCGGAGTGGATAGTGTGGTTTGAGACGTAAAGAGGGGCATTTAAAAATTTCCTGAGTGCTATGTTTTGAAAGGTTTGTATTTTATTTATGTTTGATTTTTTTTGCTTTTTTATGTATCGAACTTAAATAACAATTCCTAACATACCTAATAAGCCAGACCAAAAGTCAGGAAAATAATTTAGACGATCACAAAAGCTATTCTTCTATTCCTTTTTCCGGCAGAACTAATGAAAAAAAGTTGACATTGAATTTGCAATAAAATGTTCTCGTTAAAAATTCCTTAATTTAACACGTATTGTTATTGCCTAAACTAAACCATTACAGCTAGTGTACTATAAAAAGGATTAGTTAGGACGCATTTTTAATTCGTCAAGTTATTATTTAATATATTTGGAAGATGCACAATCACTATGTAAAACGAGTGATAATTAAAAAAAACCCAAATTCACTTATTTTTAGAGAGTTAGGTTAATATTTTTCTTTTCTTTAAATTTAACTTTAATAGTTCTAATAACTATATTGTTTACAAATTACTAATGTTCTTAACATTGAGTTAACTTTTGCTAACTTGAGTTAATTTTTAAATAACTTGTCCTGCACGGTCACATACAAGTAACTAGTTGATCCAAAAGTTGAAAGTTAACTCAATAGAATAATTTCCAGGCTCAAGCTTGACTTTTGAAATAATAAATGCACAGCTTCAGTCAATGTTACATGATAAAATCATAAGTCATAATATTACCAATTACCATAATATTATATTTGATTGTTTTGAAATGGACAAATAAGTATGATTTCATAATAATCTCTTTTGTAATCAACGACACAGAGTTTTATTTTCACGCATTTCATTCGTAAGTAGTTCAATTGAATTTAAAACTACAAATATTGTACGCGTACCTACACACGGGAACTCTGTTCGTCACCACTAATATAACTCTAATAATACGCAGAAAATCGCATAACTATTAAAGTTTATCTGTCTGTGACATTTTAGTAGTTATGTTTATAATTATATATAAATATTATATTGATTAAAATTTACAGCTTTACTTGTGTCAAAGGAGGTAGTAGCGACGTGCAATTACTCGTACACTGTGATGGCATGTTTGAACAAGGAGATGGATTTCGACAAGTTAACTTGAAACTCGTAAGCGTTAAATGAATTGCCCACTATTTATATTTATATTGTATATATAGTTTCACAAAAGGCTAAAATTAATATTATACAATGCAATTATAATAATAGTAGGGAATATACAATTTCAGACTTTCTAAAATGGTTTGAAATTTAATAATTGTAATATGAAACCTAAACAACATGTCCATTTTCTTGGAAATGTCCTAAGTTCTAACATCGATAGTTCCGGATTTCGGTTGCACAAAACATTTAAAGAATCAATAGTGAGCTAATGGTCCCTTAAACAAGATTTAGTGGCCCGCGATTGTTCCATTAAATTTTTGGTGAACCATAACATTTAATAAATTATTTATGCAAACCAGAATAGGTTTATTATATATAAACGATTTATTACTGATATTCTCATATTCTTGTTTTTTCTGTTTCCAGTTGAGCATGTTGAAGAGTGGACCGAAAGATAGTAGAACGCAAGAAAATATTTTTCATTTTAAAATCGATTTATTTCAAGTGTTATGATAATTTTAATGCTCAAACACTTAATATTATAAAATAAAGTATATTGTTTTATATAACAAACTATTATACAAATATTATATGTATATATAGGTACAATTAGTTTTTGGTTGTCACACTTTAGAATTCATATGATATTGTCTGGTTTTCTTGATCCGACTACGATCACCTTGACTCGTTTATGTATCGAATAAAATTGTAAAAAAGCATCGGAATAACAATTATCATTATACTAACGTTTTAATAAAATACTTTTAGGTAGATAATTGGTTAATAATAATGACGTGGCGTTTATTTTGTCGTTCAAAAAATTAATGTTCTTGGAAACAATATAATATATATATTCATAATGCTGATATCCACTTGAAAGTGGAGATACCGTAGATTTTAATTGTTATTACTCCCTTTTTCCCCTTTTCCTATTTATTATAACTACATATTTTGTTTTCATTTGGTATTGTGTATAAACTCTGAACTAGAGTAAAACAAATTATTCTGTCGTCAAACACTGTACAACTGCGGTCTTTGACAAATCGTTCCTGTAAAATATTATCATTTTAATAATACACCAATAATGTAAATATTCAATACTATTCTTATAAGTTAGTAGTTACAGGTGCAATGTAGCCATGAAGGTTAGGTACCTACGAGACGATCGCAGAAACCTATAAAATCAGTTATGCCATTGACGCAACTACGGGGGTGCACACTGCACGAGGTACTTTCCCAATCCCAATTTTTAATATGCACCACTAAAATATAAACGACTTTTTCAATTTTACATGGACTTTATTTGAATAAAAATTATCAAAAATACAACAATGTTAAGATACTGTGTAATTTAAGTGTAATTTAAAATTCTGAGCATAGCGATTGATGTATTGATTTTACAATGATGACATTTTTTTTATTTCTTTTTGTTTGTATTACACGATAAATAACAGAAAGAATGCTTCAAATTTTAACCTAAGTCTTTTCTGAGGGAAAGTGAATTTAGTTGTTACTTACTAGAGGGCAAAAGAGGATTTTTAATAAGCAAACAACGGAAACAACAAAAATAAAAATTAAGAAAAAACAGAGATTTTTACGAAAAAACAGTTTTTGAGAAAATCGATTTTGATTTTTGGTGTAGCACTAAAAAAAACCCGTAGATACTTTTTCACCGAATATTTATATGACCATTTTATGTACCTACAGGGAAACATTTTCAAAATATTTGGACTTTTTTTTTTAACTATTTATAGGCATAAGAAAATTTATAGTTTTTATAGATATTTTTAACAATTTCACTGTCAAAAAATTAAAGTATGTTTTACAATTTACAATGTTCGTCATAAGTTGTTATTAGTGATAATTAAATAAAAATTGAGTATAAATCTATAAGTATTATCGACGATCTTCGTTATCGTAGGAATGAGATAGTATTTATTATGTCATCCCAGGTGGGATAATAAAAGGCACGGGTCGCCAGTTCGATCTCGACGACGCATCGGTGACAATGCCGGTCAATATATGCGACGTATAGTAATAATCACATATTAGTAACATAATTATAAAATAGTGTTTATTATACAAAATTATTATTAAACTATTATCAATAAATTATAATAACTCAATTATACAGTCCACTAGTTTTTTTATATATTTATTCAATTACAAACTGAGCCAAAACACAACTAAACCACGATGTTTTAAAGGAGTTAAGAGTTTACCATTAGATTATGAATCAAACAAAAAGGCATGGATGACTGGTGATTTATTTAAAAATTGGCCTATAAAATTTGATCAAAAAATGCGACTAAATCAAAGAAATGTTTTATTATTTATTGATAACTGTACAGCTCATTGTAATATCAATTTAAAATCTGTAAAAATCGAATGAATTTTTACCTCCAAATACTACATCTAAACTACAACCAATGGATCAAGGAATAATACAAAATTTCAAAACATTATACCACAAAGAAATTATTCAAAAAATTGTTTACAATATTGATGAAAGTAGACCATGTTCAATAAATCTACTACAAGCCATGCGTATGTGTGAAAAAGCATGACGTAATGTACAACCAAGTACAATTGTCAATTGTTTCAAAAAAGCTGGATTCTATTTTGATGACGAGCAGTGTGATGGTGATGGTTTAGGAAACAATGACGATGATGATGGTGGATATGATTGGCAAATTGATGCAGATGAAGTTAACATCGATCAAGAGATTACACTTCAATCATATGCTACAATCGATGATAATATTGTAGTCAGTGGACTGTTAACTGATAACGAATTCATGGGTATAAATATATCAAATAGTTATTCCGAAAATAATAAAAATGATGAGCTTGAAACAACTTTAAATATGATGACGGCGAACCAAGCAATGTCATCATTACAGACTGTTAGGCAATTTATTGAATCTGTCGAAGGCGTGGATACTTTTATTTTCAAATCCATAGGCAAATTAGAAAATGTTGTCAATAAACAGCTAAAAAACCAAAAATTAATAACTAATTATTTTTCTACTGTATCTCATAAATAATACATGTGTACATACTTATAATTTCATTGTATTTATTTTTTTAATTTTATTTAGTTTTTGTATAGCATTTATATTTGTCAAAACGTTTTCATCGTAGGTACAATTTTAAAATTAATATTTCATTACATAGGTAACACAAAGTTTTGATTTAATTTTGATAAATTCGAGTTAGGTACCTCGAATAATACATATCTCGATGTGAATTTTTATCCTCCATCAACTTCGAGTTATCGCGACTCGACTGTATATAATAGTGGGCAATTCATGTAACGCTTATGAGTTTCAATTTGACTTGTCAAGATCAAGCTCCTTGTTCAGACATGTCATCACATACCACATAAATTAGTAATAACTACCACCATCTCTGTGACTTGTTCTAATAATAGTCTATAAAAAAGGTAAAGATGTAATAGCTGGGAGAGTCAGAACATAATGGCGAAGACTACATCCTACTTATGAGTTATTATGTTCCTCAATATGCATGATACAATATACTGCAGTATGTAAACGTTGTTGTATTTTTGATAATTTTTATTCAAATAAAGTCCATGTAAAATTGAAAAAGTCGTTTATATTTTAGTGGTGCATATTGAAAAATTGGGATTGGGAAAGTACCTCGTGCAGTGTGCACCCCCGTAGTTGCGTCAATGGCATAACTGATTTTATAGGTTTCTGCGATCGTCTCGTAGGTACCTAACCTTCATGGCTACATTGCACCTGTAACTACTAACTTATAAGAATAGTATTGAATATTTACATTATTGGTGTATTATTAAAATGATAATATTTTACAGGAACGATTTGTCAAAGACCGCAGTTGTACAGTGTTTGACGACAGAATAATTCGTTTTACTCTAGTTCAGAGTTTATACACAATACCAAATGAAAACAAAATATGTAGTTATAATAAATAGGAAAAGGGGAAAAAGGGAGTAATAACAATTAAAATCTACGGTATCTCCACTTTCAAGTGGATATCGTCATTATGAATATATATATTATATTGTTTCCAAGAACATTAATTTTTTGAATGACAAAATAAACGCCACGTCATTATTATTAACCAATTATCTACCTAAAAGTATTTTATTAAAACGTTAGTATAATAATAATTGTTATTCCGATGCTTTTTTACAATTTTATTCGATACATAAACGAGTCAAGGTGATCGTAGTCGGATCAAGAAAACCGGACAATATCATATGAATCCTAAAGTGTAACAACCAAAAACTAATTGTACCTATATATATAATATTTGTATAATAGTTTGTTATATAAAAAAATATACTTTATTTTATAATATTAAGTGTTTAGGCTGGTCCATCCTACCCAGACACGAGTTACGTCCATGGGCTTGGCTTCTCTGGGTACGCTCAGTTTAGCCACCTACTGTCCGTTCTTTAACCTCCACATGGAGGTAATCGTGATCTCGTTAGCAGCTGCCTTTATTGAGGCGTCCCCTTTGCTGGAGGGCCGTAAATACCTATCATGCTTAATTACACAAAATCATTTTTTTTTTTCATTATTTCTGTTACGGAAGAGTCGTCTTCATTTTTCACTTTCTTTTTAGACGCATAGTCAATAAATAAATCTAAAAATCTAAAATAACTTATTTAAATATCCAAAACTCTAAAACAATTTATACACACTATGACAATGATACCAGAAGGCATTTTACAGTAACTCCTGCTTTTCGTCTTCCAATTTTTATAAGTCATATGCAGAAAGTCTGCGTTAACACAGAAATTTATGAAAAATTTGTGTGTCGTGTTAAATAGTTTCCTTGTACAACATATATTTATCATGCCACAGATTTTAAATGTTTAAAAAATTATTATTTTTACTTTACGGACTAATTTAATGTTGAACACTATTTTAATTGTTACACATTAAAAATTATATTTTTGGAGTCACTGATTGGGGGCTTTTGACGGCAGTATGCCAAAATTATGTAGTGGCACTAATGAATAGATTAATTTTCATATTAGATATAGATAAGGTCTGATCAATCATCAATATAATATCATGATTATAATATTATTGATAGCCAATACAATCGGATCAAATCTAAATAAAATAAAACGCCATACAGATAGCAAGTGACTATGTCATCAAAGATATATTTTTACGCTAAAAAACATTAAACAACCCATTTTGGTCCTCTAGTCTGGAGTTCTCCCCCTAGCCCTTTTTTTGATCCAGTCCCCTACTAACGCATTAAATGTTGAGTCCATTTTACCGATTCAAACATGTCACACCCATCTACGTCTCCGCGGCACTATCATAAAAAAATTAATTTAAGACTCTATACACTTACGTTAGCCCCTCGCGTTTACTACGACCACTTTGGGTTCATACTTTATCAACCCCACAAATAGACCCCTTTTACACTCCACTGTCACATAATTTCGGGAATTCCTACCGTTACTTTTCAGCATCTATTTTTAATTAAATATTGTATTATTTATATTCTACTAAAGAGAGTACAATTAATTACAACAATTTTCAAAAATTCATAGCAACTGTCTTTTTAATTTACTATCATGGGTTATTATCTTTATTAGTAAATAAAGTTGAACGACTCAGAGACTATTCGAGTTGTTATTTTTATGCATCGATGTTTTCAACTAAACTACGAAATTAAAAATATTTTGTATTATGAAAGAAAGGTTATCATTTGAATATAATATAAGCTTTTTCCATCACAGCACCCTCCTTAAATGTTATAAGATCTTGTGATCTTCAAGTATACTTGAAACTTCTTAAGATTGGAATTCTAATATAAATTAACTATTTAAGTTTAAAAATGGGATAAGCATATGCTTCGATAACCGTTGAGGGGGCCATTTTATATTGAGTCGGCAATTTAACAATTTAATAATATAAGCTTTTTATAGACAAAAAAAATGTCCTTTGTAGGTTAGGTTAGGTGGCCTTGAACAGGCCATCCTTGCTGCAGGACACAGCAGACTTATAGTGTCTTGCGACTACAACGCCTAGAACGTAGAATGGGGGTCTCGGACCAACAACCAGAGATGAGAAATGCTTTCGGACCTCGGGGACACCACTAACTTCTCCAAAGACGTGAAGATCAGTGGGTGGGCTGTCCTTGACGACTTCAACCTAAGCGACCATGCTTACGTTGTCTAATCGATGGATCCCCCACCCGCTGACCTACATCCGGGATGGCCCAACGCGGACATTGATAACCACTGTGTGACGGGTGGATACGAGGCCATAACTTGGTGGTTTCTTAGACCCTTAGTCATATGTAGCAATATTGACTCCCTCCGCGTCTTGTGACGCGACTAAATCCCATGCCAGGGGGTGCACTGGGCGCTCTGGCGCCAGTCAGTGGCCTAAAGCATACCATTTAAGGTATTTCGTGAATTTCGTATGAAGCTTCGGCGGTGTCGGGTAACTACCCCGATCGAGAACTTCTACTAAAACGGTACTCCCACAAACTCCGTGGTGCCATCCTCATAAACCACGGACGCGCAACAGCAAGGCGGGCTCAGGAGCGATCGATGTGTGTGCCTGACTGTCGGACGCGCGTGTCATCGTTAATCGGAGCACTGTTTGACCAGTGGGGTTCACTCTGATTCCCGAAGAAGGAGATTTAGGTTTCCATTAACCTTGGTACTCACCAAAGACCTGGTTCCCACTAGCACAGATGTTGGGGTAGGATTTTTAAGACCACCGTGACACTGCCTTATATTGAGTGGTACGGTTTTCTGCACGATTTCCGTTTCCGCACCGAGTGGTTTCTCGTATTTTGATAGTGGCTAGTAATAGATGACTGATAAAGTCTACTACTCGCACCGACCCGTCCTTATTTTTGGTGCGAGCTCTCGATCGGGTATTGAATGAGAATGAACCGGCATGTAGTCGGAGATTCGCGGGCAGGTTATTCGAGGTACCTGCGCACGATGGCTTTTCCCGACCCTTCCGTTCCATATTTGAGAACAAAATGGCATCGGCACAGGGCGACTTAACATTGTAATTCGTAAACCTTGGTGGATGAGTCCATTCACTATCGATATTCTCAATAGCTATCACCAAATACTTTTCAAAAAAATATTTTATAATTTCATTTGAAAATGATTTCAAGTGAAATATTCTAAATTCAGAATCTTAAAATTAATAATATTACGTATTATATCCGTAAGCCGGCGTGTTGTGTAGGCAATTTCGGTACACGGTCTATACTTTATTCAGCGGTAAACTCCTTGCTGTTATCGCTAAACGAATTTGGCATAGGCGAGTATCTCATTACGACGTCAACTACCTACGAGCAATAGTTATTAACGTTTAAAACCGAACAAAGGCTGCATATTCGAGCATTTTTTAACGCACAAGTGCACAACAACGGATCGTCTGTCTGTACTTTAGCTATGCCACAGTGAAATAATCATAATGAATCCTTTATCCAATTATGGCTGATTGAGTCGTCATTTTAATATTATTATAAAGAAAGATTAGAGCCGATAAAGAGTGAAATTGATTAATATTGTTTTTTTTTTTTTTTTTTTTTTTTTTTTAAATTTGGCTTTTATTAGAAGAATTACAATCTATACAAGGTACAATAAGTAAAAGTAATAACAATTAACAGACAAATAACAAGAATAATTACATGAGGAGGGAGTCACACATTTGTAACACCTCAAATATATATAAGTTTTAAACTTAAGTAATCATGTCACGGCACCATTTCCTTTTCAGACGTCTGGTTGGATTACCTGGAAGTGTTAGTGAACCTAATTCATTGATTAGTTGATTAGGAATAGCTTGGAGTTTGGCGTGGAAGCGTTTGTAGTAGACAGCAGCTGTATGGTCGATGGATGGTAATTTGAGGTCGGAGTTTATGGTCTCGTTCGAGACGAACCAGGGTGCACCAGTGATTAAGCGAAGAGTGATGTTTTGGAACGCTTGTATGGTTCTCTTGTTTGAGTTCTTAGCGGAACCCCAGATTACAATACCGTAAGTCCATATTGGTTGAAGAAGAGCTTTATAAAGAATGATTTTGATGGGTAAGGTAAGGTTCGAACGAAGTAGTGGTCTTAGCAGGTGAAGTCTAGAGTTAAGTCTCTTACGCTTATCTTTAAGATGCAGAGACCAGGTAAGGCGTCTGTCGAATGTAAGACCCAGATATTTAACTTCTGTTGAATGAGGAATGACGATGTTGTTGATTGTTACTGCTGGAGAGTTTAGAGGTCTGAGTGAGAAAGTCACAAAAGAGGACTTGGATTCATTAATTTTTATTTTCCAATTGGTGAACCACTGTGAGAGAGTATTTAGGTGAGTTTGAAGTTGATGAGATGCGGTGGTATGGTCAGAAGAAACTGATAATAGGGCAGTATCATCAGCATATGTTCCAACTAAGGTATTTTCAGTTGTGGGCAGGTCCGATGTATATATGGTGTATAAGAAAGGAGCAATATCGCTGCCTTGAGGGACACCAGCATATATAGGATATTGTTTTGAGTGTTGTAAATTATGTCGGACATTAAAAGAGCGGTTGGCAAGATAGGATTTAAGTATTAGGTATAAAGGGGCTGGAAAAATATTTTTTAATTTGAAAAGGAGACCGTCATGCCAGACGGTATCAAATGCTTTCGCAACGTCCAGAAAAACACCGGCGCAGTATTTTTTGGTTTCGAGTGCTGCGGAGATAGTGTCCGCAACCCTGTGAAGTTGATGAGTTGTGGCATGGTGAGCACGAAAGCCGAACTGGAAGTTTGGAATGCTGTTTTTTGATTGTGCTATGGTGGTGATTCGCTTGAGAATGATTTTTTCAAGGATTTTACCCAGAACTGGTAGTAAGCTGATGGGCCTGTACGAGGAGGGGTTTTCTGGAGGCTTACCAGGTTTGAGTACTGTAACAATAACAGATGCTTTCCAGGTAGTTGGGAAATAAGATAACCGAAGGGCAGCATTATAGATATGAGTAAGATGAACGATCGATTTCATAGGTAGATTTTTGACGACTTTGTTAGAGATGAGGTCATGACCTGGGGATTTGTTGTTTGCCAGTTTTTTAATAATACCCACTATTTCCGCTGGGGAAGTAGGTTTTGTAGGTAGGGCCATAGGTAAAGTAGACTGAAGAGACTCCATGACAGACGACATGTGTGGTGCTGGCGTAGGAATGAGATGTGGTTTAAAAACGCCCGATAATTCTTCAGCGAGAATATCTGCTTTTTCCTTGTCTGTAGAAGCAAGTGAGTTGTCTGCACGGCGAAGAGGCGGAGGAGAGTCCTTAATTCGTAGTATTGACTTAGCTTTGCGCCAGAGAGATCCATTTGTAAGAGAGAGGTTTTGTAAGTGATTTTTGTAAAGATTGGCTTTGTGAGTTTTAAGTAGGGACTTAAGTTTATTGGAAAGATAATTGTACTTTGTCTTATCTGCAGGGTAGTGAGTTTGTTGCCATTTAGATCTGGCTCTGCGTTTTTCAGCAATAAGTTGTCTTAGTTCCGGTGATAGGTTGGGTGTTTGAGAATAGGATGCGCGAAGGGTAGATGAGTCCTTGGCTGCTGTTTGAATGAGATCCGAAAGTTGGGTGATTGCTTGGTCGACATCGGAAGATGATTTTAATTTGGTATTAAGAGTTATTTTGTTTGAGATGAAAACTCTGAATTTGTTCCAATTTGTAGTACCTGGAGTAATGGTTGGTCTGTTTTGCTTCAAAGTGGGTTGAGCACCAATGAGGAGTAATACAGGTGTATGATCAGAAGCTGGATCGTTTAGGTTTACAAGTTCAGTGGAAAAGCGGTTTGGTAGATTGGTGATAAAAAAGTCAAGGGTGTCGGGGTGTCGGTTGCCATGCGATGGCCAATAGGTTGGAGAGTGCGGCGCTATTACCTTGAGGTGGTTGAGCGAGATGAAGTTGTTTAGAGCACGACCTCTAGTGTTGGTGGTGCGGCTCCATGTATGGTATTTAGCGTTGAAGTCAGCACCAATAACATGAGTGAAGCTTAGAGTTTGAGAAAGGTTACTCAGTTCGGCCAAAGGGAAGGGTCTTCCTGGCGGGAAATAGCAAGAGGAAATTGAGATAGTTATAGAGTTAATTTTTATTGATGTGCTAGCTGCTTGAATGTTTGGAGACAAGTATGGAGGAAGAGGGAGATGGTCGATTTTGTTTGAGATTAGGAGAGCAGCGCCTCCGTGTGCAGTACCATCTGGGTGGTCAGCTCTGACAATATCGTATCCAAATAGCTTGAGTGTTGAAGTTTTAGTTAAGTGAGTTTCCGTTATAAGTGCAATTTCGACTTTTTTTTCACCGAGGACCATTTGTAGTTCGTTTAAATGTAGCGAGATGCCGTTTGCATTCCATAACAATATGGAGAGTGTTTGCAAATTATTTGTTGGCATTTTTAATAAGTTTATCAATGACTGTGGTGAGGAGTGATATTAGAGGGTTTATTAATGCTTTAAATTCATTAATAAATGATGATAATTGTGCAGAGATATTTTCATTTTGATTATCCTTTGGGTTGTTATCATGACTGAGAGAAGAATCTTGATTTAATGGAGGGAAATTTTGTGAGTAAGCTTGGTGTGTAGATTCATAGGTATTTTTTACAGTTGATTGACGTGGGAAAGAACTTTTATTCCAGATTTTTTTTGAAGGGTTTTCTGATAATTTTTTTTTAAGATTTAGGTGCGATTGGCAGCCCCTAAAGTTAGCCGGGTGATTACCACTACATAGAGCGCATTTGGCAGGAGAGCTGCGATCTTTGGTGCATTCAGTTGATTCATGTTGTTCACCACAGCGTACACAACGGGGAGAGTGATTACAGTAGCCACGAGTGTGGCCGTACGTTTGGCATCGGTGACACTGCGGTATTTCTTTTTTTGGGTGGGGAGTTTCAACTTTAATTTTTGTATAACATAATGAAGTTAGTTTGAAAATATCGGAGTTTGTTGGACTCGGTTCTAAATCAATAAAGAATATCGGTAGGGGAGTATTGGTTAGCTTGTTTGTAACAGGCGTTATGCTTCTAGTGACGAATCCCTTATTTAAGAGTTCTTGTTTAATAAGAGAGGTGTCAGTCGTATGATGCATGTTTCGTATTACGACGCGATATGCTTTCTCCTCTTTTAGTTGAAATGAATGAAAGGAGACGTTATTATTTTTGAGGTAAGATACGACTGATCTATAGGAGACAGAACTGTACGTTTGGAGTTTAAGACCTTTGGTAGAGCTTTTACAATCAAAGCCGGTTGCATCAGTTAATTCTTTCATTTTTTGACAGAAGTTGTTGTAGTTTATCTGTTCTTGAATAAAGATAGGAGGTGGCTTTGATGTTTTATTTTCATTGTCATTGATTACAGGGTTTGTATTGGTACTTGATGTTTCCATAGGTAGAATTTCGTCAGAAGGAGCAATCGGAGAAAAACGGTTAGCCGAAATAAAAATATTTTTGTCAGGTTTTTTGTGGTAGGAGAAGAGCTGTTGGGAGATCTTGAGCGTTTTGAAATATTTGATTGGACTGTTTGCCAGTCATTTTCGTTGTCAGAGAAGTCCGAGGGGCTATTGACACCTGTTTGGTCTATTAGTGTTTTGGTGATGATAAGCGGTGGAATAGTTTTATTTTTTGACGGTTTGGGATATTTTGTGATAGGAGTCGGTGGGCGATTAGAGTAACTCATAATGATGTAGATAATGAATATTATGGGTTGGCCTTGGGTAATGTTTAGATAATTTATACATTACCAACGGTACGAATACCGCGACGAGCTGGACACAGCGAACAATGCACACGCTATCGGGAGCTGATAAAGCGGAACGAGAGGCAATTAACGTGTGGACTGTACGACGTCTTAACACGAACTGTAATTCGTAAACCTTGGTGGATGAGTCCATTCACTATCGATATTCTCAATAGCTATCACCAAATACTTTTCAAAAAAATATTTTATAATTTCATTTGAAAATGATTTCAAGTGAAATATTCTAAATTCAGAATCTTAAAATTAATAATATTACGTATTATATCCGTAAGCCGGCGTGTTGTGTAGGCAATTTCGGTACACGGTCTATACTTTATTCAGCGGTAAACTCCTTGCTGTTATCGCTAAACGAATTTGGCATAGGCGAGTATCTCATTACGACGTCAACTACCTACGAGCAATAGTTATTAACGTTTAAAACCGAACAAAGGCTGCATATTCGAGCATTTTTTAACGCACAAGTGCACAACAACGGATCGTCTGTCTGTACTTTAGCTATGCCACAGTGAAATAATCATAATGAATCCTTTATCCAATTATGGCTGATTGAGTCGTCATTTTAATATTATTATAAAGAAAGATTAGAGCCGATAAAGAGTGAAATTGATTAATATTGTTATGAACGATTGTTTACGATTGTTTTTTATTTACTTGTTCGGTTATGTCGAGGGGAGGGAGAGGCGATAAACGTATCATGCACAAGAAACAAAAATACTGTTATAAAACTTTATTGAAAACCTTAATAATATTATTCTATTATTATCAAAATTAATCAGATACGCGTCAATATTGTTGGCAGAAAAATACCCACACTCTATTTGATAATAACTAAACATTATTTAGGTATATTTGACAGAAAGTGACAATATCTCACATACTTACTTGTAACGTACCATACGAGAAGGAACCGTTAAAATATTTGAAAGTCATTGCAGGGGCTCTGAATATTTATATCAAACGAAATGATTTTGATTGCTTTGAGACAATTGTTCCTTATTAGTTCTGAAGTTGTATCATATAGTTTTCAGTTTCAATTTAATAGTCATTTCAGAAGCCTAAAGCCTAAACATAATCACAAATCAGTGCAAAACTATACCAATAATTATAACACTAAATAGTTATGGTGAAACTTATTTACTCGATGATGGTTGCATATTTGATCTTGGTGGTATTAAGAGTAATTCTCAATATTTTCTTAAACCCGGTCATATTTTGGACTCAAACCATCATCGATTAAATGAGTTTTGCCATAACTATTTAGTGGTATAATTATTGGTATAATTTTACCCTGATTTTTGATTATTTTAAACAAATGAGGAAGATGGTGTTTGGCTCTTTTGCTCATAATTAAAACGTAACGCAACAAGTAAAAATTGGTGCTTCTAACTCAGTACCAAAGATTGCATGAACAGCATAAGCTTCATCTCAATATTTTCTACATTCCAACAGAATATATTTTGAAAAAGAAGAAAATAAAATATTAAAATATTATATAGTTACAATTGTTATTTAACTTTAAAAGTGGTTCTTTATCAACAGTAGGTACACTCAAAAAAATCATGGGAAACAATTGGTAACCGATAGTATTCCATTACGTCTGGTAAATGTTTATTCCAATATTCTCTATCATACTTGATCCATTTCATTAAGAGATTTATACACCTAATAATTAGAAAAAACCTAACCGAAAAATTACAATTAAAGGTTTATATTGAAATAAAAAAAATTTAAATCTATTATTTATATCCAAATAATAATTATTTTATATTTTTATAATGAGTAAACAAATCGTTTAAAAAAAAAAAACGAGAAAGTGGATGTCGCTCTGTTGTACAGTTGGTTACAATTTTTTTTATTTCAATATAAACTTTGAATATCATTAAAATAAAACCATTTAATTATGATTTTTGATTTCTAATGTGATTTTTAACGATATTTAAAATCAATTTTGAAATCGATTTCATACCCTATTTACAATTTACTTTTGTGTACATCATAAATGTCAAAACTCCTAAAAATGCAAATTAAAAGTGTATGTTTTAAATTCTCTGATGTAAGAAACAGATACTGTACTCGAAAAGCATAACCTATGAGTTTCCAAAACTTACTACATTTTTCATAAAAATCCGGCCACAGATTATATAATATAATTATAATCTGTGTCTGGGCCTCAATTATTACACTACTCGACTTGTTTGATAAAAAATACCAGGTAACGAAATCGAAATTTTATACGTATTTTAATAATTAGTATACCTAGTCAATGAGTTACTGACGATTTGACCTCACCTATTTTAGCTTTCTTGAATTTTTATAACCATTATAGAATACGATAGCGAAATCGGCTGATTCGATGACCAGAATGAAAGGGGTGAGAGGGGGTGTCTCAAATATCAACTGACATTACGCCTTAACCACCAATACCAAATTATATGATGTAATGATGTTATAAAAAAACTGTCTGATGAAAATTAAGTACAAACTTTAATACTTTAGAGTTATACACTATAATCATAAACTTACGCACAAACAGTATGGGGTCCGCGATCTACCACAGGTAGATTGCCTACCTAATAATGTACTGCTGTGAAACAGAATTTTTATTCCGGGCAACGGAAAAATTAAGATAAATTTTGAAGACCATACACCGAATATTAAATAACAAATTAAACAAAGTTTGAGTCATATAGAGTTGATACATTTAACAGGCAACGAAGTGCTCAGGATTAGCTAGTATTAATATATAAATAAAAAGAATATTAAATCAACATGTATTTTTGGTGACACTACTTCACACTCACAACACAATTTCATGTGGTTTTTGGTGAGCATTTAATTAAAAATCAAAAATTGTAATTCAATAATATTATGCAGTGCCAAACAATTATAGTTGTACCTATATTATTATAAATAACAGATAATATATTTTGTTTTCCATGGTGGGGCGATACTTATTTTAATCTTGCAGGAGTGTAGGTTATTTTCTTAATGTCTTCTTTATTCATTTAGGCACACGGTGCGTACAATGGCTTCGGTCACTTGGTATGGGTCGCAATTGGCAGCTGGTCTACGATCTTCTAAGTAACCCTTCTTCTCTTCGGCAACACCACGAGGAATACGAATACTGGTCCCACGGTTGGCCACGCCTAGAACAATAATAAACTAGTTTAAAATTTTTTTTTTCACAGATGATAATATGAACTTATTATTGCAAAACAGTATCGGGGGACGAATTTAACCAATAATTTTTAATTGTTTTCAAGTAAAAATATCTGATCTTCTTAAATTTTATTTTAGGGTAGGTATGTTGCAATTAAAAATTACTTTTAATAGTTTATGCAAATTATAAAAAAAAAAAAAAAGTTCTATTTATAGATTTAAAAAACAAATATAGAGAATTAAACAAGAACTCTTGTGTCAATTGTACATAGAATAATTTACCAATCATTCTCTTTTTTAATTATTAATGCAGTTATTTAAACTAATTTAAAATTCTAATTTTTAAATTCAGAGCAGAGCAATCAATGTATTGGTTTTACAATGATGTGTGTTTTTTTTCTACAAATATCAACCAAATTTTATTTATTGGGCCAAAAAGCGTGAAAATTTAATACAAGACTCCTGATATATTGTTACAATAGCTGTTAAAAAATATTAAAAATAAATATGCACATTTTTTTTAATAGGTATTTAAATTTCAAATTGTTCAAATCTTATAGCTCACAATTGAGAATTTAAAACAAGGTTCCACAGGTTATAAATAAATTACTTTATTCACAATTATATTATTAAATATACTAAGTAATATCATAGGATAACTGACCGTCTTCGCTCAGAATCGTTTTTCTTATACAATGATATAATATCTTTGAATTCAAATTTAACCATTACAGTGACCCATTTGTAATTTACTGTACAGCAGAGTGCCGCTCACATGCCCACCATTTTTTATTTGTAAATATACCTGCTTTAAGATAGTATTTTCATATTGTTAAGATTTTATGTGCTTCTACATCCTAAGGTTGTCCTGTGGCGATGCAAGAATTTTTATTTTTGTAATGAGAACCCTCTTCTTTTTATTTTTATTATTATAATATAAGATGTTCCTAGCCATAGCTATCTACATCTATTGATATTAATTATAAAGGTACATTTTTAACAATTTGAATATGATAATTTAAGTAATTATAATAATAATGATAATAATAATAATAAAATCAATAATAATAATAATAACAATATAAAGGTATAACAGATATAATAAATGGCAAGTTGTATAGCTTAATATTGACGCTACAAGTAGCAACGCGAGAACCCTCTATTTACTATAAATTATTTGTTGGATATTTTTTTTGAATATTTTGATGAAGTACCCAATTTAAATTTGAGCGAGTAGTTTCTCATATATTTAAATGTTTGTAACATATTTTGTTCTAATTTTGAATTAGATACATAAAAAATTTAAAAAAAATAATCCACTAAATAATTTCTAGTAAAAGAGGGCTCTCGCTTTAAAATCATACTTTTTTTGTATAGCCACAAGCCTCTTCTTAAGTACCTAGTACAAACATGTCAAACATTTTAAAATTCATTCTTAAAAAAAGTATGTTTAAATCAAAAATCAGAATTTGAATTAATTTATTATTAATCTAAAAATTGATGTGCATGCTTGGTGAATCACTCTGTATATTTGTTTATGTTTATTGTTTCTACTGTAACATTGCATAAAATAATTTTAATTTAAACCCAACTTCTGCAGTTTGTGTGCATTATTGGTTGTACTACGGGCAGTGCTATAGTATGTCTTTAGAGTACTAACCAGATGAGAAATTTTGAATGGACGAAGTTTCGTGTTTTCCAGTCAAACGACGTTCATTATCTTTGCCTCCGTGGGGATCGTATGCCTTAATATGTCTCATATGTTGTTTGGATAATTTTTCAATAGCCTTTTCGATTTCACTGAAACAATTATTAATCATTAGGTTGCAATTTTAAAAATCTTAAAAATATATCCTCAATTTAAACTATAACTTACCATATTCCGTTGTTTCCTCTCATAGCTTGAGTTGAAAAATTGCAATGGGCGCCAGCACCATTCCAATCTCCCGGAATTGGTTTTGGATCAAGTGTCACCACAATGCCAAACTCTTCGGCAATACGGTGTAATATGAAACGAGCCATCCATAAATGATCACCGATGCTAATACCTTCAACTGGTCCAACTTGAAATTCCCACTGAAATAAACAACTAATTTAATTATCTGTCATATATATTGTTATAATATAAGACAATATAATTGTATATAAAACTAGCTGATCCCGTGCACTTATTTGTCCGTTCATTGTACCAACTCTATATTACTCAAACTCTGTTCTATTCATTATTTAATTTTTGGTGTATGGTGTTCAAAAATAATCAAAACTTCTCCGTTGCCCAGAAAAAAAATAGAATGTTCAACTCTTTTTGTGTGTACCACACTATGAAATCAATAGATTTTTAAGTGTGAATAATATAATATTTTAATGCATAGCCATCTTTACCCACGTTTCCCACGTATCCGCAGCAGTATATTAATAGGAGCGTCGTCCGAGTGCGTCGCGTTAAACATATCGTACCTTTTTAATTGCCCAACTGCGTCTGCGATAATATCGCAAATAATTTTGGTAAATCCCATGTGCGTCCGCGATATTATTGCTAATAATATTTATCTTTATGCATAAAATACATTGATAACTTAAAATATTACACTGTGTTAGTTTGAAATAAGTTTTACTGAGGATTGTATGTCTATAAAACCTGAAGATGAAAAACATAATCAGTTTACGAAAGCTTACATTAAAAATTTAATTCGTGTTTTTACACACCTTATCCGGACATATATTCCTTCTTATAAATATTAAAAAAAATTCAAATAGAAATAAAAATGTTGATACAAACTTCTAATCAAATACCTAAAAAAATAAGATCGGTCATTGAAAAAAATTTTAAATTCATCGAAGAAAATATACGAAAGTACAAAACTGAACAAATCTCTAGATATGATTATATCAATATATACCCATAGGTATATGCCATTCCCGGGTAGGGGATGGCGGACTTTCTCTCCGAACAACGTGACTGCCCAAAGAAAAATGCCACCCGTAGCCGGGATCGAACCAGCGTATATAATACATATAATATTATAATTAAATAACCAAATATTTTTAGGGTGTAAGCCAGTTCATCACCCTGGGTAACTCTAAATGAACTGGAACGAACTTGGGCTACGTAGTGACCTTTTTCTCTTGGGACGCACTCGGATGAGACTTTATTCCGGACGCATTCGGAACATTAAATAAGGGACATTTTGGGACGCACTCGGTAGTCGCCTATTAAGGTAGGATGTGTGATAATGTGATGTGATGTGATGTGAAACGGACCCCGTGCTATTTGTATGTAAGTATATAATTTAACTCTAAAGTATCAAAGTTATACCAAGTTTGTCGTGTTTACTTAATTCCAACTAAAGAGGATTAAGGGGATTCGATACCGGGATTTTCTGTTTTTGTCTAACACACGCGTGACATAGTATTTTAGAATTGTTTTTTTCCAAATATTCCAATTGATCTATTGAAGCGATAAGAATTCTGAAAACAGACTTTAATTCGTCATCAAGTCTACTTGAAATCGACTTTCCCACGTTTTTGATATTAACCCCCAAATTTCAGAAAACGACATATTAAAAAAGAGTATTTAAACATTTTTGTATTTCAATTTATGGAGAAGCTAAAATCAAAAAATCAATATTGTGGGAAAGTCGATTACCAGTAGACTTGACGATGAATTCAAATCTGTTTTCAGAATTCTTATCGCTTCAATAGATCATTTAGAATGTTTGACAAAAAACACGTCTAAAATACTATGTCGCGCGTGTGTTAGACTAGACAAAAACAGAAAATCACGGTAGGGAATTCCCTTAATATAATCAATCGTACTAAAATCCAATGAATAAAAAATACCAAATTTAACTCTGTTTAAATTAGCATATATTTTTCCCTGAGTTATAATTTACACACAAACAAATATATATATTATATACTAGCTGATCCCGAGCACTTCGTTAAATGTATCAACTGTTTATGACTCAAACTTTGTTCAATTCGTTATTTAATATTCGGTGTATGGTGTTCAAAATGTATCTTAACTTTTCCATTGCCCAGAATAAAAATTCTGCTTTACAGCAGTACATTATCAGGTAGGCAATCTACGGTAGATTGCGAACCCCATGCTGTTTGTACACAAGTGTATGATTTAACTCTAAAGTATCAAAGTTATACCAAGTTTGTCGTTTTTACTTAACCTAACCTAACCTTACCTACTGTGGATTAATATAATCAATTAATACAAAATCCTAACCTTTTTATTTCATTCATCGGATTTTAGTACGGTTGTTGGTTAGTTTAGAATAGGATTTTGTATATATTGATTATATTAAGTAAAAACGACAAACTTGGTATAACTTTGATACTTTAGAGTTAAATCATACCATGTGTCATATGAGTTATATAGAGTTGACACATTTAACGGGCAACGACGTGCACGGGATCAGAGCTAGTCTATACTATTATAATATAAAGAGGAGTTGTTAATTACCATTGTTGAGGGTAATTTCTGGAACTGCTGAACCGATTTCGAAAATTCTTTCACCAATAGAAATCCATATTCTTTGTGAGTGTCATAGACTAATTTAAAAAGGGAATTGATCACCCCTGGTAGGTTCTCAAACAGGAATTTTGAGATTTACGATAGACATTTTTGTTTATTAATGGTTGCTATATGGGTTATAGGAGTTAGGAATAATACTGATTTATTATTATTATTTATTATTACGTAACAGGCCATTATTTAATATAATTGATAACTCCTTTGTTTATTAAGTTAGAGAATCGATGAAATGCCATAAACCTTCTCCGCAATGAGCTCTTCAATTTTTTTAAAAAAAAATCATAACGATCGGTTCAGTAGTATCCGAGAACGAGAACATAGGCCTCAAAGGTTTTCATTTATATATTTTCACATTTATATATAAGATATTGACAAAAAATAATAATACAAATCAACAAACATTCCCGATTAACCAATAGCGACCTATATAATAATTAACTATTATTATTTTAATCTGCAACGACAAACTAATTTTTTTATTATTTAGTTTATTTTTTTTTTTTTTTTGATAGATGTGAGGCGACTTTCGTATTTTTAACATCCAGATTTTTATTTTTCCGGTGTATTTTTCTTTTATGTTCTTTCATAAGAACCTTGTCCTGACAATTACGAATACAACAAAAAAAGAGTCAGCCAGATCGGCCAAGCCGTTTTGGAGCCAACCCGTCACAAAGATTTCCAATGTTATTTTATATTTACTGTTTTAAGATTTGGAACGAGTTTGGTTAAAAAAGTAATAGATATTAATAGTTCAGATGAGGAAGATATCATATTTTTTTCAAATATATTGTTTTAAAATGTTTTTAAATTTCATATTGCAAAACTAAAATTATCTTGGACGATAAATGCATTTATCATAATACTTATTGAAATAATAAGTGTTTACTGTTAGTTTACCTCCCCACAAGGTCACTAAAATGTGAAAAAAGTGAAATGTTAACATTTAACCTTTACAATTAAGTATAAGAGATATTGAATTTAAAAGAATTTCAATGTTGTTCAATAGATGTCGGTCTAAAATTCGTTTCAAATTCGTGTGATATAATTTAAATAAATATGATTTAATAAAAAACAACCAAGACAATTTTTACTCTCACTCATTCCACTGATAGTTAAACGGTGTTTTTTACTATAAAATCTATGTATTTTATTTGACTTCAAATAATTACCAATAAAAAAATTTAACAGTATAACGCTTCAGACAGCGTATATTATATATTATATAGAATTATCCAACGCACCTAGGTACCTGTGTATTAAAATATATGCAAATTGTATACATCTGCGTTGGCGAATAATGCTCGTAAATGTTTAATATTAATGAGCGTGTAAATTATATAGGTACCTGAGCTGGCATAACTTCGGCATTCTCTCCAGTTATGTTGATTCCGGCGTACAGACATGCACGATAATGACCCTCCACTATGTCACGTCCGTACACTTTATCAGCGCCGACACCGCAATAGTACGGACCCTATACACATATTACACCGTGAATTGAATTTCAGTATTTACCGTTGGGTCGTCAGTGACTATATTATAATTTATAATTAGGGTTCGTATTTGAAGGCAAAAGCCTTTTATTTCTATAACAGTACTAGAAAAATAATGTTTATATAAAATTGTGTTTTATTTAATATCTAAGATGATGGATGTACTTTTTTGCCTTTTTACTTATAAATGCCTTTTTTTGTGTTCAATTTTCAATTTATCTGATAGTTTTATATAAATTCAACAAAGTGTTTAATTTTTTACAAACTAGAAAAATAACTGAAATCTATCAAATTTTTTAGTTCATTTTTGAATTGTTTTTTTTATATAAATTAAATGGTTTTTTTGCAATTTTTGTCATTTTAAATGTTTTTTCTATTGATTATATTTTCTTAAAATATGAACCCTGTTTAAATGTACTATGACATGGCTGGGTACATCACGTCCATTGACCGTCACAACGTATACACGAAACGTACCTGAGGACCTGGGTATCCAGTCTTTGGCCATCCGAATGGTTGGCCGTCAGTGTCGAGTAACGTGTATTCTTGTTCGATACCAAACCACGGTTTTTGATTGGCAGCTTTAGTCATGGCCTCCAAAGCAGCTTTACGGTGATTTGTATCTATAAATATAAAATATATAAAAAAAAAATTGTAATGATATTTCATATTATTATAGCAATGTCGAAGTGATATTTAATTATACATATATGCATTTACTATAATATGCATATACATACGGTTAAATAATAACAGTAAAATCAATTTGTATAGCTAGGGTTGGCGTTAAGGGTGGGTATTGAAGACATTTTTATGGGTTTCATACGATCTAGTGCAATTGCTACGTTCAGCTTATTACCACGCTCCCACATTTTCGTTATAATGGAAAGTTTTTAAAGAATTCGTTAGAATTGAAATGATTGAAAGTATGCGTCATAATTTAATAATTAAACCCCCAAAAAATATTAAAAATATGCTCATAAATACTACCTTAAATAAAAAAAATGGCAATATGGATAATTCTTTAATTAACATAGTAAAACTATTGTTGTAAACTTGTAACTAAAATGAATTTATATTTAATTTAATTTTGGACACATTTTTTGAACCACTGAAAATAAAATATTTAAATGTTGTGGTAGGATAGGTATAGTATATGTATATTTATATATATAAAAATAAGTGTATATTTTGAATACATTTTATAACTTAAGATCCACCAAACCGATTTTGATGAAATTTTCAGGGCATATTAAGATTGATATGTAGATGGTTTATGTGAAGTTTGTACCCAGCGTACAAAGCGGGATAAGTGGTTCCGGAGTTATGGCCTCTTAAGTGCACAACTGGCGACATGGCCAAATACAACAACAACATCTATACAATTATTTTTATTTATATATATAACCCATAGCAACCATTAAAAAACAAAAACTTCTATCGTAAATCTCAAAATTCCTGTTTGAGCACCTACAGGGGGTGATCACTTACCTTTTTAAATTAGCCTATGACACTCACAAAGAATGTGGCTTTGTATTGGTGAAAGAATTTTCAAAATCGGTTCAGTAGTTTTACCCGAACATGCAAACAAACGCTATCATTTTATATATTAGTATAAAATGTTTGTGTGTAGATTAGACTTCTGGGAAGTAGATAGGCTAATTTAAAAAGTGTTAAATTTGTTTTTTTCTTATTCATCAGATTTTAGTACGGTTGCGTTAGGCTTTTGTATTAATTGATTATAGTAATCCTCCGTAGGTGGAATTAAGTAAAAATGACAAATTTGGTATAATTTTGATACTTTAGAGTTAAATCATACACTTACGTACACACAGCACGGGGTCCGCGATCTACCGCAGGTAGATTGCCTACTTGATAATATACTGCTGTGAATCAGAATTTTATTCTGGGCAACAAAAAAGTTAAGATAAATGTTGAACACCATACACCATACACCGAATATTAAATAACGAATTGAACAAAATTTGAGTCATATATTTTAATATTCGGTGTATGATGTTCAAAATTTATCTTAACTTTTTTGTTGCGTGGAATCAAAATTCTGATTCGCAGCAGTGTAATATCAGGTAGAAAATCTGCCTGTAGTAGATCATGGACCCCGTGCTGTTTGTATGTAACTTTATAATTTAACTCTAAAGTATCAAAGTTATACCAAGTATGTCACTGAACTCCTCCTAAACAGCTGGACTAATTGTGAATGCTGAGTCTGTCGACCAATATTTTCTCACCGTCCACGATGACGTGGCATTGTTTTATGTACGTACCTAACTTATATGTAAGTATAATACGCTCATATTTACGTAATTGCGACACATAATAATAGGGGGATGATTTGTGAATCCAAACCATCCGTGGCGTCACCCAAACGCATACAAAAAAATTCATTTAAATCGGCCCAACTGTTTAGGAGGAGTTTAAACACAACACACGTACAGTAGAATTATATATATAAAGATATATTTTATACTATTGTGAATTTATATATTTTTTTATTTTTGTACACATTTTTAGAACCACTGAAAATACAATATTTAGTAGTACCAATATTCTACTTATTTTATTCAAAACCCAATAGATCGTACCAATTTTCTGCTTACCACAAAGACATGGTTTTGCTCAGGTCGCAAATATTTGTAACGCCGGAACTGTGTATAATTTATATTGAGACACTCGTAAGAACAAGACACTGACAGTACCACTCGTTGAAAAATACTCGTAATATACCTTTTTTCAAGTAAAAATAAGTACCGAATAGTATTGCAGGTAGAAATAAATATGCGTATGATCAAAATATCTAGATCTCCACAATTATTAACGATATTTATAGATAGTTTTCTTCAACCCACGAAAAAAAAAATGGTGAAAGTGGAATCGGACATATTGTCATTACAAGGGTCAATTCTTTTTAATAATTCGTCAGTAAATTATACATTATAATATGTTTATATTACCAGCTGGAGTTTGATCGTGTTTGTAAGTTTCGCACATGACGAGTTTGTTCGGTGCCAACCTGAACGGGTCGTTAAACATGGCCACTGGACACAAATATGTATCTGAGTTTTCCCCTTGAGATTGGTACGTAGAGCTTCCATCGTACATCCACACTGGGAGTTCTGTATTAAAATAGTAAATGGAGAATATTAAGTTTGAATCGAGGTAATCGAGTACCTACACTTACATTATTATTATTTATTAGGTACCTAGGCGAACCATTATTTTCTTTGATTGATTTATTATAATAAAAAATTACTTGATCACACCGAAGTATATAACAAATTCAAATATATATTACTTTACAGTTCGTTAGTATTATATAGATTGAAATAATATATTATTCAATAACATTTTTTTTTAACAGTAAAATGAGTTTTTTTGAAGATATTTTATTATATATTCTCAATATTTCTAAATAAACACAATATTTTAATCACAGGAAAATAATTTCTATTATTTTTGACTACTTATTTATTTATTTTTTATTAATTAACCCGAAATATCATAGGCTATTCGGTGTACAATAAATTTGAATTAAATGTGATTCAATCGCTGGTTGGTTTTTTGGAATATTTATAGAAACCGTTAATATTTTGTTAACTAATAAGGGCATAGAATTTGGTGTTTTTTTTTGTGTAGTTAATTATTTTCTGTTGGGAGCATGCTTTGAAAAAGGGGTTAGATAATTTGTTGATTTTAGTGGTCTGTCAATATAGATACAATTTTTTCAATTAAACTTCATGTAGAATAACTACATTTAACCCAACTTAGTCTATTTATTACAAAGGACAAAGAGTATAGTTTATATTACGGATGGTAATCTATTATTTCGAATAAGATACATGAAAAATCGATGACATACCTTCCGGTTTTGTAGGTATAAAGTCTAGTGTTCTGGATTTTGCTCTAAGATCTTGTCCGGTTCCGTCGATCCATACGTACATGGCTTGTACCTTATCCTTGGGTTGGGGCAGCTGTTGAAATCTAGTAGCAACACCTTTTTTGATAACATAGTTGGGAGATGTTTCCAATAATTTTCTTCCTGGCATGGCTGAACTGTAAAATGTATTCATTGTTAATATTACATTATCTACCGATAATTGAACCAATGATATATACAACGACTATCTCGAAATCTTATCATTGAAATCAGCCACCATTTACAAAACAGGCAATGTTTACAATACAATATTACCAAAGTATATTATATTTACATATATGTATATCAATAAATGTTTTTATTTTTTTTTTATTATATTGAAATATATCTACAATCTATAAAATGTTTTTTGTACAATAAATAGGTTGACATGACTCATAAGATTAGGGAGCATACCTAGTGGTCACACCCTATATTCTTACAAGTTACAAGTGCAATTTGTAGGTAGGTATGAGGCGGTTGGACGACGTATTATTATATTTAATTCATTGACAGAATTAAGCTTACACAACTAAATTCCTAACCATATTTTAAACATTCGTATATAGGAACCGTGGATGACCTAGATATGTGTTTTTATATTAAGAAGAAAAAAAGTTTAAAACCTGGAAAAACAGTAGTTCGATGATAAACAAAACGATTAACTACGATTTTATATAGGTACCTATTTAAGACAATATTACGAAAATTTAGTCAGTGATTACGCCTATTTTACTTAAGTTTGAGTTATATAAAGTTGGTACATTTAACGGGCAACGAAGTTCACGGGTTCAGCTAACTAGTAAAATATAAAAACGATATAAAATATAAAGAACGACGAACCGTCTCCGCTCAGAATTGTTTTTCGTATATGATATCATTGAATTCATTATTTTAATACAATCCATTATACAGTGACCCACTGTAACCTACTGTACAGCAGAGCGACATCCACTTACCCTTTTTTTTTATATTAATAAATGTCCTTATAAATTAATTTTGTATAGATAAAAAATATATCTATTTATTCTATTAATATTATTCGTATAGTTTATTATACAGAAACAAATTTTAAAATGACTTATCAAATAAAATTACATATTTGCATTACAATTTGAATTGACAATACAAAGAACGGGCGCCCGGGAGTTGGGCCATAATTAATCTTTTTCAAAAAGGGGTATAGTTAATGGGCCATTAAAGTCTTACATTTATAATAAGTAGACCCGGTAATTGGGCCTCTAAATGTATATGTTTTATATAAATTGCTTATTGCAAATTTTAATTTCCAATGTTCGTTAAAATCTATTTATGTTATAGCATTTTCTAACACTGTGCAATGCATTTTTATCAATTATTTTCTATGCATGGTTATAAAGATAATTCATATGTTTCTTTTGTATTTTTTTATTTCAAGGCAAGCAAAAAGATGCTTATATAAAAAAATTAAAATCAATTATCCTTTTTTGCTCTGATCATGGTTTACAATTTAAACCGACAAAAGTTACTGTCGATTTAAGGACTTCGCAAGAAGGAACTAATCATAGGTACATGTGCTGGCATGGAAATTATAGGATGTAGATTTTACGTTGCGCAATCATGGTGGCAAAAAATGCCGGCTGTAGGCTTAAATACATAAAATAAACATAAGACTTCTGAAATAGGTAAATTACAAGGAAATATATTTGTATTTTTGTTTCAAAATTCAAAAAAAGTAGGTAGGTAACTGCGATGTTAACAAACCTGATCATCGTTGAAAATGTTCTAATAGCACTGAACACTGCTTGCTGTTTGAAAAACATCGCCATATTCAAATTATTTTACGTAAAGAATTCACTCTTTTTCAAACAAACAAATATTGATTTCTAGCCGACTATAGTTAACAATACAATCATAATATAATAAAGAATTTAAACAAAAATTAATTATCCATGGTTACAAAAAATATTACAATTTATAAAATGTATTGATATCATTTTTAAAATAAATTTAAATGTTATTTTTTTTTTGTAGGTTGGTTGTTGGGTGAGGAACGATTGGTTGAAACACGTTTGTATGTATGGCAAGGATTTGTTGCAAAAAAATCCCGGGTTTGGCAAACTTCTGAATTGTTTACCTATTGTAATAACTTTTGTACAGATTGTAAATTATCTTGGATACAAAATAGTAAGTTTAATTTTGAATTTTAAAGTACAGTATATCATATCATATTATCAAAATAATATTGTTATGAATACTATGGTTTAATAATTCGTATATTCTGTTGTATTTGTAAACTGTATTTATTATTGCTAGTTCTTCATGACAATTGCTCTAAGTCCAAAATGTAGTAATTGTTATCCTTACTGTCGTGGAAGTGCTTGTTCAAGTTCAGGTAAAACATGCCGTTTCGGAGGCTAATTTACCAACCACGCTCCCTAATTTAGTTATTCGTATATTTTAGTTTCATTCATATATTAGTTTTCCGGTTTTATACCCCTTTATTAGAAATGTATTTCCCCAATTATAACTTATATGTAAACCTGTTTTGTTGTTTGTTTCAAAAAAAAAAAAAAATTTCGACTTGAAACTTTTAGAGCATATTTGATCTACCTCAAAAGCGGTGGTATCATATAAATAACAAAAACCACACCGTCGTAAAACTAATGCAATTTTTGATCCACTCAAGGTATAAAACTGCTTCAATGAATCTATACAATAATTTACAAAAAATATTGATGTACATGAACTTCTTATTATAATATTATATTTGTCTCTATACATAAAAATAAATCCCTGTTTCCCTTGTTCATTGCATATTGCGTGGATGGCTGGACCGATTTCGCTAATTCTTTTGTTGTTGTGTTCGTCATTGTCCGGAGAAGGTTCTTATGTAACACAATTTTAGGAAAATCCACCGGAAATGTAGAAAATTTGGTTTTCAAAAATACAACCCCCCCCCCCCAGCTATCTTGGTCTGCATCCACCCACTGGAGTCTGTGACAAATAGGTATTATTAATTGATATGGTCTGTTACAACGATCTGGCGAGCCAAGGTTTGAAAATTAAATTTAATATTCCTCATAAATGGTTCATACTATAACCAAAAATACCAAGCATGGTTCTAAAAAATATATAAACACAGTCTTTGTTATGGACATTTTAGGTTCAAGTTTGGACGAAATTAGGTATTTTAACGAGGAATAACAATGTCAGTTATATTTTGGAATTTAAAATTATTTTTATTTTTATATATTACCTATTATATTTTTATGAATTTATTTTAGTAAAATTAATTAAGTACTTTAAGAGCAATATCAATTTATCATATTATTATAATGTGTCCGCCCGCCGCCACCCGAGTTCCCGAAACGTCATGTCGTCATTTGCTTGGTACGAGCCACAGATATAATGTAATCAGACAAATCTGTGATTATATAGGACTATAGGACTTACTTATCTAGTGTGGTTTAGAAGTAGGTTTAGTAGAGTAACATTTACAAGTATAAGATAGGCTATAACTGTGAGCTCAATGACGTCACACGTCTTTTTTTGATTCCTCATTACTCATTGAATAATGTGAGTATAAACTTTAAACCTTACCATTATTCTTAGAATTGAACATTCTTCCAATTAAAAAACTTAATATTTTTTTTTGTGTTTCTGTGCTCCTTTAAAACAACAATAAAACCTCAATGACTGAATATAAATAAAACAGTTCTCAGACAACCAAACGTTATCTACGGACCACGAGCTCCAGGGTGCGCACATTCCGACCGAAATCAGGGTGAGGAAAATCTGGTAAGAGAAAATCTGGCACCCTGTACCATCAGGCTAAGTCAGGGATCGGCAACCTGCGGCTCGCGGGCCACATGCGGCTCTTTTGATCTAAAGTTGCAGCTTTTCAGTTTCATACACAAAAATTAACAATTTTATTATATAAAAATATTGAATATGTTTTGTGCGAAAAATATTTTAAATACTTAAAATATTTTTGTAGGAATAAATATTATTTCTTGTTTAAACTTTAAAGTCGTTTATTTTAAATCAAAAATCATATATGTTATAAACAAAATATAGTGTTATGTACTATAATATTGAAACGAACATTTTTAATGGCTCTTTAAAAAATTGGAAACTTTGTAAATTGTAACTTTTGGCTCTTCCGTCTCAAAAGGTTGCCGACCCCTGGGCTAAGGCATACAAGTGCCCTTCACCACCTTGGTCAGGTCGCAAACTATCCACTTTGCTTTCCGTTTTGGTTACGGACAACCTTCAATGTATATCGATCTATATCGATAGGCTGGATGAGGGATAAGGAGGAACCGAGGTCCACTCGACCGACTCGCATCGTCTGCGTGTGTACAGCTTCATCACTCAACCTTCCCCTGACCAAGTGTGCGGTCTTTATACCACATAGTAGCTCCCGCTCCCACTCCGAAACCAATCCGCCATCGACCGCTCACCAAAGAAGTTTTACTGCCCCAAATGGTGATGATAGATACAAAAAAAAAATTTTTAAATTTAATAACACACATAATCGTAAAATAAATCTGTACCTGAGAGGCTAAAGGGTCTAAGTCCATTATTGTACATTTTCAGGAGAGCCAAAAAACCGTTTTTCAACTATTTTTATTTTACTTAAATGGCTGGTGTAAATTCAATTTAATGATTATACCAACAAGGTTTGTTTTAAATAATAAGCTGTAATATTCTCAATAAGATGAATATTTTTTCTTTTAATTATAACTTAACTATAATTGTTTATTTTACGATTTAAATGAAATGTTTTGGACTTAGATCATTTTGCTCAATCACACAGTGGACTTGGACTCTATTAATCTCCATGTTAATTTTGATTATTTTGAGAATATTATATCATTGAGTGTAGTAAATACTAAATTTTAATATAGAAAAATATTATAATACAATATTGAATAATTTACAATTTTTATGAATTTTATTAAGGTATTAGTAAAGTTATATTGTATTCCAGTTAAATATAAAAATATTTTATCCCTATAAAAGGTCTTATTAGACCAATAAACAAAATTTAATTAAACAGTGTTGATAAAATTCAAAATAAGAACAAAACATATTTTAAAAACAAATCTTTATTAATCAAAACATAATAAATAAAAATGCATAACCATCTTGGTTTGATATTATAATCCAGGTTAGGTTATTATTAACTAGGTAGGTACCTAACTACATACAATATTAGAATACAATATAAACTAAAATATAATATAACTTATATCATAATATCTATAATACCTATTATATTACATATTTTAATATAATTTTAAATCCATAATACTATGTAATTATAATAATTAATAATTATAATATTATTTGGACTAACCTTTGTTAGAATTTGCAAGTGTTGAATTGCCATTTGCAAGGCTTACAAGTTTTCTCCCTCTGTTCATATTATTTAGTTTATATTTTATATAATTTTTATAATATTATATTCTACACCTTGTGTATCACGTCATTATATTTTATAACATTCAAATTAATATGCTAATTTACTAACAAGTAACAACTAACAACTTTGGTTCTCTTCATAAAACAATAAAATAAAATAAATGATGATGATAATAATAACGTTATCAATTAGATCTAAGTCACAGTAAATCCTAGCAAGAAGAGCCAAGTCCAAAAATAGAATGTTATCAATTGGGTCCAAGTCCTTACAAGAATTTTGCAAAATGATCCAAGTCCTAATCATGGACTTGGATCATAATTCATAAATCAAAATAAATATTTGGACTTAGTTCTTTTTGTTATTTCCCAATATCTCGGTAAATATTCGTTATTAGACTAAAATGAAGATACCTAAAATGACGCGCGTCAAAATTTCACATAAGAAAAAACCATAACCTCAATTTTGATAAAAGTGGACTTGGACCCTTTAGCCTCTCAGGTACAGAAATACATTCATCGCTCCAATCAGAAAATAAAATACGCTGGAAACTTTGGTGTATCCAAATCAAATTTTTAACGACTAACTATCGAGTTATTTAACTCTGTGTAGCATAATATTATGTTTATGATAATGGTTTTGGAGTATAGGGACGAAAAAATTACACGGGAGCGATGTGTTCAAATAAAGCGGAATCTTCAACTTTACCTATCTATTACTTGTGTTAATAGCTATGATCCTTGGTACCTTTAACTATGCATTATTGTTTACTAAAATATAAAATGATTCATTACTTAAATTATTGTTTCTCATATCTTAACATTTTTGGTTGGTACATGCAGCATGGATAATAATTAAGTTTTTACTATTTAGACATCCTATCGGCTATTGTTGAATTTTTAATTTTAATTTTTTTTTTTTAAATCAATTCGTTTATCCATTATAAAAATTATATAATGATTATTATTTGGGAATAAATAATACATTTAATTTTTTTTATTTAAATACAAACTTTGACTATCATTAAAAGAAAACCATTTAATTATGATAACATTTTTGATTTTTGATGTGATTTTTAACGATATTTTGAAATTGATTTCATCCCCTATTTACAATTTACCATGGTGTACAACATAAAATGTGGTACCTATTGGTGTTCACTTCAAAATGTTTAAATCGGAATTCTAATAAATGCATTACTTTAAGTATAAGAGTGTGGTAAACGGTAAACATATGCTTGACAAATCACCATATTAAATATAGTAAATATACCAATACCTATTATAAAAGAAGATTTTTAGCTATAATTATTTAATTTATAATATCCATAAGTTATAATACGTACAAATATATCAGAGATTTATAATATTATTACTTATACGATGATTGCCCCAAAACAACCCAAAAACGCTTTTAAAAGTAACAAAAATGCATTTTACCGCAATGATGTCTTTAAGAAGTTATTCAAATAATTTTTCAACATTTCTTGAGCAAATGAAAAAACGTACTTTACGAAAAAAACGCTATTATGGTGTAACAAAAACTGACCAATGTTAGTTGTTAATGTTCTGAGTCCCGGATATTAGAGCTCTGCATGGTCCGCAATTTCACGGATCGAACCGGACCGATGGAGAATATTTAAGACCAAGACTGGACCATACTTAACCGACATATTATTTAAATTTTATTAAAAAAGACCGAACTGGACTGATCAAAAAAAAATTCTCGATAAAAGACCGGAGACTAGACTACAAACAATTATTTAATTTAAGACCAGACCAGACCAACCTATAAAGGTATTAGGCAGGACTGAACCGGACCAGACTTAATTATTAAGGGCATAAAATTAAATTGGAACTGAAAAAAAAATGAGTATGACTTAGACAACTACAGTATAATAGATTGCGGTATTCCCGATTTATACGAAACCTTTTACTCGTACCTACCACCATCCTCAAATAAAAGGCTCGAATATTAGTCCATAGATTTAAGTAACTAGGCGCTGTTCGAACACTATGCGATAAATCATCTATGAGATAAATATTCTTATCAAGGTTGGACTTCTGTTTCTGTGTATTCAATCACGTACGAAATTGACATTAACACTGACTTAATTTTAATCAACAAAATTGATATAATCCTTAATAAAAACAACTAATCGATAAACATATTATATTAAAATCAAAATTACACCACCGTCTTTTCAACGTCCGTTAAAACATAAGCAATATAAAGCAGAAGAAATATAGAAAATATAATAGGTACCTCACGTTTAGTAAATTAAGCGACATATTTGTTTTAATACGTGACGTACAATAATTGACAGTTGTTATTAATAACTAATAAGACATAATATAATATGATTTTTAAAACTTTTAAATGTAATACGTAATTACTACAACAATCAAGAAAAAAAACAACGTCTTAATTTATCAACTCGTTTCGTATCAAACGGTCACATATGGTCTACAATAATGAAAATCAAAAATAATTTAATAATTTAAGACAAAGAGTATAATAATAACTTTTAAAATAATATAGGCCCTATTTTTTACGACTATGTTGTTTTTTAAAAACTGGCTTGGCATCCTTCGGCTGTGCGGGTGAAACAAGCGCATGTTTCGTTTTTGCTTTATCTCTAGCTGCCTTATCCTTATCTCAATCAGACACACATTTGTCCAACGCCTTTTGAAGGTTGGATATTGATTTGCGATCATTCGAAGACATGTCGTTGGTAGTCTAAAACAAAACAAAGAGATCATAACAATTACATCTTTACAATTATATTAAACTGTAACTAAAATCTTAATTATTGATGTATAAAAAACATTAATATTGTCTAAGTTTACTATAATTGTAGAAGAGTGATTGTAAAAATCTAAATTTCATTAGCAACAATATTAATATGTTATATATTTTAAAATATTGAAAATAATCAATAATTGGCAAAGGTTTGAAAATTAATGAAAATAATTAACTGTGGAAAGTTAAGTTAATTAAATTTAATTGCTTTCAGTTAAAAGTTAATAATTAACAAAATGAGGTGGGCAAGTGGGTGTCACTCTGCTGTACAGTAGGTTACAAGTGAATCACTGTAATGGATGGTGTTAAATTTGAATTCAAAGATATAATATCGTTGTATAAGAAAAACGATTCTGAGCGAAAACAGTCAGTCAGCTTATGATACTACTAAGTATATTTGATGATACTATTGTAAATAAAAAAATTCATATAAAACCTATTTACGTGAAACCTTGTTTTAAATGTTCAATCATTAGCTATAAAAGTTGAGCATTTTATACATTTTTAACTACAAAACAATTATTCAATTTTAATTTTGATGAATTTCGTCAAAATTCGAACTTTAAATGCTTATAAAAAAAAATTTGTGTCTATGTATTTTTAATATTTTTTTACTGCTATTGTAAAAATATATCAGGAGCTTTGCATTTTTACCCAACAAATAAAATTTTATTGATATTTACAGAAAAAAAAAACTAAAAAAATGGAAAATTGAGATATGTCCGTCAACAGCTCAAAAAGAGTCAAATTTTTGGAAACTGTTGTGGTGTATAGAAAATGCTAATATAAACATTCAGTGAAATTTTAAAGTATCTACGTCGTTCCTATTTTAATTACAACAAAATAAGGAAATCGTTACATGAGAAATCGAGTGAATATCAAATGTTGTAAAAATATGAATTTCAAACGCTCATAAAAACTTAATTTGACTTTCTTCTAGAATTCTTCTCGATTAACACTATAAATTAGATTATTATAATATATAATTATAAATTAAACTACCAAAATCTAAAAAGAGTTAACAAACCAACACTATTGTTTATGTTTACTATAGTTGTAACTTGTAGGTGTCTAATAAAAAATAAAAGTGTTATTTAGTAACGATTCAATATTTGGTTTAAATAATTGGCTCCATGCCTAATGGGAATTATATCTAAAAAGCAATTCCTATAAAATAACGTATTTTCTTTCGGCATGTAAAAATTAACATGTATTATGTAAAAAGAAATATCGTTTGTACCAATATTAAAATGTTATATATTTAAAAATATTGAACATCATCAATAATCAGGTAATATATTAGGCAATGGTTTGCAAGTTAATGAAAATAAAATCACTGTGGCAACTTAAGTTCATTAAATTTAATTGCCTTCAGTAAAAAGTTAAGCTACGATATTCTTACATCATAAACTGCCCTAGTATTTGATTTACAGAAACATTAACCAAGACGATTAACACTGTATAGAAAATTAGATTATTTTAATATATAATTAGAAAATTAAATTACCAAAATCGAAAAAGAGTCATCGAACTTACACTAAACAACCAGTTTACTTGAGGATGAATGAAATTATCATAACTTACGAGTCTTACAGAATTCACATAAATTATGTAAATCAGTACCAATTGATATACATTTTTAATTTTTAATTTATTTATGACGTTAATCAACGTTATACAGAAATCAATAATTAATAAAATATAACATCGTTAAACTCAAAAAATCAAATGACTTCTTAACGTACAATAACATCCTCCTCCCACAAAGTATTTACAAGAAATATTTTGCTACATTAACTCACCCTGAATGTTGTAAACCAAAACATGTTTTTGCTATAAAAAGTGTTTTCAGAAATAATCAAAATACGCGTAATTGTTATTTCAATACATGCTCAGTATTTAAAAAATAATTTATAGCAGGCCGGTGATGGACGAAAGTAGGTATCTACGGTAGATTTCACAGAATAAAATATGCATAAGATACACAGTGATTACATTCTTTTGTTCAAAACTCATAGACAAGATCTTTGAACACGATGTTTAAAATGTCTATAGTGAATACCACGCAAAATATTAAAATAAAATATGAATATGAATATGAATTACTAGCATATTACTACTAAGTAAAAGTGTAAGTAAGAAATACTAGCATCAATGGTGTATAATAATAATTACTAAGACTTCAAACTAATAAACGGATGTGATAATTGACAGGGTACAATAATATTATAATATTATTGACGAAGACTAAAGAGTATCCTCATTCATATTGAATATTTATTGAATTAATTATATTCAATGTACAGATGTACCTATATTGCCTATACAATACGCCGTGTAACTAATTTGTTATCCAGACATATCCAGACAATATCGGGTAGGTATTACCCATATTATATACCTATATAATATATCGTTATATATTAATATGTATGAACAAAAAAATAGTACGAATATTATTATTTTTTCAGATTCCAGGACTCACCCTGATCGGGCACGTCATCTCGGCACCGAGAAAGTGGCATGCATTAACCTAATTATTATTGTTGTACATTTTAAACCATTTGAACTCAAGCTGGTGTAGTGGTGATTACGTATTACTACGCCTATTATACTATACACTTACATTTAATGCAGTTTACTTTTGAGCCATTTAATATTATATGTATTATTTTCTACGTTTTTATCAAAATCTATCTGGAATACAAAAATACTACAAATCGGTGGGATTGGGTTTTGAAAATATCACGGTCGTTGAGAAAAAAAAAACAAAAAATCAACACTGGATCCAAGCAAAATTTCTTGCGTAAAAAATTAATATTCGTAGGTATGTACTAACATACAAAAACTAACTATAGAGAGTAAGCGTTTTCTATTATATAGACGCATACTAATGAGTAGTATGATAAAGTATTCATTTTTGAAGCAATTAATTTGAATTTTCTAATCGCAAAACTTTTTGCATTTCAATGACCTTTCAACGACAATTCATAAATAATATTATGTTCCCTTTTATATAAAATATTTCTCGGGAACTTACCTATATTTACACAAAAAAGTTGTTATATTTATTCCAATACAAATATAGTTAGGTACTTCCTATAATAATAAGTTATTATCAATCAACTAAGTATATTCTCTGAAAATTATTTAATACCAGTAAATAATTTAAATACATAGTATAATAATTGTTCATTTATTTTTTTCCTTTGATACAAAAATTCCGCATTGATAATTTTCTTGATTTCTTATTTTACCAAAACCACGAATGCATTTTGTATTGAGTTTAAATTTGCACTAATAAAAATTTTTCAATAAAAATGAATTATAGTTGGTTTCAAATTCGGTGACGCTACATCCTCAACGTCACAGCTTAGGTATTAGGGATGGATAATATATAATAATTGATTAAATATTATATACGTATTATACACTTATTACACATAGAATGACTTAGTTATAACTTAATCAATAAATAACTTATTATGGCAAACACCTAACTCCAATGCAGGAACAGATGCAATCATACAAATGCACTAGCTATTAATTAAAACCTGTTTCGATGCAAACATCGTTTAACTTTTTTAATGTAAGTTCCTTAATACATCGTTGATTATTTTTATAAAATAAAAAATAATATTTATTTTAGTTATGGCCTCATAAGTGCACACCTGGTGACATGGCCAAAAACAACAACAACGTCTATACAATTATTTTTATATATAGATATATAACTCATAGCAACCATTAAAAAACAAAAATTTCTATCATAAATCTCAAAATTCCTGTTTGAGCAACTATCGGGGGTGATCACTTCCCTTTTTAAATTAGCCTATGACACTCACAAAGAATGTGGCTTTGTATTGGTGAAAGCATTTTCGAAATCGGTTCAGTAGTTTCGGAGTTTATCCCGAACATACAAACAAACTCTATCATTTTATATATTATTAGTATTTAGTATAGATCAAAATGAATGTTTGTGTGTAGATTAGACCTCTGGGAAGAAGAACGTGTTAAATTTGTTTTTTTTTTATTCATCGGATTTTAGTACGGTTGTGTTAGGCTTTTGTATTAATTGATTATATTAATCATCCGTAGGTGGAATTAAGTAAAAATGACAGATTTGGTACAATTTTGATACTTTAGAGTTAAATCATACACTTACGTACAAACAGCACGGGGTCCGCGATCTACCGCAGGTAGATTGCCTACCTGATAATATAACTGCTGCGAATCAGAATTTTTATTCCGGGCAACAGAAAAGTTAAGATAAATTTTGAACACCATACACCGTACACCGAATATTAAATAACGAATTGAACAATGTTTGAGTCATATAGAATTGGTATTTACATTTAACGGGCAACGAAGTGCCAGCGGGATCATTTTAGGTGCATTTTAGGTTACAGAACATTGTTGCGATGTATGATATAAGTTTCAATGCTGACATCGCACCTCGACGTTACCAAAACATCGTGTTAACGGTTTAGTTTTACAAATATTTTAAGTTTACATAAAAACATCCCAGAAATGTTGACGTTTCAACATCTCTGAAACAAGTTGCTGTAACAGAACAACAACAGCGTAGTGATGTTATGGAAAACGATTTATATTTTTAATAATAATAAATATATTATAATAACAAATTAATTCAATTATTATTTATAAATATACAAATATAGTGGTATTTGTATATATTTTTTATCTATAACCCACGTTTGCCGCTATAGAGCGGCTAGCTAACCCACCCACCGGCCATCAGTCTCCACACATAATATTTTTAACACTGCGTTATACGCTTGCCAAGGCTGGGCATTAACGAGTTAAAAAGTTAATTTTATTTTAAGTTTTTAACTTAACTAGTTACCTTTGGCTTTTCATTAACTTAACTGTTAACTAACCAAATTTCTTTCTTAATTAACGTGAAATTAACGAGTTAATTTTTCATTTAAAGAAGTAAGTTAAGTTAATTTATTTTGTTTTTAATTTTATAATATTTCACTATTTCAGTCTATTTCGTTTTCATATCAAAAAATATGTATCGTAAAGTTAAAAATGTATATCGAATCTAACTTATATGGAAATACTGTATGAAGTTTTAACACTATATCCTATAATTTAGTTTTGGGTTGGAAAAAAATTAAATACGCTAGCGTTGTATAAACAAATTGACTTTTTTTTAACTTAATAACTCGTATGGTACATTGGTACCTACGTATGTACGAAAAGGTCAGGCCATGCATAGTTTAAACTTAAGTACCTACCTAGTACCTATAGGACGCTACCCATACATTTGTCGTCTCCGTCTTACACGTCATGTACGACATGGCAAGTTTTCGTTCACTAGTTTCAATAAATGTGCTTTATTTTTGATATTAGAGTAAATTCACCTATTATCAAACTTTTAAGTAAGAACATTACGTATTCTCAGCGTCAACTTTTATTCGATATTTTAATTTTCAAGCGAGATATGATCATTTTATTTTATGTTTGTAAGACAGTGACTAGAAATACAGTTATTATAAGTAGTATAGGCAGGTACACATGTTAAGTACTTATTTGACATTAAAAAGATCACTAATTTTCTTTTTTTTGAGAAATATCAGAAAAAATAAATGTATTTGAAACACATAGTTAGGTAGATACCATATCTACGTAATATCATTTGTATTTATAGTAGGTAGCATGAACTAAGAAGATTTTTTTTTCTTCTTAGTTCATGGTAGGTAGATATTTAATATTTATGTTGACATGTTGTAAGAGACAATAGAATTTAATACAAACCATTATACAGTGACCAACTTGTAACCTACTGTACAGCAGAGCGATATCCACTAACCTGGTTTTTTTCAAATTAAAATGTTTTAGCACACAGATTGCCATATGTTATGTTCAGTAAAAACAACGCAACATCAACGCAGTTTAAATCTAACAGAGTTTAAAATTGGTGAAATCGATAAATACATATTATACAAAAACAAATAAAAGTAGATGCTTGAAATTTTCAGATTGTCTATACCATAACATTTTCAACATATTATTTAAACTCTTTTTTATTTATAAACATACGTTTATAAATAGTACAACGTACAACGTACATACATTTTTCATTATAACTATTAGAAAATTCAATAATTAATGTGGTATTTTTATGTAATTGCTTGGGTTTAATTTTGGTATTCATAAAACTAAAACTATATTTTTAAAATGTCATTCTTTAAAAGCTTTAAATTAACCTAAATATTTTGAAAATGTCATGTTTATAACTAGTAAAAATAATAAAATATATTATTACATGTAAAAATTTCAAGTCCCAATCAATAATTTGTTTGTATTACAACATAAAGACTAAAATCAGTTTTTTACACATGAATATACAATTTTTCCAAAATATAAACTTCAAACACTCATAAAAATTAAGGAAAAACGGGAATTTTTAAGCAAAATAGATTTTGGTTTTTGGTATTACTTTAAAACAAATGAACATATATACATGAAATTTTCATTGGTTGTTTATGTTTGCATTTTCTATACACGATCAAATTTTAAAAATATTTCGATTTGTTTTGAACATTTTCTGTTTCCAATTTTATTAGTCTCTTTTTCTATGAATGTCAATAAAACATTATTTGTTGGCCGACACTGAACTTAACTGTAGAACATCTTGATTCTTGACTAAATAATGTTCTATTTCCAGTCAACTATAAAGTTAGAATCTCGTCACATTTTGGCAATAATATGTACTTTTTGCTAATTTATATATCTAATGATATGATTTAATATTAATTAATTGTATAAACTACATTCGCTTTAAAGATTTCATTATAATTATTAGAGAAAACTACAATTTTTATGGTCATTTTTTTTCAATTGCTTAGGTTAATTTTGGTAATCATAAAAGTAAATGTTATAATTGTATTATAATAATAGCTATTTAGCGTATAATTATTAATTTAATAATTATATTGATATATGCCTAACATTTTACATAGTATATACTATTCATTTTTAAGAAAACCAAAATTTATCAATGTAACGAAATTTAAATATGAGAATGGTAAATGTCATCACTTAAATATGATTAGGTCTTTAATTACATCTACTTGATGACATTCATTATTCTCATATTCAAATATCAACACTTTGATTAATTTTGGTTTTCTTTAATCTAAATTCTATTAATGTTATGATAAAATTATTTAAATATCGATATAATTATTAACTATTATAATTTCTATTAAAACAATATTAAAATAATAAGTATTTATATTGTCATTATAACATTTATTTTTTATGAAGACCCAAGCAATTACATAGAAAGACAATAATAATTATCGTATTCAGATAAATATAAAGTCAATAATATACGTAATGACTGGATATTTCTAATTATGGCCAGCAAAGTATCAAATATAGATGCAATTGTGTACCAGGACAAAACTATAAGTATTATATTTATTATAGTACTTATATTTATTTATTTTCCAACATTTGTCATCTTTAGGATTCGGAAAATAACTACAGTCTGCTCTAGTCTGAAATTCATACCATATCTTGGAAACTTTGATGCTGGAATTCTGTTCAATTTTATTAATAATTTATATACATATAACAATTTATGTGTTTGCAAATTTTAATGATAAACGAAACTATTTAATCTTCATTACATAATTACCTACTTATATAAATTGAATACGTTTTAAATCATTCGTAACTTATCCAGTGCCCATTAGTAGGCACACCATAGGCCCGTGGAACAGATTTATAAAGTGGCCAGTACTGAAAAATTAATTAAGATTTTATAAATTTTGACCACATATGATACAGCCGATACAGGCCATACGGGATACAACACATTGGTGTTTATAAAAATAATCATATCATGGGACAATATTATATTTCGTTCAAAGAATAAAATTAATGTTCTTTATTTATAATACGTCTTGTCACAAATTTAAAACTATTTTTCTGGATCGGAAATATGTATTTTTTTAATGACATATTATGCACCCATCCCTAGAATTTCATTGTAATTTATATTGTTTAATTTTGTATTAATTATTTTTAAGAGTAACATAACATAATCTAACCGCCAGATCGCCGGACCACGAATTATAACACGACCGCCTGAATTATTCAGTTCTGTAGTTCACATAACCAAATTCACACGATCGTCACACGTCGAAATTGTTACTGCAGTATGTTACAAGTGGGTCACGGTATAATGAATTGTATTAAATTTGAATTAAATGATATCTTATCATTGTATACGAAAAACGACTCTGAGTGGAAACGGTTTGTCAGTCTGGATATTTTATATTGTGACTAGCTGATCCCGTGCACTTCGTTACCTGTTAAATGTACAAACTATATACGACTCAAACTTTGTTCAATGCGTTATTTAATATTCGGTGTATGGTGTATAAAATTAATCTTAACTTTTCCATTGCCCGGAATAAAAATTCTGGTTTGCAGCAGTATATTATCAGTTAGGCAATCTACCTGCGGTTAGGTTAGGCATCACGAACCCACGGAGTGTATGATTTAACTCTTAAGTACCAAAGTTATTACAAGTTTGTCGTATTCTACGTATGGTGAATTACGATTATAATCAATTAATACAAAATCTTAACATAACCTGTTGCGTCACTGTTGTATTTTCGACAACCAAATTTCCAAATTTTCCGCTAGATTTTTCTAAAATTTTTATTGTATTTTACACACTGTGTATTCGTTTATGGAGCTCGATCAGAATGGTTGGCGTAGGTGTGCAAATCTGATAAGCCACGTGGTGATCGTGAAGTATGTTGGTGTGTGTTTAGTAGTAAGTTTTGGTATGTTCTGTGCACCCCGAAAATCCGGAGAATCCGACTACCCCACCCAGCCTATAGCTCTATGCTATTACGTACCGGTAATGCAAGATTCCATACGTTAAACCTTTTTGGGAACACGATTCAGTACGATTTTGATCAAACAGTGGATTGTTAAAATTACCCCAAAAAAAAACAAGATCACGTTCGTTTTTCTGTGCAATGTTGCCACTTATTATTTATTATTATCATTTAAATAAAGTTGATGAATACTTGCATATGTGTCCCCTTCTCCTGTAAGTTGAGTGCACGCAACAATATATATTTCATTCCTTGGAGATGTAGTAATGTAATTAAACATTTAATCATATTTAAGTAATGACATTTACCATTCTCATATTTAAATGTCACTAGTTCGATAATTATTGTTTTTCTTAAATATGAATAGTAACACTATGATAAAATTGTATGCATTTATCAATGTAATTATTAGAATATTATTAAAACACAAAGAATGTATCATTATAAATATAAGATTTAATTTTATGAAGAACAAAATTAATCCAAGCAATTACATCGATAGACCATAATAATTAAAATGTAACCAATAAAAATGAAACATTTCATACATTTAAACTACAAAAAAATTCTTAAACTTTCAACATTTGATTATATGTATAGATTTTTCTAAAATTTTTTTTTATGGAAACCTTTTCTGTGATATACTCTTTTGTTTAAAAAAAAAAATATTCCAGAAGATCTGATTAGTACATCCAGAGTTTACCCTTTACAAAGATTTTCATGATACTCCTCATGAATCCGCAATAACCCTCCGATAATTGCTCATTTAGTTTGGACATGTTGGAAACTAAATATAAACTCAACGAGAGTAAGTATTTATTTTATTACAATGATCATACTTACGGTAAAGCTGATGGCCATAATTAGAAATATACAGTCATTTCGTATAGTATTGACATTATATTTATTTGAATACGATAATATTATAATTACCTTTCTATTTAATTGCTTGAATTGATTTGGGTATTCATACAAAGTAAATGTAATAATGACAATATAAATACTTCTTATTTTAATGTTGTTTTAATAGTTATTATAATAATTAATAATTATATCGATATGCATACCATTTCATCATAATATAAATAGCATTTAGATTAAAGAAAACCAAAATTTATCAAAGCGCTGACGTTTGAATATGAGAATAATGAATGTCATCAAATAGATATTATTACGTTTTTAATAACATATCGATAAGATAATTTTATAATAAATATAATTAACTTATTAGTCCATCCAATTTTTATTGTAACGTTATAATATAATTAACAAAACAATTAAATATTACAGTTTATTCCCTTATAACAACCGGTTTTATTATATTAAAAAATATATTATATGGTTCCGTTAATAAGTTTCATCAATTTGCATACTCATATTAAATAAATATAGGAATTTGAAACAAATTTATGAACTGATTTGCTTATTCATAATACAACTATTAACAGATTGCAGTATTTTCGATGTATTTGAAACTTTTTACTCGTACCAACCACAATCCTCAAATAAAAGGCTCGAATATTAGTCCATAGTAACTATCTGTTTAGGCACGGATCGAACACTATGCTATCTGAGATTAACATTCTTATCAAGGTTGGACTTTGGTTTATAGATAATTGTTTTCAATACCATACGAAATTCACATTGACTTATTAATTTATATATAATATATATCAATTTACGCGGAACCTTGTTTTAAATTATCAAAAATTGTACTTATGTTTTTTTAATATTTTCAACATACTCATAATAATCATAATAATTTGCTAATTTTAGTGATTTTTCCGTATTTTGTCAATATTTGAACTCTAAATGCTTATAAATAAAAACCGTGACTACGAATATTTATTATTTTTCAAATATCATTGTAATAATATAGTAGGGCCTTGTATTATATTTTCAAGCTTTTTTACCCAACAAATAAAGTTTTATTGACATTCATAGAAAAAAAGTCTAATACAATTGGAAACAGAAAATGTTCCTAAGCAATTCAAAACAAATCAAAATATTTTAGGCGCTGTTCGAACACTATGCTATGTGAGTTTAACATTCATATCAAGGTTAGACTTTGGTTTCTAGATAATTGTATTCAATACCATACGAAATTCACATTGACTTAATTTTAATCAACGAAATTGATATAATCCTTAATAAAAACAACTAAACGATAAACATATTATATTAAAATCAAAATTACACCACCGTCTTTTCAACGGACATAAGAAATATAAAGCAGAAGAAATATAGAAAAAATAATAGAAACCTCACGTTTAGTTAATTAGTCGACATATTTTATTCAATACGTGACGTACAATAGTTGACAGTTGTTATTATAATAACTAATAAGACATAATATAATATGACAAATTTTGGAAAATAAATAAATATTAGTACTATGATATATATATATAAAACTTTTAAAATGTAATTCGTAATTACTAGATCAATATTTTTTTTTTAATGAATAACTTGAGAACAAAAACAACGACATAATTTATTAACTCGTTTCGTATCAAACAGCAGCGTATGGTCTACATTTAACCTAACCTAACCTTTTGAAGGTTGAATAATGATTTACCATCTTTCGAAGAAGACGAAGAAGCAGGCATGTCGTTGGTAGTCTAAAAAAAAACGACGAGATCATAACAATTACATTTTTACAATAATTATTTTAACTTTTATTTTTGGTTCTTTTTAAATACAATTTTCAAAAATAAACGAATAAATATAAACATAACATATAGTTAATTAACTATTATAAATTACCGATAATCGTATTTACGTATTGTTATTTAAAAAAATAATAGAAAGGTACGATATAACGATATAATGATAATTGACGAATAGCCAAGCGTGACGTCATGGAGCAGATGAGTTACCAGCCGCCAATGTTAACGTTAAAAAGTAGTTGGATTTACACTATGATTTTAATAACTTACTAAAGTATTTGAACATTTTTTTTTTTTAAATTGGCTTGGCATCATTCGGCTTTTCGGGTGAAACAAGCGCAAGGTCTGTTTCTGCTTTATCTCTAGCTGCCTTAGCCTTATCCCAATCAGACACACATTTGTCCAACGCCTTTTGATGGTTGAATGATGGCTTACCATCTTTTGAAGAAATTGACAAGGAGAATTAGAAGAAGACATGTCGTTGGTAGTCTAAAACAAAACGACGAGATCATAACAATTACATCTTTACAATTATTTTAAACTTCACTTTCTTTGATTTTTGATTAAATATTACTTATTGATGTATAAAAAATATTAATATTGATTATGTTTACTATAGTTGTAACTTGTAGGTGCAAAAATAGAAATGTTATGTAGTAACAAAACGTTATTTGGCTTAAATAAATTTTTCCATGCCTAATGGGAATTATATCTATAGATTAATTGCTATAATACAACGTATTTTCTTTCAGCATGTACAAATTAACATGTAATATGTAAAAAGAAATATCATTTGTACCAATAAGGGTGTATTGGTATACGGTTACGCGGGTATAAGGCGTATACCCGTCAGCAGATTTTCGATTTTCGGCGCATACCCAATGTAAAATCTCATTTTACGGATTTACGCACCTATAATAGCCCGAAAACTTAATAAAAGTTAAAACTTATTTATTAAATATTAGTTCATAAGAAAAATTGTCATGATGTTTCAATGAATTATTTATCTATAGAAGTATTGAAGATAACATAATGCGTTGTGTTTAAAGTTTTAAGTTCAATTTAGTAAACGCGGCAAACGTGTATCTTGCATTCTTGCGGTGTTGTATATATTGGTAACCAGTGACGCTACGTGTTTATCAGACATGGGCCAGTTATTAAATATAATTTCTACCAATATTAATATGTAATATATTTAAAAATATTGAACATCATCAATAATCAGGTGATATATTAGGCAATGGTTTCCAAGTTCATGAAAATAATCAACTGTGACACCTGAAGTTCATGAAATTAAATTTCCTTCAGTTAAAAGTTAAGCTGCGATATTCTTACGTCATAAACTACTCTAGTATTTGATTTACATAAACATTAACCGAGACTATTAACACTGTATACTATTAACACTGTATAGAAAATTAGATTATTATAATATATAATAAGAAATTAAATTACCAAAATCAAAAAAAATCAATAAACGAACACTAAACAACCAGTTTACTTGAGGATGAATGAAATTATCATAACTTATAAGTCTTACAGAATTCACATAGTTTATGTAAATCAGTACTAATAAATATATATTTTTAATTTATAATTTATTTATGACATTAAACAACGTTATACAGAAATCAATAATTAATAAAATATAACATCGTTAAACTCAAAAAATTAACGTACAATAACATCCTACTCCCACAAAGTCTTTGCAAGAAATGTTGTAAACCAAAACATGTTTTTGGTATAAAAAGTGTTTTCAGAAGTAATCAAAACACGCGTCATTGTAATTTCAATCCATGCTTAGTATTTAAAAAATAAATTATAGCAGGCCGGTGATGGACGAAAGTAGGTACCTACGGTAGATTTCATAAAATAAAATATGCATAATATACACAGTGATTATATTATTTTGTTCAAAACTCATAAACAAGATCTTTAAACACGATGTTTAAAATGTCTATACTACTGAATACCACGCAAAATATTAAAATAAAATGTTGATGAAAATTAAAGTTTTTAAGATTATATTATTTTGTTCAAAACTCAAAGAGAAGAGCTTTAAACACGATGTTTAAAATTTATATAGTGAGTACCACGGCAAATATTAAAATAAAATATTAATGAAAATTAAAATTTTTACAATACAGACCATATTATTATGTCCCGAAGAAAAAAGAAATAATATTGTCACATTTGTTAAGAACCCCTGATTATATTAGTTGATATATAATAGTGTATAATATAATATTATACGACGGCGACTGCCTGTAAGGAATTGCTGCGACAGCAATTCCAGGGAGGCATGGCTCGTATAGCAAGCCGTGGCAGTTGGATTTTAGAGGAGTAGACAGAACATTGTTAATCTCGCCAGAACATTATTATTGTCAGACCATTTTATTTGACATTATATAATTCATTAAATGTATTGTAAGTTTTCTTTTCAAGTTTAAATATAGAAAGTAATAATTAGTTCGCAAGTGTTCATATTTTATTAGTGCACGGACCTTCTTGGAGATCCGTAATACATTATATAAATAAAATGAATATTTCTTACCGGTGATGTTTACCCTGAATGTTGTAAACCAAAACATGTTTTTGCTATAAAAAGTGTTTTCAGAAATAATCAAAATACGCGTCATTGTTATTTCAATACATGCTCAGTATTTAAAAAATAAATTATAGCAGGCCGGTGATGGACGAAAGTAGGTATCTACGGTAGATTTCACAAAATAAAATATGCATAAGATACACAGTGATTACATTCTTTTGTTCAAAACTCATAGACAAGATCTTTGAACACGATGTTTAAAATGTCTATAGTGAATACCACGCAAAATATTAAAATAAAATCTTGATGAAAATTAAAGTTTTTACAATACAAACCATATTATTATGTCCCGAAGAAAAAAGAGATAAAATTGTCACATTATATAAATAAAATAAATATTTCTTACCGTTATAAAACTGGTGCAAAAACGAACTGTTGTCTTTATTTTGATACACAAGAGGGTAGAATAAATAACAGTACAAAATACAGAAATAATTTAATGTTGAATACTATGGAATGAGTTTTGAATAAACGCTTATTGCTTATTTAAGATCATTTAAGTTCATTTTAGTGATGGTATATACTAATCTCATATTTAATTTAAATTGTACCATGTAACTACACACAATTTTATAAACATATAAACATGGTATACCTTTTATGTAGGTATCTATGGTTATTTACTTATTTGTTTTGTAAGTATAACAAAATAACCAAATTATCAAACTATATATCTATTTTTATATTTTATTCTTAAAGTTACTTTAAATTATTTTTATGAGAGTTTGAAGTTAAGTTTATAATATATAATTAACTATATGTTATGTTTTTGTTTTTCGTTTATTTTTGAAAATTGTATTTAAAAAAAAAACCAAAAATAAAAGTTTAAACAATTATTGTAAAAATGTAATTATTATGATCTCATCGTTTTATTTTAGACTACCAACGACATGCTTCCTTTTTCGTCTTCTTCGAAAGATGGTAAAACATTATTCAACTTTCAAAAGGCGTTGGACAAAACTGTATCTAATTGGGATAAAGCTAAGGCATCTCAAGTAAAATTTCCGACTGCGCTTGTTACACCCACGTGGCAAAAGGATGCCAAGCCAATGTATCCTAAACCTCCTAGTCGCCAAAACTAGGGCCTATATTATTTTAAATTATATTTTTATACTCTTTATATTATATTATTATATTATTTTTTCATTTTCAAATGTAGACCATACGCTGCTGTTTGATACGAAACGAGTTAACAAATTATGTTGTTGTTATTGTTCTTAAATTATTCATTAAAATATATTATTGATGTAGTAATTACGAATTACACTTTAAAAGTTTAAAAATCGTATTATATTATGTCGTATTAATAACAACTGTCAACTATTGTATAAAATATTTTGCTTAATTTACTTAACGTGAGGTACCTACCTATTATTTTTTCTGTATTTCTTCTGCTTTATATTTCGTATGTTCGTTGAAAAGACGGTGGTGTAATTCTGATTTTAATATAATTTGTTTATCGATTAGTTCTTTTATTAATGTCAAACTGGTGTTCTATTACAGGTTATCTAGAAACCAAAGTCCAACCTTGATAAGAATGTCAATCTCACATAGCATAGTGTTGGAACAGCGCCTAAACAGATAGTTACATAAATCTATGGATTAGTTACATATATCTAATATTCGAGCCTTTTATTTGAGGATTGTGGTAGGTACGAGTAAAAAGTTTCGCATACATCGAAAATATCGCAATCTGTTAATAGTTGTATTATGAATTAATCATAGGTATACAGTTCATAAATTCGTTTCAAATTGCTATATATATTTAATATTAGTATGCAAATTGATGAAACATATTAACCGAACCATATAATATATTTTGTAATATTATAAAACCGGTTGTTATAAGGGAATATACTGTAATATTTAATTTTTTTTGTTAATTGTATTATAACATTACAATAAAAATTGGATGGACTGGATTAATTATATTAATTATAAAATTATCTTATCGATAGGTTGTTAAAAACGTAATCATATCTATTTGATGACATTCATTATTCTCATATTCAAAAGTCACCGCTTTGATAAATTTTGGTTTCCATTAATCTAAATACTATTAATATTATGATGAAATGGTATGCATATCGATATAATTATTAATTATTATAATAACTATTAAAACAACATTAAAATAATAAGTATTTATATTGTCATTATTACATTTATTTTGTATGAATACCCAAATTAATTCAAGCAATTAAATAGAAAAACAATAATAATATTATCGTATTCAAATAAATATAAAGTCAATACTATACGAAATGACTGTATATTTCTAATTTTGGCCAGCAAAGTATCAAATATAGATGTAATTGTCTACCAGGACAAAACTATAAGTATTATATTTGTCATAGTACTAATATTTATTTATTTTCCAAAATTTGTCATATTATATTATGTCTTATTAGTTATTAATAACAACTGTCAACTATTGTACGTCAGGTATTGAATAAAATATGTCGCTTAATTTACTAAACGTGAGGTACCTTTTATATTTTCTGTAATTCTACTGTTATATATTGCATAATATGTCCGTTGAAAAGACGGCGTTGTTGTAATTTTGATTTAAATATGTTTATCGATTAGTTGTTTTATTAAGGAGTTTATCAATTTCGTTGATTAAAAGTGTTCGAACAGCACCTAAAAAGATAGTTTAGCTAATGTCCTTAGTTGTCAGGCTCAAGGTTAATACAAAATTCGAGCTTTTTATTTGAGGTTGGTGGTAAGTATGAGGAAAACGTTTTGAATAAATCGGAAATCCCGCAATCTATTAAGAGTTGTTTTATGATTTCTTAATAGGCATAAAAATCATAAATTCGTTTCAAATTTCTATATACATAAAATATTTTTATGAATAACTTAATAAAACCTATTAACCGGATCTTGTGATTTATTATTTAATATTATAAAATCTATTGTTATAAGGGATTATAGAATATTAGAATATTTTATTTTTTTGTTAATTGTATAATAAATTTACATTAAAAAATTTAAAATATAATATCTACAATAACTTTTTCTATTTCTATTTTAGACATGTGGTATGAAATAAATTGTAATTTAATTTTTCACTCAATATTTTAATCGATTTTTTTATTACTTATTATCAATACTAATACAATACAATAGTATTAAATTTTCGAAACTTTTACTCATACCTACGGCCTACCATAATCCTAAAATAAAAGGCTAGAATATTAGTGTATAGATTTAAGTAACTTTATCTGTTTAGAAGCTGTTCGAAAACTATGGTATATAAGATTAACATTTTCATCAAAATTGGACCTGGGTCTCTGGATAATTGTATTCAATAACATACGAAATTCACATTGACTTAATTTTAATCAACGAAATTTATATAATCCCGTTATTTAACGGGTAACGAAGTGCACAGGATCAGATAGTAACAATATAAAATATCCAGACCGACGACCCGTTTCCACTCAGAATCATTTATCGTATACAATAATAAGATATCATTGAATTCAAATTGAATACATTCAATTATACAGTGACCACTTGTACAGCAGAGCGACATCCACTTACCCGCTTTTGATGTTCAAATTAAAATGTTTTAGCACACAGATTGCCATATGCTATGTTCAGTAAAAACAACATAACATCAACGCAGTTTAAATCTAAGAGAGTTTAAAATTGGTGAAATCGACAGTTGGAATCCTGTTCCGTTTTGGAAATAATGTAACCTTTTTTCAAATGTTTATATGACCATTGGCCCAGTTATTTTATATTGGGTTATTAAAGTTTTCATTATAATTATTAGAGAATACAATAATTATTGGTTTTTTGTATGTAATTACTTGGGTTAATAAAACTAAAACTATATTTAGAAAATGTCATTCTTTATAACTAGTAAAAACAAAAATACATTTTATACAAAAACAAATAAAAGTAGATGCTTGAAATTTTCAGAATGTCTATACCATAAAATTTTCAACATATTATTTAAACTCTTTTTAGATTCTAAGTGAAACGATGAATGTATTGATTTTACAATGATGTGTGTTTTTTTTTTTTATTTTTTTATTTTTGTGTCTGTGTACACGATAAGTAGTCGAAATAATGCTTCGATTTTCGACTTCAGTATCTTGTTCGATGGGAAAGTGAATATCGTTGGTGCATTGGGGAGGTCAAAATTTTAATTTCCCAGTAGTTTTCAAAAGCGATGTGAAAAACAAAAGAAAAATTAAGGAAAAACGGGAATTTTTACGCAAAATCGATTTTTAACAAAATCGATTTTGGTTATTGGTGTAACTCTAAAACAAATGACCGTAGATGCATGAAATTTTCACTGGTTGTTTATATTTGCATTTTCTATACACCATAAAATTTACAAAATATTTTGACTCTTTTTGAGCTGTTTACAGCCATTGACAGTTTTCAATTTTCTTAGTTTTTTTTTCTATAAATATCAATAACATTTTATCTATTGAGTAAAAAAGCTTGAAAATTTAATAGAAGGCTCCTAGGTTATTGTTTCAAAGGCAGATGAAAAAAATTAAAAATCCTTAGTCACAGTTTTTAATTATAAGCATTTAAAGTTCAAATTTTGACAAAATACGGAAAAATCACGAAAAATAGCAAATTATTTTGATGAGAATTCATAAAAATTTTTCTTTTCAAATCTAAGATTTGAAAATGTAATATAAGATTACTCATAAGTTTGTCTACCTTTATCAAAAAAAAAATGTCTAGAAGAAACTTAAATTAAATTTTTATGAGCGTCTGAAATTTATATTTTTACAACATTTGATATTTACTCGATTTCTCATGTAACGATTTTTTTATTTTATTGTAATTAAAAAACGAAAGACTGTAGATACTTGAAAATTTCACTGAATGTTTATATTAGCATTTTCTATACACCATACAATTTTGAAAATATTTTGACTCTATTTGAGCTGTTTACGGACATTGTCATTTTTCAATTTTTTTAGTTTTTTTTTCTATAAATATCAATAAATTTTTATTTGTTGGGTAAAAAAGCGTGAAAATTTAATATTAGACTCCTGATATATCGTTTTAATAGCAGTTGAAAAATATTAAAAATACATTTGCACAATTTTTTTTTATAAGCATTTAAAGTTCAAATTTTGACAACATTTATCAAATTTATAATTTATTAATTATTTTGTGGTTAAAAATTTATAAAATGTTTAACTTTTATGGCTAAGGATTGAAAATTTAAAACAAGGCTCCACGTTAATAGGTTATATATAAATTACTTTATTCACAATAATATCATCAAATATACTTGGTAATATCATAGGGTGACTGACCGTTTTCGCTCAGAATCGTTTTTCTTATACAATGATATTATATCATTGAATTCAAATTTAACACCATCCATTACAGTGACCCACTTGTAACCTACCGTACAGCAGAGCGACATCCACTTATCCACCTTTTTATTTATAAACATACGAACAAATGTTTGAAGCTTAAGAATATTTTTGTAGTTTAAATGTATGAAATGTTTCATTTTTATTGGTTACATTTTAATTATTATGGTCTTTCGATGTAATTGCTTGGATTAATTTTATTCTTCATAAAATTAAATGTTATATTTATAATGCTAGATTCTTTGTATTTCAATAATATTTTAATAATTACATTGATAAATGCATAACATTTTATCATAGTGTTACTATTCAGATTCAAAAAAACCAAAAATTATCGAACTAGTGACATTTAAATATGAGAATGGCAAATGTCATCAATTAAATATGATTTAATCTTTAATTACATTACTACATCTCCAAGGAATGAAAAAAATATTGTTGCGTGCACCCAACTTACAGGAGAAGGGGACAGTATATGTTGATGGTAGAAGCGTCAAATGATCAACAATTTGTAGTTCGGTGAATTATTTATTAAAAATTTTAAAAAAGACAAGTTAGTTTATACTGGTTATCTATTCGAATTAACGACGGTCACTGGTGTCTTAGCTAATAAGCGATTGTTCGAATATTCTCTAAGTCCGAAATACGTCGTTAATGATATTATATCGTGCTAAATTGAAGAACGACCTTCAAAAATATACTATTATATTTTAAAATCAAATTAATTAACTATTAAAAATAAATTAATATCTATCAAATAATAATGATTTGTAAAGAATGTTAGTTGCTGATATGTATATCTAATTGTATAGTAAGTATTTAATAATTATAGCTGTAACTGACACTCAATATTTCTTATTTTTTGTTATTTTAAATGATAGACTCTTTGGTATTACCTATATAGATATTATTATACTGTAGTGTTTTATATTTCATATGCTTGAAATTCCGCCATTCACTTTTCGATCTCAGTTACCATATCAAAACCTTTGATTCACATTGACCAACTTTATGTATTCACTATAGACAATTTTAAAAATGTCTAGGTTCTTACGTACCTAAGTGTGTGTGTCTGCGTAGTGTAAAAAATTGCGAAGTGATCAGTGCTCAAACATGCAAACAACGCGTCTTCGTGCGTTAAAATAATATTTATTTTGTTTTTTATATCACCTATAAATATCAATCTTTTGTAAAGTATATTCCAAAGATAGATATCATACTATGATAAGCTAATTTAACATATTTTAATTTGGCCTTCCTGACCATGTTGTATACAACTATTATTTACTTCCAAGGCGATGTAACAGATACTGTCTCCAGGAATCAATGACCAGCCTGTAGATACGTTACTCAGCCATTACGATTTTATAATAGTCGGCAGCGGATCGGCAGGTAAAAATAATATATATTATAGCCATAGGTATTTATCTTATAAAATTATTATATATTACACGTTTTGTACATTCGTAATATTTTTATCACGATATCGTGTCGATAATTTCTTCAAAGTTAAATAGGTACCTACAATATTATGAAATAAAAATACAACAACTATTACTTAGGTGCGGTGCTGGCAAATAGATTGACTAAAGTCGAAAACTGGAATGTACCACTAATATAAGCTGGTGGACATGAAACGGTACTATCACACGTGCCTTTGTTGGTTAGCAGCGAGCACCTATCTGAGATTGATTGGAAATATAAAACCGAACCTCAGGATACAGCGTGTTTGGGTGAGTACCTAATGCGTATGTACTTACCTACTGTGAATAAAATATAAATTTTGTGTTTAAATTGGTAAAAAATATGGTTTAATAACAATTATCAAGAGCAGCCTAAACGTACTAACCAACCAACCTACGGCCCGCTAAAGTTTCACTGGCCAGCCAAGCTAATTAATATTTTGAAATACATATATTTATTATATTATTTTCATTTAGTTTTGATTTTTTTTAAATTTATTGAATGAATTAATTATTTTTTCCTTTTGATGTTATTTGAACAGTTTGTAATAGTAATTTATACCTACATACTATAAGTACTAACACTAACTAATAATAGAAAAACTCGTTATAAATTAATAAAAAAAATTAAATAAACAAATATTCATTTTAGATTCTGAGTGTACGACAAATGTATTGATTTTACAATGATGTGTGATTTTATTTTAAATTTTTTAATTTTTAGTCTGTCTTTATGGTTTGGGGCAGTAAAACCGCTTCAGTTTTCTTCAACAGTATCTTGTTCTATGGGAAAGTGAATATAGTTGGTGCATTCGGGAGGTCAAAATAAAAAATTTAGTTTTCAAAAGCCCCGGGTAAAACAATATAAAAATTAAGGAAAAACGGATTTTTTTCGCGAAATTGGTTTTCTACAATATCGATTTTGGTTGTTGGTCTAATAGTCCAGGCAAATTAGACTCATTTTTGACAAATAGCGGAAAAAAAGCTGGAAAGCTGAATTTTGGTATACACCTTTATTGAAGGGTACTAAGTAACATACTAAAAGTCCCCTAAGATTTGATGACCGCTACCTCCGCTAGAGCGCGCTTTGTGCAAGAAAAATCAGTTTTTCTCAAATAACTCGGTTAGGTCTAATCTATTTTCAATTTTCTTTTTTTTCTCTTTTTTAAAAAACTCGTCATCTATGACTTCATCACAAAACAAACATTGCAACTTAAAATTAAATTCTGGTATAGCTGACCTTAATTTTCCTTTTGTTGGTGAGGTGTAACTGGTTCCGCGTAAATCCTTCGTTGCATTTACTGCATTGATTGCAGCTTTGATACTTTGCGGTCGGGTGTAATCCTTACGACATTTTGGGTGCACTTTTATATTTTCGTTAAATTTTAACCACTTGTCGTCAAATCTTTGTTTACTTGAACTTATTAATGAATCTAAACCTTTAGATTTTAAAGTTACCACCTCACTTTCCAAGTTAATTAGATTTTCACAATTGCAGCACTTACTTAAAGACATACCTATCTACTTCTATTAACTAATTTCAAATAAAAAATAATCGATGAATAATAATTAAAATGATATAATATACATGATCGAAAACAATATAATCAAAAATACGCGTCGTATATAGCGACGTATTGACACGATAAGCTCTATTACATTACAGACACACGACTGAAGTAGATTAGCGCGACACGAACTGATTCGCGATAGTTAAAGTTATTTTTAAAGAAATACTATGTACGGGCCACTATGGGGTATTCCTATAGTAAGAGTAATAGGTTTTATGATGGTAGTTATTATAACAGGACATACAAATATATACTATTTATAACCAATAGTAACACAAATCAGTCAAAATTGATAAACTGCATTTAACATAACAAGATAATAATTATATATTTTAAACAAAATAATAGATTATTTTTCTATATAAATTATTTCGATGTCGTGTTATTCAAATAGGTACATTGCAGTGATGATGATACACCTACTACTAGTGTTCAAAAACGACCAAAATTACATAAAAATTAAGATGATTATGTTATAAATAAAGTTTTGTTTAAGTTAATAAATAAATAATATTTTGTTTGTCGAGCAGTAACCGAAATTGTGTCATCGCGATATTAACCAATATTAATTTGTATTATTATATACCTACCGGTTACCTCTATATGTAATAGTTATTTTATGTTTAGATAATAATTATAAAACAATAAACCGCTCATTTATACAAAATTAATACAAAAAAAAAACTGTGTTAGTCACAATTACGGACGCCGTAAGACAGAAATTACCAATTCTATAATATTGGATGTCCGATTATCAAGGTAAATATTGATCCCACGAAATATATTGTAAGTACATTTTTTATAGGTAATCACCTCTTCTATAATATAGTATATAGGTATTTTTCTTATAATCTTAATAACAACCGAGTTATTTGAGAAAAACTGATTTTTCTTGCACAAAGCGCGCTCTAGCGGAGGTAGCGGTCATCAAATCTTAGGAGACTTTTAGTATGTTACTTAGTACCCTTCAATAAAGGTGTATACCAAAATTCAGCTTTCCAGCTTTTTTTTCCGCTATTTTATTTAATTTGCCTGGACTATAACTCTAAAACAAATGAACGTATAAGCATGACATTTTCTCTGGTTGTAAATATTTGTATTTTCTTTACACGATATAATTTTAAAAATATTCTGATTTCTTTTGAACTGTTTAGGGACATCTTTTTTTGTATGAATGTCAATAAAACTTCATTTGTTGGTTAAAAAAGCATGTATATTTTAATAAAAGGCCTCTTCTTAATTATTGTTATAATGGCATTTGAAAAATATTAAAAATCATTAGGACCAGTTGTAACGTCTAGGAATATACACATCGATTACGCTTAATCAGCTGATAACGGATTTCATAACTGGAAAATTCAGCCAATTAAACTTTGGTTAACTTTAATCGGAGATGTTACAACTGGCTCTTGGTCACAGTTTTTTTTATAAGCATTTAAAGTACAAAATTGACAAAATACGTAAAAATGACGAAAATTAGCAAATTATTTTGAGTTGAGAATTCATAAATTTTTTTTTTTTTAAATCTAAGATTTGAAAATGTAGAACAAGATTAATTATAAGTTTGTCTATCTATATCAAAAAAAATGTTGAAAAGCAAATAAAATGAAATTTTTCACGCACATACAGCATATTGTTTAAAACTCTGGACCCGCCTAGAACTTTACCACGAGGCCAATTACACCTTTTATCATTCATAGCTGAAATATAATATAATAATAATTATACTAAATAGGTATTTAGTATGTACTGTATGCATGTATGTATGTGTATGTACTTTATTGTTATTCAAAAACAAATAATTGTGGATATGTGAAAATTTATCTGAATGTTTATATTTTCATTTTCCATACACCATGCAATTTTGTAATTTTATTTTGTATTTTTTTGATCTGATTACGGATAATGTCAGTTTTGATTTTTTTTATCTTTTTATAAATTTTTTTCTATAAATATCAACAAAATATTATTTGTTGTGTAAAAAACATTGAAAATTTAACATAAGGCTCCTGATATATTGTTACAATAACGATTGAAAAATATTAATAGGCACATTTTATTTTTATAAGCATTTAAATTTTGAATTTTCACAAAATGTATCAAATTTAAATAATTATTTTGTAGTTAAGAACTATTAAAATGTTCAACTTTTATAGCCAAACATTGAAAATTTAAAACAAGGTTCCACGTAAATAGGTGAATATATAAATTACTTTATTCACAATTATATCATCAAATATATTTAGCTATATTTTAGGCTGATTGACAGTTTTAGCTCAGAATTGTTTTTCTTATACAATGCTACTATATCATTGAATTTAACACCATTAATTACAGTGACCCACTTGTAACCTACTGTACAGCAGAGTGACATCCACTTAACACTCTTTTTAATCTGTTTTTGAATGTGACTTAACATTTTTAATATATTTTATCAACTGCTATTGTAACAACATATCAGGAGCCTTACATTAAATGTTCACGCTATTTTACCCAACAAATAAAATTGTATTGATATTTACAGAAAAAAAAACCAAAAAAAATATTTTCAACATTTTATGGTATATAGAAAATGAAAATATAAACATTCAGATAAATTTTCACGTATCCACAATTATTTGTTTTTGAATAACAATAAAGTACATACACATACATACATGCATACAGTACATACTAAATACCTATTTAGTATAATTATTATTATATTATATTTCAGCTATGAATGATAAAAGGTGTTATTGGCCTCGTGGTAAAGTTCTAGGCGGGTCCAGAGTTTTAAACAATATGCTGTATGTGCGTGGAAACCCAAATGACTTTGAAAACTGGTTGAAACAAGGTAATAAGGTTGGGGGTACAATGACGTGCTACACTACTTTAAAAAATCGGAAGACAACAAAGACTCATCCTTAGCGAATAACCCATACCAGTAGGATGGTAACTATTTAACGGTGTCAGAAGCGTCGTACAAAACTTCAGTAGCTCAAGCATTCACTCGGCCGGACAAGAAATGGTGTACGATATACACGACATCAATGGACAACGTCAAAAGGGTTTTATGGTACCACAAGGAACCATCAGAAATGGTTCAAGGTGCAGTACGGTGAAGGCATTCTTGAGACCAGCCATACTCCGAAAGAACTTGCACGTTATCCTCAACACAATGGTCACATGCATTAAAATTGATCCTATAACAAACATCACGTCCGGTGTTTAAATGGTAAAAAATAACATTATGTATTACGTTCGGGTATTATACTCTTTTGCTTGTTGTACAGGTGTCACTAACGCATAGGAGAAGCGAAAATCTCGATTCGTTACGTTCGGGTGCATAAAAATCAGCAGGACCTATAAATTCTCCACAGGTACTTATGCTATCGGGCAAAGGTCCTGAAAAACATCTTGCAGAAATGGGTACACCCATTATATCCGATTTAAACTTCGGGAAAAACCTACAAGACCACATTGGAATTGGTGGTCTGATGTTTTTGATCAACAAAGATGAGATACTATATTTATTTTTATCATATAAAACAACGTGGAAAGCTCACTGGCTAAAAGAAATGTGTTATCAATCGATGTATAAATTAATTCTTGACAAAGACGTTTGGTCTGCTTTACCAGTAAGGAAAATGTTTAAAGAAATATAAGATTTAAATTGCATAGAGTATATCAGAGTCAAATACACAATACACGTATATTATACACAGATATGCTTGAACAAAACATTGTTCTCATATACTTAAATAGTTAATATATCGATAATAGTTTATACTACTTACGAAGCTGATTTGTTTTCTGATTATTTTGTTTTGCATTAAATGTTTTACATGGAAATTGAACATGGATTATTCATTACATAGATATTTTTTAATATTTATAAGGACTTGGCGCTGTCAAGGAACATAATTTTTCTAAGATATTTGAAAAATAAAATCATAATTTCATAGACCTATATTATATCTGAAAATATGTTCAATGGTTTTATTATAATAGTGATCTAAATCTGAACTGAGAATATTCAAAGTCTAATAGGCAATAATAGGATGTACATAAATACATAATCAACATTTCATATTGTATATCTGCAGATATTGTTGAAGCCCAAGAGCCGAGGCGAAATACTGTCAAACCCAATCATGTATCCCAAGATCTTGCCCAACTACTTGACTGCCAGGGAGGACGTGGAAACGCTAGTGAGGGGCGTCAAGTTTGTATTGGAAATGACCAGGACCGGGTCTCTCTACAAGATCGGCAGCCATCTGAACGACGCACCGTTCCCCAGTTGTCAGACCTTGCCGTGACACTCTCACGCCTACTAGTAATGCATGATCCGGCACTACACCGTTTCGACATACCACCCAGTCGGTACCACCAAGATGGGTCCCAAGTGGGATAAGACCGCCGTGGTGGACCCAATGCTCCAGGTGTACAGCGTCTCCAAGCTCTGGGTGGTGGACTCGTCCATCATGCCCACGCTAGTCAGCACCAACTCCAAAGGTGGTCATAATGATTGCTGAGAAGGCCACGGATATGATAAAGGTTAAATGGCGTAACGAGATACCACAACATAGATACCGCTATAATGAAAAGATCGCATTGTACCCGAGGATATACAACAGAATATATTAATGGATATATAAATATATAATTATTATTTTTTTTAAATTTTTTTTTCAGATCTATATATATTTATAAGAATATTTAAGAATATGTCAGCCAACTATTTTGCTTCTCTCTTTGGCCCTCCTACAAATATTATTTTGATTTTTTTTTTAATATTGTTTCAAAACAATTTGATATCCATTTAAAAGAACAAATTTTTTTATCAGATTATAATAAAATATAAAACTCATAATACTTTAATATTATTTTCAATAACTTTTGCAATACATACTATGTGATTTTACTTTAAGATTGCGTTTATCTGTGTTGATAGATAAAAAAGGAATATTGCACTTAAATCCTCTTAAAAATACCACAGTGACTTCTTTCTTTCTTATTTTTATTAGAAATCATTAAACTTTTATTATAATTTATAATATAATTTTAATACAGCGTATTAAATATATGTATATTTCAAATTTTCAATTTTTAACATTTTTACCGTGATAATTTTAAAAAATATAAGTGTTAAAACCCCAGACAGCAATTTTTTGTTTTACAATATTATTATAACATTATAATAACGAATAATATTAGTAATATGTTAATTAAACTATTAATATGGTTAGAACAATGAATCTATTTCCTTTAAGTGCAATGCTTGTTTAGATGTTTAGTGGTATGGAGTAAAATTAAATATTTAATATATGCTAAGATTAGATTCTAAAATAAAATAAAATGAAAATGTAAAATAATATGATTTCAATTATATATTGTATTCCATTATTTCTTAAACTTGTAATGAAAATAGTCATAATCTCGTAACTCCTAACCAGAATTTATCAATATTTAACGACATTTAAATATGAGAATGGTAAATGTCATCACTTAAATATGATTAAATCTTTAATTACATTACTAGATCTCCAAGGAATGAATCATCGATAAGATTTTTTTATAAAAACCCATCCCAAAAACGATAAGCTTTTATTCAAAACGCAGTATATATATGTTCAACATTAAAATATTTCTGTATTTTGTATCGTTATTTCTTCTGCTCTCTTGTATATCAATATAAAGACAACAATTCATTTTTACACCATTTTTATAACAGTAAGAAATATTGATTTTATTTATATAAGGTGACAATTTGATCAGTTTTTTCATCGGGACATAATATGATCTGTTATGTAAAATATGCTCGATTTTCAACATGCAGGATTGCTTCAGCTAGCAAAATATCTTTTGAAAATGCTTTATCTGCAGAGTCAGTTTTATTGGTCGTAAAAAAGTTATTTGATTTTTGAATTTAACGATGTTATACTTTTAAATATTTTATTAATTTTTAATTTCTGTATAAATGTTATAATTAATAAATTAAAAATTGTAAATTCATCGTAAAATACATTATTTGCTTATTTAATACCACCGTACGTAAACAATGAAATTTTCGAATCTCAAAGGTTATGCTTATTTCAATCATCTTCGAGTAAAATTGTTTTTTTTACTGTTAGTTTAGCCTTTGGTGTTAAGTCAACACGACTTCAATAAACCAGAATGTTTTAATATAGTCATTAGTAATAAAAAAAACTAATTCAATTGTTAAAAATAATATTTTTCATTTATTTTATGTAACCTTAATTATTTTTTTGTGTTTATGACACTGCCGTGATTATAATTTTCCTATACTTTCTATTTTTTTCACAGATGCTATTGATATTACAATATGTATATAAAATTATCGTTTATTTATAATATTTAATTTAGTTTATTTTTAATAATTGTATTTCAAAAAAAACTTGCACTTACATAATATTCATATAAGCAATTAGGACACCTAGGTCTCTGCATGATGCAATATAAAAAATTATTTAAAATAATAGGAAACTTTTTATTCAGTAAAAATATTTTTTGTTTAAAAACTAAATGAAATGAAGTGCACGATTTTACATTTTTATGACAAATACACATTAAGTTAGGGTATATTTTGGGTTTAATTAGGAAATTATATTCCCAGCTATAATTATGACCTTTTATTGTTAGCACTTAGAAAACAATAACGTAAATTATACTGCAGTAACAGTTTTTTTTGCAAAAAGTACTCACTTTGTTTAACAAACATACATTTAGATTTTTACGATTATATACCTACCTAATACTATGTATACCAACTAAATCTTGAGTATTTTCAATATTTTAAAATATATATTATATATTAATATTGGTACAAATGATATTTCTTTTTACATGTTACATGTTGAAACAAGTTACGTTACCTATATAGTTAAATTTTTTAAATGTAATTCCCATTAGGCACGTAGAAAATTATTTAAACCAAACAACGTATTGTTACTGCCTAACATTTCTTTTTTTTATAAGACCTACAAGTGACAACTATAGTAAACATAAACATAATTTATATTTTTTTATACATCAATAATTAATATTTAAGTTAATGTTTAATATTATTGTTATGATCTCATCGTTTTGTTTTAGACTACCAACGACATGTATTCTTCTTCTTCTTCGAATGATGGTAAACCACCATCCAATCTTCAAAAAGCATCGGACCAATTAGATTTGGATAAGGCTAAGGCAGGTAGAGAGAAAGCAGAAGCAAATCTTGCGAATTTTTCACCCACACGGCCCACAATGTGGCAGAAGGATTCCAAGACAACTTTTAAAAAATCACCTAGTCGTCTAAACTAGTTTCTGTATAATTTTAAATTATATTATAATACTCTTTGTATAATATTATTATATTATTTTTTAATTTTTTTTCATAAATAATATATTTATTTATAATAATATTATCGTATTCAAATAAATATAAAGTCAATACTATACGAAATGGCTGTATATTTCTAATTATGGCCACCAAAATATCAAATATAGTCTATAAATGAAATTGTCTACCAGTATAAAACTATAAGTATCATATTTATTATAGTACTTGTATTAATTTATTTTCCAAAATGTATCACCTTTAGAATTCAGAACATTTTTGGATGGGTTTAATTATTATTTTTTATTATTACAACATATATTTTTAGGTATAGTGTACTTTGTCTATGCGCTGTGTGCATAACTCACAGATCGTTATATCTATATACATTTTAAATTTTTATGTGACATAAGTAAAAAAAAAAGGTTGACGACAATATTTGCCCACAAACCTTTGATATATAAATATATGGACTCCTGGTAATTTTTATTTGAAACCACTGCAATATCAACTATATGTATAACTGTAAGTTATTAGATGTGTTACCATTTTATATACATTACTAACCACTGTGTGACGGGGAGTATAAGACCATTCCCTCGGGGGTTTTTACATTTTTAGCCATATGTCGCGAGGGCGGCTCCTTCACGCCTTTTTACGACGCGGTCACATCCCTCCGACGAGTTTCGTCAGGGCGCCCAGGCGTCAGACTGACGGTCCCCCGCCGGCTGCTCTCGTTCGAGATAGATCGGTGGGTTTCGTATAACCGCGTCAGCGAGCGCTGGATTCGACCCAGTCAAATAGCTCCCTTTCTACTAAGGCGCTACTCCCACAGTCTCCACGAGGCCATCAACATAAGTCGCGGGCGCGCGGCTGGCGAGCGCGAGCATGCGAGGGACCCATGCGCGTCGGCCGGACGCACGCCACAAAGCTCGATGGGCATCGGTACCGTTCGGGCGTTAGCATTGTCGGATTTCAGTGGGGCTCTCCTCATCGATCCGCGGAATGAGATTGAAGGATCCATTATGCAGAGTACTCACAACGACTCTTTTCTCACTAGCATCGGCATCGGAACAGTTCTTACGCTGCCGCAGTGCGACCTTTTTTGAGTGGTACGGTTTTCATTCGCCGGGTGCCGTGTCCGTACTGAATGCTCGGGTTTGGTGCTTGTCGGTGGGTGTCCCTCAGCCGGACTTCCATCTTGCACGTGTTCGTTCACGAGTTGGCCGGGCCCGTGAACTCTCGGCCGTCTTTGAATACCTGAGAGGTCCGCGGTCGGGGCGAGGCGCGACGGCATCCGCTCCGCGTGGGTTGCCCTGCGGACTGGTGTACGCTCGGCTAGCTCGGTGTCCGAAGACCTAATACGATTTCCACGTGCGCCGCCACCGAATGATCGGATAGAGAGCGGACAAAGATATTGTTAATGCGTAATCACGTTTCTCGAGACGACGCCCTAGGGCGATCGTAACGAGGGGCCCGGAGGTCTCTGGAACTATGCCATTAGCGCGCTGGCATCATCGTATCGTTGACCGCTCGTATCGACGTGACATGTTCCTAAGATCTTTACGAATGTACATGGTTTTAAAGGACTATGCGAGCTAGAGTTCCGAGCAGCCCAGCGCGCTGCGTACTTCCCTCGCGCCGGATTTTCACCGGGTCTCCCAAGTCTGCCGCGATCGGAGCGAGTCCTACCGCGAGAGACCTGGGGCTTACAAGTATTTGCTACGATGGCCGTTTGTCTCCTGGGTCCCGCGAGGGGGCCCCGGGGACCTGGCCGGTGATCGCCCGGGCTCGACTTGGTCGAGTCCTGGCGAGTCTGAGTCGATGGTGCCCTCCACCCGCCCCCCGGCGGCGCGCGCCGTTAGGAGAGCGCCGCCGAGGTCCGGCCGTCTAGCACCGTCAGCCCACTCGCGTCAGCCCGTCGACCCGCAGGTCGGTCCGCCGGTCGGGCTCGATGGTTCGATCCGCCGCCGTGTACGGTCGGATGTGTCCTTCGCGGGCACCACTCCACGGGACTTGCGGGAAGGTGACTCATTTTCAAAGAATAAGAGCCCGCCTCGTCGCCCCACAGGGCAGCGAGACGGGCTGCTCGAACCCCGGTTCTTACCCGACGACCGGCCCGGCCACAGGCGAGGACCGCCGCGAGTGGTTTTTTGACTGAACTCGGTCCCTCTACCCCCAGAGGAGGTCCGCTACGCGGGCCGACCTCGCAGGGCTCGTGGTATCGAGTCTCGTGTCACCGGTAGGTTCACTTAACCAGCCGTAAGTGGGACAATGGCTCGGTGTTAGCAAATTTAAAAGTCAGTATCCATCTACCGCGTCAAGGACGCCCCGGCCTTCGGCGAGCGCCGCGGTCCGTCATCCCCGCGACGCCCAGCGAAACGCACAAGCCCTTGGCTGTGGTTTCGCTAGATACCATTTTATATACATTACTAACCACTGTGTGACGGGGAGTTATAAGACCATTCCCTCGGGGGTTTTTACACCTTTAGCCATATGTCATGAGGGCGGCTCCTTCACGCCTTTTTTCGACGCGGTCACATCCCTCCGACGGGTTTCGTCAGGGCGCCCGGGCGCCAGGCTGGCGGTCCCCCGCCGGCTGCTCTCGTTCGAGATAGATCGATGGGTTTCGTATAACCGCGTCAGCGAGTGCTGGATTCGACCCAGTCAAATAACTTGCCTTCTACTACGGCGCTACTCCCGACACGTTAGGTAGTGGTTACGCATCAGTATTGGTTACAACCATTTTATATACAATAACAAATTATGAATATTTTATGGATATGGAAAATATGAGGAAGAGATGGGAACTATCAGCCAATTGATGTTAAAATGAACCGTTCCAGAAAATCTTTTATTCAAAATTGTTTAGATTATCTAGGACCTAGAGTTTAGGTCATATTTATTTTAACTTAATACAAATACATATAAGAAAAATTTTTATTAATCAAAACTGTACTAGTTAACTATAAATAAACTCAACAGTAGAGCACTAATTTTTGGCTAAACTTGGATTGGTTATTAATTCAATAACACAGTATTTTTACATTAAAAATGTATTTTTTTCAAATTTTCTTGGGAAAAAAGGTTTAAATTCCCATTTTACACCAAGTTAAGAATTATTAATTCGATTAATAGGTATTCTACTGTATTAAAATAATAATAAAAATGATAATATAAATATCGTAGGTATAGACGACAAATCTATAATCAAGGTGTATCAATACATCTTGCTATAATATAATTTATAAACCTAATTAAATATTACCTGTAATAAATAATAATAATAATAAACATACAATAATTTAATAAATTGTTAAAAAACCATTGACACGTTATTTTAATTATTATGATACACTAGTCATATCATATATTATAAATATTAAATATATTGTTTAAACTTCAAAATCCTTGTTTAGAAATAGTGTTACCTATATAGTTATGACTGAATAATGACGATTAAGCAAATAGTTAACTAAAAAAAATATTGTACATGAATTGTAATGGATGATAAAATAGTATGAACGATTAATATTTAATATGATTAATATTATACAAATTATGCACTAATATAGTATTATATGTAATATTAGAAATTTACCAAGTAGTTTTCAGTCGCTGAGCCATTACTTACCATATTATTGTCTATTTGATTGGTACATTAATTACATTATATTATCTTCGTGTAGCCTTCTACCTCTGGTTCTGGTAACCATTTCCCTTGGCCCTCTCTCTCCTCTACAATATAATTTTATTTTAGTAATAATTGTATGAATTACCAAATATCCTACGAGAGCCCCTATTAAATACAATCCATAAATGTGTAAATCCTGATAGTTATTGGTTACGACGTTTTCCAATTCTTTGTCTATATCATTTACAATTTCGTCTAATTTTCGGGCGGATTGGTGTAAATTTTTTAATTCTGGCATTTGAAAGTTAATCTTTTTTAAATTTGTTTTTGAATTCTGTATTTTGTCTATTTTTAAACCTAATTCGGAAACATTTAACAAGGATATGTCTGGATTTATATTAACTGATATATTAAATTTTTGATTTCCTCTCCTGATGACTTAAGTATCACTGTTAGTGTATATAACGAGCATGAATTTGGTAACCTAATAGTCCCTGTCCCTTTTAAAATATGAAACGTTGTTGACGTAGAACAAACTAAGGTGGTTTGTATTTCCGTAGCCACCAAATATAAAAATGTGTTTTTTGTTTTTAGTTTTTCAAAGTAAGTATTATTATGATAAATATGCTGCACAGTACATTGTTTCGGAAGTACAGTATTATTCGTCAATTTGAGAAGCTGTATTTCGCACAACGGGTATGATCCCAAATAAACCAGCATATCTAAAGCACAATATTTTATAGTAACCCCTAGGGTGCATTTATTGTATTCAATATCAGAATATGATATAAAATGTTGGTTATCAGATGAAATTGCTAGATATGGATTATTGGGCTGGATAAATATAAATTGTAAATTTGTTAGCTCTATTGGCATAGGCCATGTCTGAAATAAAGTATAAATCTCTGGAGTACATATAGGAAAATTTATAATAAAAATTAATTGAAAATTTGAAAATTTAGTAGTCACTTTTAAAAGTTTCATAAAACCTGCCAGTGATGAATTAGTGTCAATATTTATTGGTAAGACTTGATTTACAGGTAATTCTCGCTGTATATTTTCCAAAATTGTTTTCAACTGAATGCTATTAAGAACTAGTGGGTGTAGTGTATTTTGATGTGCTAGTAATAAAGCATCTAATAATTCTTCTATTTCAAGGGAAAAACTTGTCAAAATGAAATTAAAATTTGTTAAGTAATTAATTAATTGCTGATTTACTTGAAGCTCTATTAGATCATTTTTCCTAACATTAATTTTATCTACCAAATCGTTATATTCTCGTTGTAGTTTTATGAAATTTTGTGAAATGTTGATGATACATTCGATATCTGATTTAATGATGATTGAACTAATTTTACTTGCGACTTCATAGTAACTAAAGTTTTTTTATTATTATTTTTATTCGTATTTAATTCTTGTTGTATTTGTTGAAAATCTTTGTCTCCCACGACTCCGAAAGCCCAGTTTTCAAATTCTCCTATTGCATTTATTAAACCCCTCTTTATTCTTACACCATCCTGTAAAGACATACGTTTTGTATATCGTTTCAATAGTTCCGTCTTAGTTATTTTTAACGTTGAATTAAAGTTACTGCATATATTTGAAACATTATGTTTGTTGACGGAACACAATCTATCATTGTAGTTCATTAAATTATTAATTTCATCAAATTTCTCGACAAAAACGGTCGTTAGTAATGTGTTAGTAAGTTAAATTCAATCGAATATACTATCATTTTATAAATTGGTTCATAATAAATACCCGATCCATGTCCTTGGTAGTTGTCGATAATCGTCTCTTCTGTTTGCAACGTATCTGGTATTATCACGCTTAATGCTAGAACAACTTACTGTAACTATTGCGAAAATTTTACAATTTATTAAATTATAAAAATTAAAACGAAATGATTAATTATAATATAGTATAAAGATTGCCGTTTAAGTATTATTAATGTTAAATATTAAATTACAATTTTAAAAACGATAGTTATGACACATTATTCATTGACTGTCGTAGTCACGCTCTAGGTGTGTTATAATATCAATCGCTTATGTATATCCTTACTTATAATATTATAATATATGCCCATGAATGAAATTGTGCTGAATTAATATTTATGTTGTTCACTCATTGACCTATATTTATTCAGCTAAAATGCCAAACTGTTAAAATATATGTATATTATGGTGGTCACTCGACAGTAATATTATTTACAACGTGGTAAATAATATGTGTGAGAGCACTTGCAAATTGTCTTTATGTTTTAATATTTTTAATTACATTTAATATTGTGTGGGGACCCTAGCTCATATCTATCCGAAAATGTAATTTACCTTGTATTAATCTTTACTGTCGTGAGGTAGATTTTGGTCGACTTTTTGAAATGCCGTATAAGGTTTTATATTTCTATCTTGGCAAGGAATATTTGGATTGTTTGAATTTAATAAAATGTGTTTTACTTCGCGAACTTCGGTCAATGGACAATTAGTGCGTTTCGAGTCGTTTTCATTGTTTATTACCTCGGTTTCGGGTAACTTGATTGCTTCTAACATTTTCCTTTCCCTTAGTAAAGCGCGAGAAGTATGAAGAGAACGAAAATCATGCGTAAAAGTAACTTGTGTCATTTCTAGGTCGGGATTATCATTATTTTTGTCATAACATCCTGGTGTCCAATGATCATTTTCAAAAAAAATTACTAGAAATTTCCTACTTGGCTTATAAAACCCTAAACCTGCAGTTTTTTTTAGAATTTTCGTAATTTGGGCATATGATTATTAAATTGAAATTATAAATTATAGAAATCAGCTACTGCTGCTGCGTCCTCACCGTCTAACCAAATTGGTTTTTCATGTAAATTTAAATCAAGTATATGGTAAATGGTTTCTGCTGTTACATAAATATTTTCGTGCGCCAGCATTACTGTCAACGCATATATTGCACAAAATCCGTCTCCCGGGACCTCAATCTACTTACTACTACATCTAACAATTTCATGTAACGTTGGCTGAATTAATATTAAATTTCTCATTTTTTCAATTTTGTTGTCATTATCCATATCCTTATTTAATGTAGTTTCATCAACTATTTTTTCGATTTTCAATTTAATATTATCTGACGTTCTACGTTTTTGATCGAATTTCAAAACAACTAAACCTTTATCACCTGTTAAAACTATCTGTTTATTAACAAAATCTATTTTGGCTTGATATAATTTTAAAAAGTCTGTAGGTACCTATTAAACTAGGTCCAACTAAGTTCCTAACTACCATGCATTTAATAGGGAATTTAATATTTTCGAACACAACAATTGTATTAATAATACCAAGTAGTTCTAAATCGGAACCGTTTGCCGTAATTAGCTTTACGCAATCGATTGCCTTTGGAGTGATTCCTACTGGTAAATTGTCAGCATTAATTATAGACGCAGTGGCCCCTGTGTCTATTACAAAATTATGTTCTACGTTTTCAGTTTTGCTTACTACCTCAAGTCTTTGACCTGGTTTGAATGCTGCCGGAAGCGAGGTCGAATACACGTCGTTATACATTTTTTTATTGTATTGTCATTATTTTTTTGCTGTTCAACAGTTACTGAATTTTTACTTGCGAATTTGTTATGAATATTATGGTCACTCATGACTGCTACTTTTTTTTCATTGAATAAACTATCAATATTATACTCGTCTATGCCAGTGTTTTTATTAATATCAATTTCATTATGCTTATCGTTAATTTTTAAGTTTTTTAGTTGTTTTGGAATTGGAAATAAGGTTTCGTCATTTTTATATTTTTTGCTATTATTGTTTCCAACCACGTTGTACTAGAAATGTTATCGTTAGAATTTTTTTGCTGGCACAGAGGGAGTCTAACCACTCTCTCTTGCCCTAATAGTTTTTTTGATCATTATGAAAATATGTTTTATTCAAATTACGTGTATCATTATCAGGCACCTGACCGATAGCATGCTGATTCATCGCGTTATTTACTTATACATTATTTTGACTGATACCATTTGTAGCATGCGATGGATTTTGATAATTTTGGCCTACGTTTTGTTCGTTAAAATTTGCACATTGATTACTATTATACACATTATTTTTATAATATTGCTGACTTTTTTGGTTAGGCATATTTTTATACCTATCATTCCAATTTGGTTGTGTATAGCCGTTATTACTATTAAAATGATTTGGAGGGTTATATGTATTTTTTCGATGGAAGTGTTTATTAGGATTTATATATTGATTCGGTCTAATTTCATTATTTGTGTTGTAATTATTATTTGGATAAAAAGTATTATTTGGGTGATAATTTTGATTATTAACATAATCGTTTGGAATAAATGAATCATTTGCATTATACATTTGATTATTAAAATTGTTGTTTGGATTAAATAAATTATTTGAATTCTGTTTTTGATTACTATAACCATTATTGTTATTATTGCATGGGTCGTAATTGCACATATTATTATTGAATGCATTGTTTGGATTATTTTGAAGATTGTGATATGGGCTAGGACTATTCACATGCATATTATTATTAAATTTCTTTTTCTGGTTAAAATTTCTATTACCATTGTTAATATTATTTAATTTAGATTTTAAAAATTCATTTTCTTTCCTAAGAGTGTCAATATCTACAGAACTTATATTTTGAAAATCTGTGTGCATCAATTTCGAATTTTCTATTTTCTTTAAATTAATTTCTAAGTTGTCTAAAGTGTCATTATTCATAATAGTTACGGTGTTATAATATTCTGGTGTTAGTGCCTCTAATATTATATCAATTTTCTCGGTCTCAGGAATGGTGCAATTTGTTTGACTAATTAAGTATAAAATATCTGCTAAGAACTTCGATATTGTTTCTGTCGATTTAAATTTTTTATTTCGTAATTTGTTTCTTGACATACGATTCCTAGCCGGCGATGCAAATTTTTTCTTAAATATTTGTTCTATTTCATCAAAAGTCGGATTTAAGTTATTAATTGTTAATGTCTTGTATAATTTATAAGCGGAATTTTTTAAATATAATGGCAAGTAAGTTAATTTTATTTGTGGAGACCACTCATTAGCAGTAGCTACCACGTTAAAGTACTCGAAAAATTCTAAAACCCATTCATCGCCCGAACCGTTGAAAATATTAGGTACAAATTGTTGAGGTCTTGCCATTTTATTTTTCGTATTTAATTTAATTATATTATCAATTTTTGAACTCGCGTCCAATTTATTATTTTGATTTACCTCTACAGATTCAAATTTTAAATTATTCGGTTGCTCAGTATTTTTAATTGGTGAAAGTGATTGGTTTATGTCTATTAAGAGATTTTCTAACTGTTGGGCCACGTCTTTAGGTCCAACCGTATAGGTACCTTTATTTTCTAATTCTACCCGTGAGTCTGGTTCGCTAATATTTTTTTCACAATGATTTTTCTGGCTATTATTGAAATTGAATGATAACTTATTTTCAGTAAAGTTAAGATCTGCAGTACTATCGTTATAATTATCTTTATCTTCGGTATCAAGAAGTCCAACTCTAAAAGTTTTTATTGCTGATTTCGCGAGATCCCTTAAGTGTACGAGGGTTGATGGTTCTTCACAATGTATGTTACAAAATTTTAAAAAACCGACTACATCAGATTTATCTAACAAAAGTATCCATGAAACCGTTTTCTGAGATATTATGAATTCAAATTTTTTTTCTACTGGTGTTAGTGCATTAAATTCATCTTTACTTAAACATTCGACTTCGTATAATGTGCAAAGCGTACATTTTTTAACTAACTTAGCCGATAAAGGTATCTTTCCAAATTTCGAATTTTCAAAAAAAATCTTCTAAATTATTCTCATCGATTTGTCGTAATATGCCGATCAATTCTGTTGCATTTATTTCTAAATAAAATATTTAATTTTGTTACTTTAGCAATCTGATTATTAGTATTTCGTTTAATATAAAATTTGACATCCATTAAGAGTCATTTGGCAAATAACTTCACATAAGATTCACATGACACCCAACAATAATATCACAACACAAGGGGTGTGCCTTAGAATCGAAATTTTTCTCGAGAAAAAACAAAATATAATTTCCAAAAAAAAATCGGGACTCCAGGAACGGGCGCCTCCACCAACTGTAACGTCTCCTTTTCACTTGGGCTCTTACCTGTTCAGGTGTCGTTCTGTTTATATTAACGAGGTCTCGGAGACTCGACCTCGGTGTATGATATTATTACTAGGTATTAGGGTTACCTTATGTGAAGCAAGTACTCAACGTAATATATATATATGTATATCTGAATATTAATGTATAATTATTATCTACTACAAGTTACAACATCGAAAGTATACTTATAAATTATAACTCCGGGCTACCAATCGGGCCATGGTGTGTCGTGGGTGACGATGTCCAAATGTGGGTTGAGCTGGTCGTCCGCAGGTCCTCTTCAGGTCGTTGTCAGCCCTCGAGTTCCACTATCGACCACCGACTATGACTCTTCATTCTTGACCATCCAACTATCAACCGCCTACCATATTCTATCGACTACCTCACTGTAGACTCTATCATAACTAACTACCGCCAAGCGTCCCGGTCGGTTATTTACATGATGTGAGCTAAACATCGCGTCAGCATAATATGTATTTTATACATTTATACACATTTATCATTACTAACACTCAGCATATTAGCCGTGCTCTACGTAAGGAGTAATGTACGATGTCGATGACGATAATCGTTACACCCATTCACCTATTTACTTCACAAATAATGTAAAACACATGTATATTACCATCATAAGTTAGGATATATCTTGCCATCTCTAGTAGATATTAAATAATTAGTCATAGTTTGGTTTTATATAGGTATAATATACATACATATATTCATAATATTATATTTCTCTATATTCGATCGTAAATATCAACATACTGATCATAAATATAAACATATTTATACTCCAACACATATAAGCACTATTCAGATCTTGATAAAACTATCTGAATAAGGCGATACGTAAATATTATAAACCTCGCAAAAATGTATAATTTCAACAGTCTACAATGCTGATATAAATATAGCTTTTATTGTATTCGACTTTACTCTAAATAATTGATAGGTACACATATTTGTATAATAATATCATATTTTCAATGAAAATATATACAAACTTCATATTCGTATTAAAAAATCATAATAGATGCATCCACACGAGAAATATTATATTTCTGTAGTTCTCATAAACATCAGCCTATTGATCGTAAATATAAACTATTTTCATACTAAATCCATATACAAATATCGTAATTTTAATAAAAACACATATAATTATTTTCATCATAAACCGTTGTACACAATATATTCACTATTTACATTTTCCTATGTTAAATTTTAATACACAGCTTACGAAATTCGAAATATTAACAAAAAGAATCATTTTAGCTACAAAATAAGTCTAATGTATGCAGATACATTTATTTCGTCATTCAGATTCATCGATAGACTATAATCAATATCACCATATATGATGATTTCATACGTTAACTGTTTAACTCAAGATACATTAAAGATCATCCAATTCATAATTAAAATCCATATGGTTTGAATTCAGAAATCACAATCACTCGCATACGTGCACGACTATATTTTACCCGGAGGGTTTACCTCCACCATCACCAAAAAAACGAAAAAAAAAAAATAAAGATTACTTCATCTACACTCTGTGAAGGATGAGGTAATGAGTCATGACCTTTAATACGATTAAAGATTACTTCATCCTACATTGTGTGAAGGATGAGGTAATGAGTCATAATGGATCATGACCTTTAATTTTTTTTTTTTCGTACTTTTTTTAGTATGCGAATATCGTATACGTATGTGATAGAATGACTCAACCCGTGGGTTGAGTAGAAGCGCTACCATGGGTTGAGCAGAGGTGTACACGGGTTGAGCCATCAGGTATAGGGTTGAGCCAGGAGGTTGAGGTTCCAGAAATCTCTTTTTATTCCTACTTATAGAAAATGATAATATAAACCAGCGAAAACCAGTGAAAATCTCAGTGTGTATTTTAGAGTTACACCAAAAAGCAAAATTAATTTTGTCGATTTTTCCGACGTTTTTGAAAACTATTGTGAATTTTGAACTCCTGAATGCACCAATTAGATTCACTTTCCCATCCAGCAAGTTACTGTTGAAGAAAATCAAAGCTGTTTACTGCCCCAAATTGTGATGACAGACACAAAAAAAAAATTAAAATTAAAAATTAAAAATTAAAAATAAATATCTATTCTCCGCTCAGAATCTACAAATAGCTAATAATGTTTATAATACAAGATTTACATCTTTAAAAAAAATCTATTTCTTATACATATTAATATAATTTATAATTTATTACTGAGTCTTGGTAATCAATGAAAAAGAAATTAAATATTTTTTTCAAGTAGATTAGATTTTAAGTGGAGCAATCATTGTGTTGATTTTACAATAATGGTGTTTTTTTATTGTGTCTGTCGTCACCGTTTGGGACAGGAAAACTGCTTCCATTTCCTTCAACAGTATCTTGTTCGATGAGAAAGTGAATCTAGTTGGTGCATTTGAGAGGTCATAATTCCAATAGTTTTCAAAATAGCCGGGAAAAACAGCATACAAATTAAGGAAAAACGGGAATTTTCATACAAAATCGATTTTTTTTTTCGGTGTAACTCTAAAACAAATTACCGTATAATGTATTTAGGTAACATTTTCACGGTTTGTTTATGCTAGAATTTTCTACACGATAAAAATGTTGATTTGTTTTAAACTGTTTACGGACAAGAAAAAGATGAAAAAGCTTGAAAATTTAATACAATAGCTTCTAATATATTGTTACAAAAACGTTTGAAAAGTATTAAAAAATTCCACAATTCTTTTTTTATAAGTATTTAAAGTTCAAATGTTGATAAAATATAGAACAAAATATGAAAGTTAGCAAATTATTTTTAATTAATAATTTATAACAATTTTCTTTTTAAATCTAAGTTTTGAAAATGTAATACAAGATTCCTCATAAGTTTGTCTACCTTAATAAAAAAAAAAACAGGTAAGACATACCGAATGAAATGCACAATGAACTGTGTTGAAAAATATAAAAAAACACACATCATTATAAAATGAAATACATTCATCGCTCCGCTCAGAATCTAAAACTTTATGAATTTCCAACACAAAATAATTGGCAAATTTTTGTAATTTTAATTTTGAACAAATTTTATCAAAATTCCAATGTCTGATGCTCATTGCTCATAAAAAATTACTGTAGATTTATACTCATTTTTTTTTTAATTATCACTAATAACGACGTATGACAAACATTGTAAATTGTAATACATTTTTTAATTTTTTGACAGTGAAATTTTTAAAAAAAATCTATAAAAAACTATTAATTTTCTGATGCCCATAACTAGTTAAAAAAAAGTCCGAATATTTTGAAAATGTATCCTCGTAGGTACATAAAATGGTTATATAAACATTCGGTGAAAAAGTATCTACGGTTTTTTTTTAGTGTTGCACCAAAAATCAAAATCGCTTTTCTCAAAAACTGGTTATGCGTAAAAATCTCTGTTTTTCCTTAATTTTTATTTTTGTTTTTTTTTTCCGTTGTTTGTTTAAGAAAATCCTTTTTTGTCCTCTAGTAAGTACCAACTAGATTCACTTTCTCTCAGAAACGACTCAGGTCAAAATTTAAAGCATTATTTCGGTTATTTATCGTGTACATTCACAAAAAGAAATAAAACAAATACTCATCATTGTAAAATGAATACATCAATCGCTACGCTCAGAATTTTAAATTACACTGATATAAATATTTATATACAGTACTTATGTACTAGTATTACAATATAAAAATATATATTTCTTTGAAAAAAAAAAATAAAATAAAAATAAAATATTTTTTTAGGTACGACAGTTTTACATAGTAATGTAAATTTTCATAAAAAGTTTATGTTCAAAAAGTTTAAAATGATGAAAATATTATAAATTCTCATATATATTATATTTTTGATAAAATAAATCTTTTATTTTATTAAGTTATATATTATGTATAATAAAATTAACCTACATAATTATATTTAAAACTGTGTACCTACTTGTATCACCATTTATCGATATTAATAATGTTTTAAAATTAGGTATGCCTAAAATTAAACGTAATATAAAAAATCTGTAATTCAAATAAATTTATCTCCGTATTAAATATTATGCATTTTAATATGCTGTTAAATAATTTGTAATTTGTACTTAGTATAAAGGATGAGTGTATAATATTATATGAAGGTTTTCCTAAATTTCTTGATTTTTTCGCTGTTTGATATTTTTTTGATATTGATTGTTTGAGTAATTTCCAAAAACTGTTTTTTATGAGTAGTTATCACAAACTATATATTATCTTGTTTTAACACAAGACCACAGTCCACAAGTAAGAACTTTTTATATTTGACATTCATGTATTAATTAACATTTAGATTGTAAGAATACTGAATAGGTACCTCTAAGTATATTTTAATTGTATTTAATATTCACAGTCGTTTAATTCCCAATTAAATAATTAATATTCAACTCACATACCAAACGTAAAATATCAACAATTAATAATTATGTTAAGAAAAATACAGTATTTGGGGTGGGAATCAATAAAAATAGCATAGTTGATCTGCAAACATTGTTTAACCAATTTTAGCTAATACATATTGGAACTCATGTTCAACTAGGCTTCCAACTAAATATATACATACCCCCGTTTTGAGGGAATAACATGTTTTTGAGTTTAAGTTCTCCATACTTCTGTTTTTTTTTTTTGTTTTCAATGCTACCTATTAAACTGTCAATTTCACATTTACGACTAGCATTACAATACGGTTCATATTCGCAAATCTAATAAGATATATTACTTAGTTATGAACTTTCAGGAATTTCATAAAAATAATTACAATCAATACATACATAAATTTCTTTATCAAGGAAACCAGCTAAAGTTGCTCCGAATTTTTTCCATCAATTATAAAACAAACCAATTGTAAATAATACATATTGGAACTCATGTTCAACTAACCGTTTTTCTTTACTTAACACATAAGTTGTGATACAAGCAGCAAGAATAAATTATGGACCTAGAGAACAATATTGTTTTCATGAAATAATAATACATTTTTGATAACATTTACATCAAAAATATTTTAAAAAAGAAAGAAATGCATTACAGACTTGTTTTGCTAAATCCACTTTACTATTATTTACATTTCACGTTCTAAAAGTTGGTAGGCGTAAGCTATGGGATGGTAAACATAGTAAAAATATAGAACATCACAAGTATTTAATAAATAAGTTAAGAATAATTTTGTAGTCTTCAAATGGTTATGAATGTGTTAAGGATATTTTATTAAATACTTTCAATGTTCTATATTTATATTCTGCTTAGTAACCCATAGCCCACGCTACAAAGCTTTCATAAAATGAAATGTGCATAAGAGTAGAGTGGATTTAAGGAAACAATTGTGTGATGCATTTCAGTCTGCTAAACTGTCATCTGTTATAAAACTATTAGGTTAGGTTCACCTAACCTAACCTAACCATTTAGTTTAGCGCCACCTACCACTTTGAATTGTACTAGGATCTGGAATCAAAAAATAACATGGTTGATCTGCAAGCATTATTTATGCTTTTGCAACTTATGCTTGTAGTTCTACTATGCATTTTTTAAAGATTTTAATTTTCTCTTAAATTGTTATTCACAATAGAACGTTGTCTACGATCAATTTTCCATCACTATATGTTGTACCGTGCGTGTCAAGTTACCCAAATCCAATTGATAATCCAAAAGTCTTTTTACCTTTAAATTAATAAAATAATACAGTTACTCATACCTATACTACTTTTATACATTTAAATATAATACCTAGTTGTACTCTTAAGGAGTTCACGATAAAATGCTTCTTTTTTGGTTTTCAATGCTATCTATTAAACTATCAATTTCACGTTTACAACTAGCATTACAATACGCTTACAAAAAAAATATTAAAATAAAATATTTTTAAACATATAAAAATGTTTAGTTTATTATATATTTTAGAATATTTAAAATAACATGAGTATTTTATCGCAGAACAATTGATATACGTTAACGGCTTAAACTACTATAACAATATATGTTTTCCATTATGTTTATTACAATGTTCTATTGTCCTGCAATTTATCATCATGGTGTTTAGGTATAGAATAATTTTAAATAATATTAAATTTTGATAATTTCAATAATTAAGATTCTTGATAATCGTATATATTACACAGTCAAATTATACGTAATATGTGCGTATAGCACTAACTATATTATTCTATAATGTGTATCAATATTACTTGTATTGCCCGTAGCGCATATTTTGTATCATCAGATTCGCAAGTAATAAACTTGTTATATATATTATTTATTGAGTTTATTACTATGCTTTAGAATGTATAATATAGAATATATATATTTTTCTATTTTTTTTTTTTTAGTTAATGAATTTTATTTTGCAAACAAAAATGATTGATTAATTAGTGCCAGCGACTGCTGGTTTGGTTTGAATGGTTGCCAACAATAGTGGATAAGACAAGCACAATATAGTGGTGCTACTCGGAATGGTTCTGTAATTCCACATTTCAAAAAATACCATTTGAATATGTTCAAGTTCAAATTTTGACAAAATGTATCCAATTCAAAATTTTAAAATTATTTTGTTGTTAAAAATGTATAAAATGTTCAACTATTATAGCTAAGGATTGAACATTTAAAATGAGCTTCCGTTTAAATAGTTAATTCTGTAACCAAAAATTATAAAAATATACATAATCAATGTTTTTTTAATATTTATTTTAAGTTCAAATTTGGACGATATTACATAATAAATTACCAAGAATAACAATTTTAGTTATATTTTTGTAATTTTATAATATTCAATTTACTGTCTACCGAATTAATAATAAGTAATAACAAATAACAATATACACATAATATTTTATACTGGCAAACTGTCTCCGCTAAAAATCCTTTTTTTGTAAACAATGATATTATATCATTGAATTCAAATGTAATACAATTCATTGTACAGTGACACACATGTAATATAATGTATATAACATATATTGGTACCTTTAACTATGCATTATTGTTTACTAAAATATAAAATGTTTCAATACTTAAATTATTGTTTCTCATATTTTAACATTTTTGGTTGGTACATGCAGGAAAGGATAATAATTAAGTTTTTACTATTTAGACATCCTATCGGCTATTGTTGAATTTTGAATTTGAATTTTTTTTTTAAATCAATTCGTTTACCCATTATAAAAATTATATAATGATTATTATTTGGGAATAAATAATACATTTAATTTTTTTTATTTAAATACAAACTTTGACTATCATTAAAAGAAAACCATTTAATTATGATATCATTTTTGATTTTTGATGTGATTTTTAACGATATTTTGAAATCGATTTCATCCCCTATTTACAATTTACCATGGTGTACAACATTAAATGTGGTACCTATTGGTGTTCACTTCAAAATGTTTAAATCGGAATTCTAATAAATGCATTACTTTAAGTGTAAGAGTGTGGTAAATGGTAAACATATGCTTGACAAATCACCATATTAAATATAGTAAATATACCAATACCTATTATAAAGGAAGATTTTTAGCTATAATTATTTAATTTATAATATCCATAAGTTATAATACGTACAAATATATCAGAGATTTATAATATTATTACTTATACGATGATTGCCCCAAAACAACCCAAAAACGCTTTTAAAAGTAACAAAAATGCATTTTACTGCAATGATGTCTTTAAGAAAATATTCAAATAATTTTTCAACATTTCTTAGCAAATGAAAATACGTACTTTACGAAAAAACGCTATTATGGTGTAACAAAAACTGACCAATGTTAGTTGTTAATGTTCTGAGTCCCGGATGTTAGAGCTCTGCATGGTCCGCAATTTCACGGACCGAACCGGACCGATGGAGAATATTTAAGACCAAAACTGGACCGAACCAATATATAAGGCTAGAACAACAAAAAAATGTGCATTCGGGGTGGCACAGATCAAATTCCTAGGTCACGTCATGGACGGTGAAGGAATGGTTCGGGAACCGGAGAAACTGACGGCGATTCAGGAATAACTGGTTCCAAAGAAGACAAAAGACGTGTTACGGGTGTTAGGCGTTTGTGGTTGGTACAGTCAATTCGTGCCACACTACGCCGAGATCACAGCACCACTCACGAGTCTGTTGGCCAAAGGGACCAAATGGCGTTGGTCAGAAATTGAGCAAGAGGCGTTCCAGAAGTTGAAGGAGTCTTTGGTGTCCCCACCACGGCTCTAGCCTCCTCTTCCGGGTAAGTCATTCAATCTACAGACCGACACAAGCGAAGTCGGAGTTGGTGCCGTGCTCTTCCAGCAGGGGGAGAGTGGTGACAGGAAAATAATTTCCTATGCCAGCAAAAAACTCAATCCAGCACAGGGAAGAAACTCGGCAATCGCAACGACCACGGCGTCTCCATCGACGTCCACGAGATCACGACCGACAACCGGTCTGGTCACCGCCGGCGTCACGAGCCGCCGGCCCGGCCAGCGGTGGTGGTGGCAGGCAGCTTTTGCCTGACAATCGTCGACACAAGACGCCCTTGTATATATATATATATATTATATTGTATTTCGTTAATAAAACGTGTGTCTTGCCAAGACGTTATTGTCATTATTTCATCTAACCGTGCCTACACCTACAGTACAATTTAAATTAAATATGAGATTAGTATATATCATCACTAAAATTAACTTAAATGATCTTTAATAACATTACGAAATCACCAAACAATGAATCATCGATAAGATTTCTTTACAAAAACCCATCCCGAAAAACGATAAGCGTTTATTCAAAACTCAGTTCATAGTTATATTCAACATTAAATTATTTCTGTATTTTGTACTGTTATTTATTCTGCTCTCTTGTGTATCAAAATAAAGATAACAGTTCGTTTTTAAACCAGTTTTATAACGGTAAGAAATATTTATTTTATTTATATAATGCAACAATTTTATCTCTTTTTTCTTCGGGACATAATAATATGGTTTGTATTGTAAAAACTTTAATTTTCATCAACATTTTATTTTAATATTTTTGCGTGGTATTCAGTAGTATAGACATTTTAAACATCGTGTTTAAAGATCTTGTTTATGAGTTTTGAACAAAAGAATGTAATCACTGTGTATCTTATGCATATTTTATTCTGTGAAATCTACCGTAGGAACCTACTTTCGTCCATCACCGGCCTGTTATAATTTATTTTTTAAATACTGAGCATGTATTGAAATTACAATGACGCGTGTTTTGATTATTTCTGAAAACACTTTTTATAGCAAAAACATGTTTTGGTTTACAACATTCAGGGTAAACATCACCGGTAAGAAATATTCATTTTATTTATATAATGTATTACGGATCTCCAAGAAGGTCCGTGCACTAATAAAATATGAACACTTGCGAACTAATTATTACTTTCTATATTTAAACTTGAAAAGAAAACTTACAATACATTTAATGAATTATATAATGTCAAATAAAATGGTCTGACAATAATAATGTTCTGGCGAGATTAACAATGTTCTGTCTACTCCTCTAAAATCCAACTGCCACGGCTTGCTATACGAGCCATGCCTCCCTGGAATTGCTGTCGCAGCAATTCCTTACAGGCAGTCGCCGTCGTATAATATTATATTATACACTATTATATATCAACTAATATAATCAGGGGTTCTTAACAAATGTGACAATATTATTTCTTTTTTCTTCGGGACATAATAATATGGTCTGTATTGTAAAAATTTTAATTTTCATTAATATTTTATTTTAATATTTGCCGTGGTACTCACTATATAAATTTTAAACATCGTGTTTAAAGCTCTTCTCTTTGAGTTTTGAACAAAATAATATAATCTTAAAAACTTTAATTTTCATCAACATTTTATTTTAATATTTTGCGTGGTATTCAGTAGTATAGACATTTTAAACATCGTGTTTAAAGATCTTGTTTATGAGTTTTGAACAAAATAATATAATCACTGTGTATATTATGCATATTTTATTTTATGAAATCTACCGTAGGTACCTACTTTCGTCCATCACCGGCCTGCTATAATTTATTTTTTAAATACTAAGCATGGATTGAAATTACAATGACGCGTGTTTTGATTACTTCTGAAAACACTTTTTATACCAAAAACATGTTTTGGTTTACAACATTTCTTGCAAAGACTTTGTGGGAGTAGGATGTTATTGTACGTTAATTTTTTGAGTTTAACGATGTTATATTTTATTAATTATTGATTTCTGTATAACGTTGTTTAATGTCATAAATAAATTATAAATTAAAAATATATATTTATTAGTACTGATTTACATAAACTATGTGAATTCTGTAAGACTTATAAGTTATGATAATTTCATTCATCCTCAAGTAAACTGGTTGTTTAGTGTTCGTTTATTGATTTTTTTTGATTTTGGTAATTTAATTTCTTATTATATATTATAATAATCTAATTTTCTATACAGTGTTAATAGTATACAGTGTTAATAGTCTCGGTTAATGTTTATGTAAATCAAATACTAGAGTAGTTTATGACGTAAGAATATCGCAGCTTAACTTTTAACTGAAGGAAATTTAATTTCATGAACTTCAGGTGTCACAGTTGATTATTTTCATGAACTTGGAAACCATTGCCTAATATATCACCTGATTATTGATGATGTTCAATATTTTTAAATATATTACATATTAATATTGGTAGAAATTATATTTAATAACTGGCCCATGTCTGATAAACACGTAGCGTCACTGGTTACCAATATATACAACACCGCAAGAATGCAAGATACACGTTTGCCGCGTTTACTAAATTGAACTTAAAACTTTAAACACAACGCATTATGTTATCTTCAATACTTCTATAGATAAATAATTCATTGAAACATCATGACAATTTTTCTTATGAACTAATATTTAATAAATAAGTTTTAACTTTTATTAAGTTTTCGGGCTATTATAGGTGCGTAAATCCGTAAAATGAGATTTTACATTGGGTATGCGCCGAAAATCGAAAATCTGCTGACGGGTATACGCCTTATACCCGCGTAACCGTATACCAATACACCCTTATTGGTACAAATGATATTTCTTTTTACATATTACATGTTAATTTGTACATGCTGAAAGAAAATACGTTGTATTATAGCAATTAATCTATAGATATAATTCCCATTAGGCATGGAAAAATTTATTTAAGCCAAATAACGTTTTGTTACTACATAACATTTCTATTTTTGCACCTACAAGTTACAACTATAGTAAACATAATCAATATTAATATTTTTTATACATCAATAAGTAATATTTAATCAAAAATCAAAGAAAGTGAAGTTTAAAATAATTGTAAAGATGTAATTGTTATGATCTCGTCGTTTTGTTTTAGACTACCAACGACATGTCTTCTTCTAATTCTCCTTGTCAATTTCTTCAAAAGATGGTAAGCCATCATTCAACCATCAAAAGGCGTTGGACAAATGTGTGTCTGATTGGGATAAGGCTAAGGCAGCTAGAGATAAAGCAGAAACAGACCTTGCGCTTGTTTCACCCGAAAAGCCGAATGATGCCAAGCCAATTTAAAAAAAAAAAATGTTCAAATACTTTAGTAAGTTATTAAAATCATAGTGTAAATCCAACTACTTTTTAACGTTAACATTGGCGGCTGGTAACTCATCTGCTCCATGACGTCACGCTTGGCTATTCGTCAATTATCATTATATCGTTATATCGTACCTTTCTATTATTTTTTTAAATAACAATACGTAAATACGATTATCGGTAATTTATAATAGTTAATTAACTATATGTTATGTTTATATTTATTCGTTTATTTTTGAAAATTGTATTTAAAAAGAACCAAAAATAAAAGTTAAAATAATTATTGTAAAAATGTAATTGTTATGATCTCGTCGTTTTTTTTTAGACTACCAACGACATGCCTGCTTCTTCGTCTTCTTCGAAAGATGGTAAATCATTATTCAACCTTCAAAAGGTTAGGTTAGGTTAAATGTAGACCATACGCTGCTGTTTGATACGAAACGAGTTAATAAATTATGTCGTTGTTTTTGTTCTCAAGTTATTCATTAAAAAAAAAATATTGATCTAGTAATTACGAATTACATTTTAAAAGTTTTATATATATATATCATAGTACTAATATTTATTTATTTTCCAAAATTTGTCATATTATATTATGTCTTATTAGTTATTATAATAACAACTGTCAACTATTGTACGTCACGTATTGAATAAAATATGTCGACTAATTAACTAAACGTGAGGTTTCTATTATTTTTTCTATATTTCTTCTGCTTTATATTTCTTATGTCCGTTGAAAAGACGGTGGTGTAATTTTGATTTTAATATAATATGTTTATCGTTTAGTTGTTTTTATTAAGGATTATATCAATTTCGTTGATTAAAATTAAGTCAATGTGAATTTCGTATGGTATTGAATACAATTATCTAGAAACCAAAGTCTAACCTTGATATGAATGTTAAACTCACATAGCATAGTGTTCGAACAGCGCCTAAAATATTTTGATTTGTTTTGAATTGCTTAGGAACATTTTCTGTTTCCAATTGTATTAGACTTTTTTTCTATGAATGTCAATAAAACTTTATTTGTTGGGTAAAAAAGCTTGAAAATATAATACAAGGCCCTACTATATTATTACAATGATATTTGAAAAATAATAAATATTCGTAGTCACGGTTTTTATTTATAAGCATTTAGAGTTCAAATATTGACAAAATACGGAAAAATCACTAAAATTAGCAAATTATTATGATTATTATGAGTATGTTGAAAATATTAAAAAAACATAAGTACAATTTTTGATAATTTAAAACAAGGTTCCGCGTAAATTGATATATATTATATATAAATTAATAAGTCAATGTGAATTTCGTATGGTATTGAAAACAATTATCTATAAACCAAAGTCCAACCTTGATAAGAATGTTAATCTCAGATAGCATAGTGTTCGATCCGTGCCTAAACAGATAGTTACTATGGACTAATATTCGAGCCTTTTATTTGAGGATTGTGGTTGGTACGAGTAAAAAGTTTCAAATACATCGAAAATACTGCAATCTGTTAATAGTTGTATTATGAATAAGCAAATCAGTTCATAAATTTGTTTCAAATTCCTATATTTATTTAATATGAGTATGCAAATTGATGAAACTTATTAACGGAACCATATAATATATTTTTTAATATAATAAAACCGGTTGTTATAAGGGAATAAACTGTAATATTTAATTGTTTTGTTAATTATATTATAACGTTACAATAAAAATTGGATGGACTAATAAGTTAATTATATTTATTATAAAATTATCTTATCGATATGTTATTAAAAACGTAATAATATCTATTTGATGACATTCATTATTCTCATATTCAAACGTCAGCGCTTTGATAAATTTTGGTTTTCTTTAATCTAAATGCTATTTATATTATGATGAAATGGTATGCATATCGATATAATTATTAATTATTATAATAACTATTAAAACAACATTAAAATAAGAAGTATTTATATTGTCATTATTACATTTACTTTGTATGAATACCCAAATCAATTCAAGCAATTAAATAGAAAGGTAATTATAATATTATCGTATTCAAATAAATATAATGTCAATACTATACGAAATGACTGTATATTTCTAATTATGGCCATCAGCTTTACCGTAAGTATGATCATTGTAATAAAATAAATACTTACTCTCGTTGAGTTTATATTTAGTTTCCAACATGTCCAAACTAAATGAGCAATTATCGGAGGGTTATTGCGGATTCATGAGGAGTATCATGAAAATCTTTGTAAAGGGTAAACTCTGGATGTACTAATCAGATCTTCTGGAATATTTTTTTTTTTAAACAAAAGAGTATATCACAGAAAAGGTTTCCATAAAAAAAAATTTTAGAAAAATCTATACATATAATCAAATGTTGAAAGTTTAAGAATTTTTTTGTAGTTTAAATGTATGAAATGTTTCATTTTTATTGGTTACATTTTAATTATTATGGTCTATCGATGTAATTGCTTGGATTAATTTTGTTCTTCATAAAATTAAATCTTATATTTATAATGATACATTCTTTGTGTTTTAATAATATTCTAATAATTACATTGATAAATGCATACAATTTTATCATAGTGTTACTATTCATATTTAAGAAAAACAATAATTATCGAACTAGTGACATTTAAATATGAGAATGGTAAATGTCATTACTTAAATATGATTAAATGTTTAATTACATTACTACATCTCCAAGGAATGAAATATATATTGTTGCGTGCACTCAACTTACAGGAGAAGGGGACACATATGCAAGTATTCATCAACTTTATTTAAATGATAATAATAAATAATAAGTGGCAACATTGCACAGAAAAACGAACGTGATCTTGTTTTTTTTTGGGGTAATTTTAACAATCCACTGTTTGATCAAAATCGTACTGAATCGTGTTCCCAAAAAGGTTTAACGTATGGAATCTTGCATTACCGGTACGTAATAGCATAGAGCTATAGGCTGGGTGGGGTAGTCGGATTCTCCGGATTTTCGGGGTGCACAGAACATACCAAAACTTACTACTAAACACACACCAACATACTTCACGATCACCACGTGGCTTATCAGATTTGCACACCTACGCCAACCATTCTGATCGAGCTCCATAAACGAATACACAGTGTGTAAAATACAATAAAAATTTTAGAAAAATCTAGCGGAAAATTTGGAAATTTGGTTGTCGAAAATACAACAGTGACGCAACAGGTTATGTTAAGATTTTGTATTAATTGATTATAATCGTAATTCACCATACGTAGAATACGACAAACTTGTAATAACTTTGGTACTTAAGAGTTAAATCATACACTCCGTGGGTTCGTGATGCCTAACCTAACCGCAGGTAGATTGCCTAACTGATAATATACTGCTGCAAACCAGAATTTTTATTCCGGGCAATGGAAAAGTTAAGATTAATTTTATACACCATACACCGAATATTAAATAACGCATTGAACAAAGTTTGAGTCGTATATAGTTTGTACATTTAACAGGTAACGAAGTGCACGGGATCAGCTAGTCACAATATAAAATATCCAGACTGACAAACCGTTTCCACTCAGAGTCGTTTTTCGTATACAATGATAAGATATCATTTAATTCAAATTTAATACAATTCATTATACCGTGACCCACTTGTAACATACTGCAGTAACAATTTCGACGTGTGACGATCGTGTGAATTTGGTTATGTGAACTACAGAACTGAATAATTCAGGCGGTCGTGTTATAATTCGTGGTCCGGCGATCTGGCGGTTAGATTATGTTATGTTACTCTTAAAAATAATTAATACAAAATTAAACAATATAAATTACAATGAAATTCTAGGGATGGGTGCATAATATGTCATTAAAAAAATACATATTTCCGATCCAGAAAAATAGTTTTAAATTTGTGACAAGACGTATTATAAATAAAGAACATTAATTTTATTCTTTGAACGAAATATAATATTGTCCCATGATATGATTATTTTTATAAACACCAATGTGTTGTATCCCGTATGGCCTGTATCGGCTGTATCATATGTGGTCAAAATTTATAAAATCTTAATTAATTTTTCAGTACTGGCCACTTTATAAATCTGTTCCACGGGCCTATGGTGTGCCTACTAATGGGCACTGGATAAGTTACGAATGATTTAAAACGTATTCAATTTATATAAGTAGGTAATTATGTAATGAAGATTAAATAGTTTCGTTTATCATTAAAATTTGCAAACACATAAATTGTTATATGTATATAAATTATTAATAAAATTGAACAGAATTCCAGCATCAAAGTTTCCAAGATATGGTATGAATTTCAGACTAGAGCAGACTGTAGTTATTTTCCGAATCCTAAAGATGACAAATGTTGGAAAATAAATAAATATAAGTACTATAATAAATATAATACTTATAGTTTTGTCCTGGTACACAATTGCATCTATATTTGATACTTTGCTGGCCATAATTAGAAATATCCAGTCATTACGTATATTATTGACTTTATATTTATCTGAATACGATAATTATTATTGTCTTTCTATGTAATTGCTTGGGTCTTCATAAAAAATAAATGTTATAATGACAATATAAATACTTATTATTTTAATATTGTTTTAATAGAAATTATAATAGTTAATAATTATATCGATATTTAAATAATTTTATCATAACATTAATAGAATTTAGATTAAAGAAAACCAAAATTAATCAAAGTGTTGATATTTGAATATGAGAATAATGAATGTCATCAAGTAGATGTAATTAAAGACCTAATCATATTTAAGTGATGACATTTACCATTCTCATATTTAAATTTCGTTACATTGATAAATTTTGGTTTTCTTAAAAATGAATAGTATATACTATGTAAAATGTTAGGCATATATCAATATAATTATTAAATTAATAATTATACGCTAAATAGCTATTATTATAATACAATTATAACATTTACTTTTATGATTACCAAAATTAACCTAAGCAATTGAAAAAAAATGACCATAAAAATTGTAGTTTTCTCTAATAATTATAATGAAATCTTTAAAGCGAATGTAGTTTATACAATTAATTAATATTAAATCATATCATTAGATATATAAATTAGCAAAAAGTACATATTATTGCCAAAATGTGACGAGATTCTAACTTTATAGTTGACTGGAAATAGAACATTATTTAGTCAAGAATCAAGATGTTCTACAGTTAAGTTCAGTGTCGGCCAACAAATAATGTTTTATTGACATTCATAGAAAAAGAGACTAATAAAATTGGAAACAGAAAATGTTCAAAACAAATCGAAATATTTTTAAAATTTGATCGTGTATAGAAAATGCAAACATAAACAACCAATGAAAATTTCATGTATATATGTTCATTTGTTTTAAAGTAATACCAAAAACCAAAATCTATTTTGCTTAAAAATTCCCGTTTTTCCTTAATTTTTATGAGTGTTTGAAGTTTATATTTTGGAAAAATTGTATATTCATGTGTAAAAAACTGATTTTAGTCTTTATGTTGTAATACAAACAAATTATTGATTGGGACTTGAAATTTTTACATGTAATAATATATTTTATTATTTTTACTAGTTATAAACATGACATTTTCAAAATATTTAGGTTAATTTAAAGCTTTTAAAGAATGACATTTTAAAAATATAGTTTTAGTTTTATGAATACCAAAATTAAACCCAAGCAATTACATAAAAATACCACATTAATTATTGAATTTTCTAATAGTTATAATGAAAAATGTATGTACGTTGTACGTTGTACTATTTATAAACGTATGTTTATAAATAAAAAAGAGTTTAAATAATATGTTGAAAATGTTATGGTATAGACAATCTGAAAATTTCAAGCATCTACTTTTATTTGTTTTTGTATAATATGTATTTATCGATTTCACCAATTTTAAACTCTGTTAGATTTAAACTGCGTTGATGTTGCGTTGTTTTTACTGAACATAACATATGGCAATCTGTGTGCTAAAACATTTTAATTTGAAAAAAACCAGGTTAGTGGATATCGCTCTGCTGTACAGTAGGTTACAAGTTGGTCACTGTATAATGGTTTGTATTAAATTCTATTGTCTCTTACAACATGTCAACATAAATATTAAATATCTACCTACCATGAACTAAGAAGAAAAAAAAATCTTCTTAGTTCATGCTACCTACTATAAATACAAATGATATTACGTAGATATGGTATCTACCTAACTATGTGTTTCAAATACATTTATTTTTTCTGATATTTCTCAAAAAAAAGAAAATTAGTGATCTTTTTAATGTCAAATAAGTACTTAACATGTGTACCTGCCTATACTACTTATAATAACTGTATTTCTAGTCACTGTCTTACAAACATAAAATAAAATGATCATATCTCGCTTGAAAATTAAAATATCGAATAAAAGTTGACGCTGAGAATACGTAATGTTCTTACTTAAAAGTTTGATAATAGGTGAATTTACTCTAATATCAAAAATAAAGCACATTTATTGAAACTAGTGAACGAAAACTTGCCATGTCGTACATGACGTGTAAGACGGAGACGACAAATGTATGGGTAGCGTCCTATAGGTACTAGGTAGGTACTTAAGTTTAAACTATGCATGGCCTGACCTTTTCGTACATACGTAGGTACCAATGTACCATACGAGTTATTAAGTTAAAAAAAAGTCAATTTGTTTATACAACGCTAGCGTATTTAATTTTTTTCCAACCCAAAACTAAATTATAGGATATAGTGTTAAAACTTCATACAGTATTTCCATATAAGTTAGATTCGATATACATTTTTAACTTTACGATACATATTTTTTGATATGAAAACGAAATAGACTGAAATAGTGAAATATTATAAAATTAAAAACAAAATAAATTAACTTAACTTACTTCTTTAAATGAAAAATTAACTCGTTAATTTCACGTTAATTAAGAAAGAAATTTGGTTAGTTAACAGTTAAGTTAATGAAAAGCCAAAGGTAACTAGTTAAGTTAAAAACTTAAAATAAAATTAACTTTTTAACTCGTTAATGCCCAGCCTTGGCAAGCGTATAACGCAGTGTTAAAAATATTATGTGTGGAGACTGATGGCCGGTGGGTGGGTTAGCTAGCCGCTCTATAGCGGCAAACGTGGGTTATAGATAAAAAATATATACAAATACCACTATATTTGTATATTTATAAATAATAATTGAATTAATTTGTTATTATAATATATTTATTATTATTAAAAATATAAATCGTTTTCCATAACATCACTACGCTGTTGTTGTTCTGTTACAGCAACTTGTTTCAGAGATGTTGAAACGTCAACATTTCTGGGATGTTTTTATGTAAACTTAAAATATTTGTAAAACTAAACCGTTAACACGATGTTTTGGTAACGTCGAGGTGCGATGTCAGCATTGAAACTTATATCATACATCGCAACAATGTTCTGTAACCTAAAATGCACCTAAAATGATCCCGCTGGCACTTCGTTGCCCGTTAAATGTAAATACCAATTCTATATGACTCAAACATTGTTCAATTCGTTATTTAATATTCGGTGTACGGTGTATGGTGTTCAAAATTTATCTTAACTTTTCTGTTGCCCGGAATAAAAATTCTGATTCGCAGCAGTTATATTATCAGGTAGGCAATCTACCTGCGGTAGATCGCGGACCCCGTGCTGTTTGTACGTAAGTGTATGATTTAACTCTAAAGTATCAAAATTGTACCAAATCTGTCATTTTTACTTAATTCCACCTACGGATGATTAATATAATCAATTAATACAAAAGCCTAACACAACCGTACTAAAATCCGATGAATAAAAAAAAAACAAATTTAACACGTTCTTCTTCCCAGAGGTCTAATCTACACACAAACATTCATTTTGATCTATACTAAATACTAATAATATATAAAATGATAGAGTTTGTTTGTATGTTCGGGATAAACTCCGAAACTACTGAACCGATTTCGAAAATGCTTTCACCAATACAAAGCCACATTCTTTGTGAGTGTCATAGGCTAATTTAAAAAGGGAAGTGATCACCCCCGATAGTTGCTCAAACAGGAATTTTGAGATTTATGATAGAAATTTTTGTTTTTTAATGGTTGCTATGAGTTATATATCTATATATAAAAATAATTGTATAGACGTTGTTGTTGTTTTTGGCCATGTCACCAGGTGTGCACTTATGAGGCCATAACTAAAATAAATATTATTTTTTATTTTATAAAAATAATCAACGATGTATTAAGGAACTTACATTAAAAAAGTTAAACGATGTTTGCATCGAAACAGGTTTTAATTAATAGCTAGTGCATTTGTATGATTGCATCTGTTCCTGCATTGGAGTTAGGTGTTTGCCATAATAAGTTATTTATTGATTAAGTTATAACTAAGTCATTCTATGTGTAATAAGTGTATAATACGTATATAATATTTAATCAATTATTATATATTATCCATCCCTAATACCTAAGCTGTGACGTTGAGGATGTAGCGTCACCGAATTTGAAACCAACTATAATTCATTTTTATTGAAAAATTTTTATTAGTGCAAATTTAAACTCAATACAAAATGCATTCGTGGTTTTGGTAAAATAAGAAATCAAGAAAATTATCAATGCGGAATTTTTGTATCAAAGGAAAAAAATAAATGAACAATTATTATACTATGTATTTAAATTATTTACTGGTATTAAATAATTTTCAGAGAATATACTTAGTTGATTGATAATAACTTATTATTATAGGAAGTACCTAACTATATTTGTATTGGAATAAATATAACAACTTTTTTGTGTAAATATAGGTAAGTTCCCGAGAAATATTTTATATAAAAGGGAACATAATATTATTTATGAATTGTCGTTGAAAGGTCATTGAAATGCAAAAAGTTTTGCGATTAGAAAATTCAAATTAATTGCTTCAAAAATGAATACTTTATCATACTACTCATTAGTATGCGTCTATATAATAGAAAACGCTTACTCTCTATAGTTAGTTTTTGTATGTTAGTACATACCTACGAATATTAATTTTTTACGCAAGAAATTTTGCTTGGATCTAGTGTTGATTTTTTGTTTTTTTTTTCTCAACGACCGTGATATTTTCAAAACCCAATCCCACCGATTTGTAGTATTTTTGTATTCCAGATAGATTTTGATAAAAACGTAGAAAATAATACATATAATATTAAATGGCTCAAAAGTAAACTGCATTAAATGTAAGTGTATAGTATAATAGGCGTAGTAATACGTAATCACCACTACACCAGCTTGAGTTCAAATGGTTTAAAATGTACAACAATAATAATTAGGTTAATGCATGCCACTTTCTCGGTGCCGAGATGACGTGCCCGATCAGGGTGAGTCCTGGAATCTGAAAAAATAATAATATTCGTACTATTTTTTTGTTCATACATATTAATATATAACGATATATTATATAGGTATATAATATGGGTAATACCTACCCGATATTGTCTGGATATGTCTGGATAACAAATTAGTTACACGGCGTATTGTATAGGCAATATAGGTACATCTGTACATTGAATATAATTAATTCAATAAATATTCAATATGAATGAGGATACTCTTTAGTCTTCGTCAATAATATTATAATATTATTGTACCCTGTCAATTATCACATCCGTTTATTAGTTTGAAGTCTTAGTAATTATTATTATACACCATTGATGCTAGTATTTCTTACTTACACTTTTACTTAGTAGTAATATGCTAGTAATTCATATTCATATTAAATATTATTTTTATATATTATTGCATAGTGTAAATATTTCAAGTTGACTATCATTATTGCTTTCAAATCAATTTCTCCGCGCTTATTGCAATATTTTAAATTATAACTTATACAGTAATAAACCTGTAACTAACCTAACCTAACCTAACGAATTAATAATATGAATATAAGCTAATTTGCATCATTATATACATTTTACGTAATGTTTCGTAGTTGTTATTAGATTAAATGTTTATAATAAATGATATAATGAAATAGCATCTTGTATCATAAATATTATTATATACCACTATAATCAATATTATTTATATGCAGTTTAAGTGGGTTATAGTGTGTAATGCCATTCCAGATATTGTAATATGTATTTATATTATTAAATTGTTATACTATACTCGACCAGGAGTGGTAAGATATTTATAACTAGGGTCCGGATTTATATGCAATAAAAATCTATAAAATATGCAGATTCATATCATAAATATGCAAAAAATATGCAAAATGAATTTTTTTTACAAATTAACAACATATTATGTATAAAAATTGTTTATTAATAAAAATGAAAAAAATTAATGACATTGTGTAAGTATAAAAGTGTTATAAATCTTAGTATATAAATCTTTGTTAAACTCATTTGTATTTTGATTATTAGTTCTGACCTGATTAAATGTTTTTTTTATGAAAGGTTGAGTGGTCTTTTCTTTTTTCAATCTGCGATTCGATATATATTTTGCAGTTTCTAAATATTGTACTACTTGAAACTTTTCTGTTACATGATACATTTACACAACAAAAATTGCAAAATAAAATATTTCTGTCTGTTTTAAATATGTCTGGATATTCATTTACGTACCGGGAAGCATTATTTACTTTAGGCATTATATAAAAATAAAAGTAGCAAGTTAGATTTTTAAACAAAATATTCCGTACACTGTACACTACGCACGATAAAGACCATACTAAAACTAAATTCTGTGTTACCCAATACGTATTGTACAGTATACTATACTGTTATCTAATGTGGACGTGTTTAGGTAATAATACATTTACCATTAGAAAATCCAATATTTGTCGTCATTCGTCGGCCGTCGATAACGATGATGTCGATTAACATCTGAACTTATCGATGTATAATGTGTTATTTATAAATTATAATCGACAGTAGGTATCTTTACAGACGTAAATTCTATGAATTGTAGAATAATATGCAAAATTTATGCAACTATCAATAAATATGCAATAAATATGCATTTTCATTCAAATATGCAAAAATATGCAAAAAAAAAAAATTGAACCATAGAATCTACACATTACGAAACGTCGACATTTATAATCAAAGTTATTCTAGGTGAATTGTAGAAGAACATGCATTTGCATATAAATCCGGGCCCTATTTATAACGTTGAGTACTCAGAACTGTTTTATTTATATTCAGTCATTGAGGTTTTATTGTTGTTTTAAAACAGCACAGAAACACAAAAAAAAATATTAAGTTTTTTAATTGGAAGAATGTTCAATTCCAAGAATAATGGTAAGGTTTAACGTTCATACACACATTATTAAATGAGTAATGAGGAATCAAAAAAAGACATGTGACGTAATTGAGCATGGCTCGCAGTTATAGCCTAACTTATACTTGTAAATGTTACTCTACTAAACCTACTTCTAAACCACACTAGATAAGTAAGTCCTATAGTCCTATATAATCACAGATTGGTTTGGTTAAATTATATCTGTGGCTCGTACCAAGCCCATGACGACATGACGTATCGGGAACTCGGGCGGCGGCGGGCGGTAACATTATAATAATAATATGATAAATTTACATTGCTCTTAAAGTACTTAATTAATTTTACTAATAGTAATACAATAGGATGAAATAAATTTTGCAAAAGCTTACCAATTTAAAAATGCATATTTTGTTAAAAAAAATAAATTCATAAAATATAATAGGTAATATATAAAAATAAAAATAATTTTAAATTCCAAAATATAACTGACATTGTTATTCTCCATTAAAATACCTAATTGCGTCCAAACTTGAAACTAAAATGTTCATATCAAAGACTGTGTTTATTTTATCTTTAGAACTATGCTTAACTAATACATTAGTTTGGCATTTTTGGTTATAGTATGAACCGTTTATGAGGAATATTTAATTTAATTTTCAAACCTTGGCTCGCCAGATCGTTGTAACAGACCAAATCAACTAATAATACCTCTTTGTCACAGACTTCCGTGGGCGGATCTTTTTAAACGGCACACATGATGAAGAAAATACTAAAAAAATTAATTTTTATTTAGGTAGTCTTTTTTTAAGTATTTAGTTAAGTACATACATGATATGTTACTTTCCACAGTCTCGTATAGAACGAAAACAAATTTGAATAGTAATAATAATAACTATTTTATTTTATTTTTTCATTTATTAACCAATGGAAACTTAGGCCATTGAGTGGTTTTTAACTGTGGGGGAGGGTTCTGTAGGTTTTGAACGCGTGTTTTTTAGTTTAGCAGAATTTTAAAGTGGGCACCCGCAGGTATCTGTCATACCCAAAAATACTGTAATACGTGGACACAGTAGAACTTCACTCGTTACAATTACATTCTTTATGTTTTTATGTTTGTAATTGTTTACCCAAAACTCATACCATAATTCAATTTCTCCTTTTAATTTAATCTCATTTACGTCTTTAGAAAGTAATAATCTTTAGAAAGAGGACCCCAAAATTTGTCTGTTATATTTTTTATTTTATTGGCAATAACATATTTATCCGAAAATGCTCGTTGTCGCCGCCGTGACAATATGAGTAAGCTCCGCCACTGACCGGTACACACACACATATTATGCACCCATCCTTACCATTTCATCGTAATTTATATTGTTTAATTTTGTATTAATTATTTTTAAGAGTTACATAATATGTAGATTACACGTATCGACACGACAGTGGCCACCACCAGATCGCCGGTCCGCGGATTATAACACGGCCGCCTAAATTATTCAGTTCTGTTCACATAACCAAAAGCACACGACCGTTAAACGTCGAAATTGTTACTACAGTAGGTTACAAGTGGGTCACTGTATAACGGATTGTATTAAATTTGAATTCAATGATATCTTATCATTGTATACGAAAAACGGTTCTGAGTGAAAACGGTTTTTCGGTCTAGATATTTTATATTGTTACTAGCTGATCCCGTGCACTTCTTCACCTGTTAAATGTACAAACTGTATACGACTCAAACTTTGTTCAATGCGTTATTTAATATTCGGTGTATGGTGTCCAAAATTAATCTTAACATTTCCATTGCCTGGAATAAAAATTCTGGTTCGCAGCAGTATATTATCAGTTAGGCAATCTACCTGCGGTTAGGTTAGTTATCACGAACCCACGGAGTGTATGATTTAACTCTTAAGTACCAAAGTTATTACAAGTTTGTCGTATTCTACGTATGGTGAATCACGATTATAATCAATTAATACAAAATCCTAACCTAACAAACATACACATGTACACATGTACATATTGTTAGTCAATAAAATACCTAATGAATTTTACAATATTTAATATCAGAATTACTTTTATTTTTGAGAGCACGAGTACCGCTCTCGGACATGTATGCGCATGTCAAAAACTCGATAACATAGGTATATTTAAATAAGTGTTTTACTTATGAAATTTGATTCCTGGAATTTTAGAATTATTTGAGCAACCTATAATAGAACACCAGTTTGACATTATTAAATATTTATTCTTATAATATATAATTCAAATTAAATAAAACAACTAAATATAACGAAAAATAATAATTTTTTGATAAAACTTTTGAATCATGCTGAGCTTCATTTTCAGATAATGATCTAAAAAAGTTTTAGACTATTCTTTAAAAACATGTTAAAAGTTTTACTAACCATGGGAAATATAACAAAAAATTTACAAGTATAAATAGTAAATACCTTTCAAAATGAGTGGTGTTCAAATTATATTCACATAATATATCTAATTTTTTGTTAAAAACTAATGGCTGATCATATTTTTAACAGTAATAGGTACAGTAATAGGTACCATAATTTGTTGATAATGAAAAATGAATACCATTGGTTTTAAATTTTAATATATTTCAGTTATAGAATTGTTCATTGTTATTCCTTGGTACTGGCCAATGATTGTGAAAAATTTTCGAACTACTTTTTACATTAATTGTATTTACAATTATATTTACCTATCTACAAAACGCAGTAAAGCTCAGAAGTTTAGTTATCTAAAGAGATTTGTTTCAAACAAATATGTCTAAACCTAGAACATTCAAGTCAAGAACGAATACATTATTAAAGCTAGCTCAAAATGAAACGCATTCGGTTTCAAACAATATTTGGTAAGTCTTAAGAACATGCAACAAATGTAGCTATAAAGTAAGATACCTGCCTAATTATTTATATTATTTACGTTTGTTTGACGTATATCAATAACAATGGTGCATGAAAATTATTGTATGATTGAATACACTTATTTCCGATAAGACTTTTTGTTTCCAATAATTATTTGGTTTATTAGATAACACTTTTTGTTTTAAATATAAATTTAAAAACAAAATGTTCTATCGATGTATCCAACACGTTGTTTGGATAAGGGTCACATAGAACCTTTTGTTTCTAGTAACTTTTTTAATAAGGGATGGATTAAATTGATTCCAAGACTAAAAAATAGAGAAAAATAATCCTTTACAGAACCGATAAAAAAAAAAATTATATATAGAACTCTTTGATTCCAAGCCCGCGTGCTGTACTGTGTTTACTAAGTGTACTATTTTGTGTCCGTGATTTATATTGTGCATTTTATAATATACTTACATACTACTTCATTGTCGATTCGTAAGACTAGTTATTCTTTTAAATGCGTAGTGAAATCATACGGAGAAATGAAATTGCAAAAAGAAACTGTTGGTTTCATTCTTTTTCCAAAGACCATGCTCGGTAAGTATTTTTTATTACATTGATGTTAAGTGTTAACTGTCAAACAAGTTGATGGTATTTGTTAAATATACAACATAATAATGTTACACAGTTACCAAATATTTTTAGTCTTGTAAATAATAAGACAGATATACACAAATTAAAATAAAACAGTGCACAATACATAATTTGTACCAAGTCAGTTGTGTTTTGTAGTATAAATAAACTATTTTTTTATTACACTTTTGGTGTGAAATTTGGTTATAAAGCTGATATTCTATCAAAAAAAAAAAAAAAAATGTGAAATTGTATGGAAAACATCTTGAGAAAAATATGTTTCTAATGATTTTGAGAACAGGTTTAAGCCACATGCTATATCTACACTATTTCTAGGTATGTGAGAACTAATACATTCAACAGAAATAACTTTTAAGCCACTCTTTATTTTGTATTTGTATTCAGATTGAAAAGGTGATTGTGATGTGAGTACCAACGCCTTGAGAGCGGCTGTCTAGTGATACGGTTGGAATCTGCACCAATTAAACTAAAACAGTGTGGCTCAAACACTCAACTATATATTACTGATGATTCAGGTAAATTAATTTTTATATTCATTTTAAAATTTTGATTACTAGTTGAGTAATTTATATAATATCTGTTCCCACACAACAACATTGGCTTTGGAAAATGTATTTGAAAATAAACTTGCAGCGAAATGTACGTCATTCATTTGAGCAGTAGGTATCCTTTACAGAAATTGTATATGCTACTTTAAAAACATTTGGTTTATTTAATTTCATTAGTGTTGTACTGGCTAAATGAACCCAGGGGCACACTGGAAATGTAAAAGACTACTGGCCTACAATTACAAAGTACTCCACATTCGTGAAAATTCAGAGGAGTAATTAGTATTTTTTTTGTCAAATGCGGCTCTGGGTAGTGTCAAGTTTAAACTATTAAACTGATATCAATAGGTCTTATTTATAGTTCTATACCCATAGAATATAATATTCAAAATTCTAATTTAAAACAGTACTTGTTTTTAATGTTTATTATAATTGGGCTCTTATATTTTATAAACAATCTAATTCATATTTTGTAAATTACTATTTATAGTTTGCATTGAATTCAATCCAGATTATTACTGTTATTGTAGATTCCTATATTTTACTACTTAATAATGGTGAAATCCTATTAAACTCAACAAATATGGAATATCTACATACATTTGATGATTTTAAGTCAATAAGGTATTGTACCATATAATTGATCCATTATAACAATACCAGCTATGTCTTGAACTGTAAATTATAATTTATTACAGTCAAATTATTTATTTTTTAAATATATATTATTATAAATTATAATCTATCACAAATTATGCCTAGTGTAGATAGATTCCACCAATGAAATATTATCGAGGGGTATCAATTTATAGTATTCTATTATCAAATTCAGAATTTTGAATTGTGGATGATAAAGATTTAATTATGGCTACCTCACTGTGAGCAATGCATGAATAAATTAAACTAAAAAATGTTGTGGTCACAAATTGTGTTTTAAAGCTTTGTCTGCTGAATTAAATATTATCTATGTGAATGTGTTGATATCACATACATTATTGTTTGAAATAAATTATTACATGTTAATAACAGTGTGTTTTCATAGTTATTTTTTAAATATTTTCATGAGTTTATTTATGATATCGAATATTTTTTTATCTTATATTGTATATTTATGACATAGGTACTTACGTTTAGAACTTCAGTAAATAATTCAACTTAATTAAGCTCTAGGTATACTTTTTGGAAAAAAAGAAACGTTAATAATTGTATTATTATCTTGATATGCAGTTTGTAGTGTATTCATTTAATTTAAAAAAAACCTCTGGAGTTTTTATTATTATCAGTTTTATTTTCATTGTGTTACCTACGGAAAGTTTTAGGACACAGTTTATCTTTTTAAATACTGATTGGGATTAACTATGTAACAAATGTCCACAAATTATTCTAATCACATTTTTATTTCAGAAATTTAACTTCATCAAAATGTTATTTTGGAGTGGTCAACAACTATGATGATCATATTGATTGTACCTTTTCTATTTAATTGATTGTTGTTGAAACGTCTATTGAGTATAATTTTAACTGTGGATATAAAAATTAAACAAATAAAAAAACTTAATGCTGTCCCGCTTTGATATCTGATTAGATCTTTTGACCACTTTTAACATTTTAATTTGATTTTGTCTTTCAAGTTTATATTAGTTTAAATTTAAAAAAGTGTAAAATATCAAATCAAATAAATAGGTACCTTATGAAAATTATGTCACATACTATGGAAACCATTACCCGTAGTAATGGAGCCTTCCAGTTCAACAATTTAAATACTAAATAGTAGAAGTACGTTGTTACAAAATGTTCGTAGTTAGCTTAATGATATTTAGTTTCAGGCATTTAGCTTAAACCCCAGCCATAATAAATACAATATAATAACAGTGGTTTAAACTAATCTTAACTTATATTAAATTAAAAATTAAAAATAATAAGAGAATATGTCAAAAGAACTATATTTTAATAAACTAAATATAATAAAAGCATTTCTCTATTGAATGTAATGGATTTTTAGTATTTTTCAAAGGACATTGTAACATTATATTAAAAGCCCTGTATTAAATTTTTCGAAACTTTTTTTCATACCTACAGACTACCATAATCCTAAAATAAAAGGCTAGAAAACTAGTTTAAAGTGGTAGTAAAATATCCAGACTGACAAACCGTTTCCACTCAGAATCGTTTATCGTATACAATGATAAGATATCATTGAATTCATATTTAATACAATACATTATACAGTGACCTACTTGTACAGCAGAGCGACATCCATTTAACCACTTTTTATTTTCAAATTAAAATGTTTTAGCACACAGATTGCCATATGCATATAACTATACCATAACATTTTCAGTATATTATTTGAACTCTTTTTTATTTATAAACATACAATCAAATGTTGAAAGTTTAAGAATTTTTTTGTAGTTCAAATGTATGAAATATTTCCTTTTTATTGGTTACACTTTAATTATTATAGTCTATCGATGTAATTGCTTAGATTAATTTTGTTCTTCATAAAATTAAAGGTTATATTTATAATGATAGATTCTTTTTGTTTTAATAATATTTTAATAATTACATCGATAAATGCATAAAATTGTATCATAGTGTAACTCTTCATATTTAAGAAAAACAATAATTATCGAACTAGTGAAATTTAAATATGAGAATGGTAAATGTCATTACTTAAATATGATTAAATGTTTAATTACATTACTACATCTCCAAGGAATGAAATATATATTGTTGCGTGCACTCAACTTGCAGGAGAAGGGGACACTTATGCAAGTATTCATCAACTTTATTTAATTGATAATAATAAATAATAAGTGGCAACATTGCACAGAAAAACGAACGTGATCTTGTTTTTTTTTTGGGGTAATTTTAACAATCCACTGTTTGATCAAAATCGTACTGAATCGTGTTCCCAAAAAGGTATAACGTATGGAATCTTGCTTTACTGGTACGTCATAGCATAGAGCTATAGGCTGGGTGGGGTAGTCGGATTCTCCGGATTTTCGGGGTGCACAGAACATACCAAAACGATCACCACGTGGTTTATCAGATTTGCACACCTACGCCAACCATTCTGATTCAGCTCCAAAAACGAATACACAGTGTGTAAAATACAAGGTTAATTTTATAATATCAGTAGCCTTATTCTGAATACATTTATTTGTGTTTTGTATTCTTTAAAAAAATACATGTTTCCGATCCAGAAAAAAATTTTTAAATTTCTAACAAGACTTATTATAAATCGAGAACTTTAATTTTATTCTTTGAACGAAATATAGTATTGGCCCATGATATGATTATTTTTATAAACACCAATGTGTTTTATCCCGTATGGCACGTATCGGCTGTATCATATGTGGTCAAAATTTATAAAAAACTTAATTAATTTTTCAGTACGGGGCCCCCTTATAAATCTGATCCACGGGCCTTTGGTGTGCCTACTAGTGGACACTGGATAAGTTACGAATGATTTAAAACGTATTCAATTTATATAAGTAGGTAATTAGGTAATAAAGATTAAATCATTCGTTTGTTATTAAAATTTGCAAATATATAAATTATTAATAAGATTGAACAAAATTCCAGCATCAAAGTTTCCGAGTATGGTCCGAATTTTAGACGAGAGCAGACTGTATCTATGTTTTGAATTCTAAAGGTGATACATTTTGGAAAATAAATTAATACAAATACTATAATAAATATGATACTTATAGTTTTGTACTGGTAGACAATTTCATTTATATACTATATTTGATATTTTGGTGGCCATAATTAGAAATATACAGTCATTTCGTATAGTATTGACTTTATATTTATTTGAATACGATAATATTATTAGAAAGAAAATAAAATAAAATAAAATAAAATAAAATAAAAAAATAATATAATAATATAATACAAAGAGTATTATAATATAATTTAAAATTATACAGAAACTAGTTTAGACGACTAGGTGATTTTTTAAAAGTTGTCTTGGCATCCTTCTTCCACATTGTGGGCCGTGTGGGTGAAAAATTCGCAAGGTTTGCTTCTGCTTTCTCTCTACCTGCCTTAGCCTTATCCAAATCCAATTGGTCCGACGCTTTTTGAAGATTGGATGATGGTTTTCCATCTTTTGAAGAAGAAGAAGATGAAGGATACATGTCGTTGGTAGTCTAAAACAAAACGATGAGATCATAACAATTATATTAAACATTAACTTAAATATTAATTATTGATGTATAAAAAAATATCAATAATGTTTATGTTTACTATAATAGTTGTCACTTGTTGGTCTTATAAAAAATAGAAATGTTAGGCAGTAACATTACGTTGTTTGGTTTAAATATTTTTATCCGTGCGTAATGGGAATTACATTTAAAAATTTAAGTATAGAACGTAACTTGTTTCAACATGTAAAAAGAAATATCATTTGTACCAATATTAATATATAATATATATTTTAAAATATTGAAAATCCTCATTTTACATATAATCGTAAAAATCTAAATGTATGTTTTTTGCAAAAAAAAACTGTTTTGCAGTATAATTTACGATATTGTTTTCTAAGTGCTAACAATAAAAGGTCATGATTATAGCTAGGAATGTAATTTCCTAATGAAACCCAAAATATACCCTAAATTAATGTGTATATGCCATAAAAATGCAAAATCATACACTTAATTTAAATTAGTTTTAAAAAAAAAATATTTTTTCGAATTAAAAAGTTTCCTATTATTTCATAATTTCTATTTTTTAAGTATACTTTTAACCTGAAAAAAAAATTATTCTCATTTAATTTCCCATTATACTCTCAATTTCTACGTCATACGGAAATATGGAACACTTCGAAAAATTACTATGTATAATATTTGATAAGGGAAAAACAGCACACGTTTAAATCAAGGTTATTATTCTGAGTAAAAACCTTAAAAAAATTTGAAAAGATAGCTGTTTTGTGTTAAATTCCCTTAAAAACAATAAAATGATTTAAGAAATTAAATATATGAACTAAAATTTGAAAATGATTAAAAATCGCAAAATATAAACTTTCTTTTTTGAATCAAAGTAAATACATGACACATTGTAACTGTAATATGAATTTATACTGTAAATACATACAATGGTTGAGTCAATTTTAGGAACAGATCATCAGCACAGACATATTAAGAATTCTTAATAAAATAATTAAATGGATTCCATCCCATCTGTGTGTTCTTACCATAATATAAGTACATATCATATGCCTAATATCCTACTCATTTGAATTCAACATAAAAAGCACTTTCAAATTAAATTTTTTAATTTTAATAATATTGAATTTAAAAAAAGGTTATGCAAATGTAAGGAAGTCGTTTTTAAGAGAATTTCATGACAAACTCAAACATATTATCTGAAATGTAAATAAGTAAGACACGTAAATAAGTTAGATTGAAAAAATATCGAGACACATAATAATTATCATAAATATTTTTTATATAACATTATGCAGAGACACCTAGTAATTGCTTATATGAATATTATTTAAGTGCAAGTTTTTTTTTGAAATACAATTTTTAAAAATAATCTTTATCAATAAACGAAAAACAAAATCATAATATATTTATCATAAATTAAATATTATAAATAAACGATTATTGTATAATATACACATTGTAATATCAATAGCATCTATGAAAAAAATAGAAAGTATAGTAGGTACAATTATAATCACAGTAGTGTCATAAACACAAAAATATAATTAAGGTTACATAAAAAAAATGAAAAAATATTATCTTTAACGATTGAAATAGTTGTATTAATCTAGACACTTTTACACGTATAACCTATCCCGCTTTAAATTAGAGTCACTTAAACACATTTTCTAACTCATATTATTTTTGATTTTAGTGATCACAACATCCGACAATCGTCTTATTTAAGTAATACGTATTATTACCAATGACTATATTTATAACATTCTAGTTTATTGAAGATGTTGACTTAACACCAAAGGCTAAGCTAACACTAAACAACAAATTTACTCGAAGATGATTGAAATAAGCATAACCTTTGAGATTCGAAAATGTCATTGTTTACGTACGACAGTATTAAATAAGCAAATAATGTATTTTACAATGAATTTACAATTTTTAATTTATTAATTACAACATTTATACAGAAATCAAAAATTAATAAAATATCTAAAAGTTAATATCATTAAATTCAAATATCAAATAACTTTTTAACGTCCAATAAAACCGCCTCTGCAGAAAAAGCATTTTCAAAAGATATTTTGCTAGCTGAAGCAATCTGCATGTTGAAAACCGAAGCATATTTTACATAACAGATCATATTATGTCCCGATGAAAAAACGGATCAAATTGTCACCTTATATAAATAAAATCAATATTTCTTACCGTTATAAAAATGGTGTAAAAATGAATTGTTGTCTTTATATTGATATACAAGGGAGCAGAAGATATAACAATACAAAATACAGAAATATTTTAATGTTGAACATATATAAACTGAGTTTTGAATAAACGCCTATCGATTTCGGGATGGGTTTTTATAAAGAAATCTTATCGATGATTCATTCCTTGAAGATCTAGTAATGTAATTAAAGACTTAATCATATGTAAGTGATGACATTTACGATTCTCATATTTAAATGTCACTAATTCGATAAATTTTCTCAAAGCTGAATAGTAAATAATATGTAAACCTTAACGCTTATCAATTTTCGGGATGGGTTTTTATAAAGAAATCTTATCGATGATTCATTCCTTGTAGATGTAGTAATGTAATTAAATACCTAATCATATTTAAGTGATGACATTTACCATTCTCATATTTAAATGTCATTGATTCGATAAATTGTCTTTATTTTGATACACAAGAGAGCAGAATACATAACAATACAAAATACAGAAATAATTTTATGTTGAATATAACTATGAACTGAGTTTTGAATAAACGCTTATCGTTTTTCGGGATGGGTTTTTGTAAAGAAATCTTATCGATGATTCATTGTTCAGCGATTTCGTAATGTTACTAAATATCATTTAAGTTAATTTTAGTGATGAAATATACTAATCTCATATTTAATTTAAATTGTACTGTAGGTGTAGGAACGGTTGGATGAAATAATGACAATATCGTCTTGGCAAGACACATTTTATTAACGAAATACAATATAATATATATATATCAGCGCGTGTTGCGTCGACGATGGTCAGGCAAAAGCTGCCTGCCACCACCACCGCTGGCCGGGCCGGCAGCTCGTGACGCCGGCGGCGACCAGATCGGTTGTCGGTCGTCATCTCGCGGACGTCGATGGAGACACCGTGGTCGTTGCGATTGCCGAGTATCTTCCCTGTGCTGGATTGAGTTTTTTGCTGGCGTAGGACATGGTTTTCCTGTCACCACTCTCCCCCCGCTGGAAGAGCACGGCACAAAACGCTTGCGTCGGTCTGTAGATTGAATGGCTGACCCGGAAGAGGAGGCCAGAGCCGTAGTGGGGACACCAAGGACTCCTTCAACTTCCGGAACGCCTTTTGCTTAATTTTTGACCAACGCCATTTGGTCCCTTTGGACAACAGACTCGTGAGTGGTGCTGTAATCTCGGCGTAGTGTGGCACGAACTGACTGTACCAACCACAAACGCCTATAACACCCGTAACACGTCTTTTGTCTTCTTTGGAACTAGTTATTCCTGAATCGCCATCAGTTTCTCCGGTTCCCGGTCCATTCCTTCACCGTCCACGACGTGACCTAGGAATTTTATCTGTGCCACCCCGAATGCACATTTTTTTGGTTGGCACGTCAGACCGTAAGACTGGAGTCGCTCCAAGACTCTCTGCAAGTGGTTTAGATGTTGATCGGGACTCTCCGAGTATACCACAATATCATCCAAATAAACCAACACAAATTTACCAACTAACTCACGGAAGACTTCGCTTACCAAGCGACAGAATGTGGCGGGGGCGTTTTTAAGTCCAAAAGGCATTACTCTAAACTGGAATAATCCTCTTTGGGTCCTAAACGCCGTGAGTGGACGTGTCTCTGGTGAGAGACCCACCTTCCAGTATCCTGATTTCAAATCCATGGTGCTGTAAATCTCCACTCCACACATTCCTCGGACCATGTCATAGAGGTCCGGCATAGGGTGAGCGTCTGACTCCGTCTGCATGTTCAGACGGCGATAGTCAGCGCAAAATCTACGTGAGCCATCCTTTTTCTTCACGAGTACAACTGGTGCAGCCCATGGAGCAAACCCATGCTGGGTTCAACAAAACCCTGTTCCTCCATGTCTCGCACCATTTCGGAAATCACCTCGTTTTTCTCTCGGCAGTACCCGTAAACGTTTAGCTTTACCGGATTTGGATCCTTGAGACGGATCTGGTGCTCTATCACCCGAGTTCTGCTACCTCTCCGGAGAAAAACTCCAGAATCGTTTTTCGGGATTGGTTTTTGTAAAGAAATCTTTTCGATGATTCATTGTTCGGTGATTTCGTAATGTTAGTAAAGATCATTTAAGTTCATTTTAGTGATGATATATACTAATCTCATATTTAATTAAAATTGTACCATGTACCTACAAACAATTTTAATATTAACATGGTAAACTTTTTATGAAGGTATCTATGGTTATTTGTTTTGTAAGTATAACAAAATAACCAAATGATCAAACTATATATCTATTTTTATATTTTATTCTTAAAGTTACTTTAAATTATTATATGACTCTTTTTCGATTTTGGTGATTTAATTTTCTAAATTTATATAAAATTAGTTACGTATAATTGCCATCATATAACACGTATACATGGTACTTATTACAATATAATATATAGTATATTATGATATGTTTTAATACAAACGTCTCAGTTTTGTATCGGATTATTGAGATCTTGAAATTATTTATTATATTTTTTGTAAATTATATCATTGTTAAATGTTATATATTGTAAAATATTTCAAGAACATACTTTTTAAGAACTTTACTTTAACTATCATCCCATACATATTTAATATATGTTATGCTCATCATAGTCAATATTTGTATTATCATAATTGTTTTGTTCTTAAAAATATATCGTGTTGAATTCATTTTTAAGGTCATACTTAAAAAATTCAAAAGAAAATGTAAAAGTATTTGTGTATTATAACAAAAACTTTATAACAAAAAAATAATAAATATTTTGTATTAATTTTAGAAATCAGACGTGGATAATACAACGAAATATATTATCTGATATTTATAATAATATAGATACAACTATAATTGTTAATTATATATTAATATATACCTCAATACATTATATTTGAACATAAAATGATAAATTATTTGAAAATACCTATTACGAAAACAGTTTTATAATACCCAGAAGTCAGAACACACTATAGTTTAGTACCTAAACCATTATTTTATGCCATGTTGACTAAAACCACTTAGTCTTACTTAATATTATAAGTAACCGTAAAACACTATAATAAAATAGTAGACCAATGGTTATATTATACATTACTTTGATATGTACTTTACATTAAATGATATTATATTGGAATAATATTGTATACAGTTTTATATTATACTAGTTGAAAAAATCTTTTTAATTTAAACTTTATATAACCAAAAAACAATTGTATTCCATTTATTTATCTTTATTTATAATTTATTTCACATTTATTTAACTTTTACTAACAAAAAAAAATATATCTAACCTTGTTTAGTTTATAATGTATCTAAATGTTTTCTACACATTAGAACCTTAATTTTCATCAGACAGTTTTTTTTATAACATCATTACATCATATCATTTAGTATTGGTGACTAAGACGTAATGCCAGTTGATATTTGAGACACCCCCTATTCCCCCTCACGTTCTGGTCTTCAAATCAGCTGATTTCGCTATCGTATTCAGCAGGCCCGATTCTATAATAGTTATAAGAATTCAAAAAAGCTAAAATAGGTGAAATCAAATCGTCAGTAACTCATAGACTATACTAATTATTAAAATACGCATACACAAAATTTCGATGTCGTTACCTAGTATTTTTTATTAAACAAATTCAGTGGTGTAATAATTAAGACCCGGACACAGATTATAGTAATATTATATTATAATCTGTGGCTGGATTTGTGTGAAAAATGCAGTAAGTTTTGGAAACTCATAGGTTATACTTTTCAAGTACAAGATCTGTTTCTTACATCAGAAAATTGAAAACATAGGTACACTTTTGTTTTGCATTTTTAGGAGTTTTGAAATTTTTTTAATTGTTACTTAATTGTATTAAATGTTAGTGCATGTTTATACATTATATGCATTTTCAAATTAAACTTAATGGGTATACGTTTTTCAAAATATTAGTTCAAGAAATTTCGTTTCCATTATCATGCATCATTTATCGAAAGACGACAGTTCTATTTTATGATTTCGGCGTGTCGATAACGTATTTATCTAACAACAGTCCGATTAATGGCTAATGTCAGTGTTCGGACTTATTTAGATAAATTTATCTAATTATTGTGTTAATTTAATTTACAATATTCGTCATAAGTCGTTATTAGTGATAATTAAAAATCTACAGTAATTTTTTATGAGCAATGAGCGTCTGACATTAGAATCTCGATAAAATTCGTTAAAAATTAAAATTACAAAAATTTGCCAATTATTTTGTGTTAGAAATTCAAAAAGTTTTGGATTCTGAGGGGAGCGATAAATGTATTGATTTTACAATGATGTGTGTTTTTTATATCTTTCAACACAGTTCGTTGTGCATTTCATTCGGTATGTCTTACCCGCTTTTTTTATTTAGGTGGACAAATTTATGATGAATCTTGTATTACACTTTCAAAACTTAGATTTAAAAAGAAAATTGTTATAAATTATTAATTAAAATAATTTGCTAACTTTCATATTTTGTTCTATATTTTATCAACATTTGAACTTTAAATACTTATAAAAAAAGAATTGTGGAATTTTTTAATACTTTTCAAACGTTATTGTAACAATATATTAGAAGCTATTGTATTAAATTTTCAAGCTTTTTCAGATTTTTCTTGTCCGTAAACAGTTTAAAACAAAGCAACATTTTTATCGAGTAGAAAATTCTAGTTCAATAAAATCGATTTTGTATGAAAATTCCCGTTTTTCCTTAATTTGTATGTTTTTTTCCCGGATTTTTTGAAAACTATTGGAATTATGACATCTCAAATGTACCAACTAAATTCACTTCTTCATCGAACAAGATACTGTTGAAAGAAATGGAAGCAGTTTTCCTGCCCCAAACGGTGACGACAGACACAATAAAAAAAAACACACATCATTGTAAAATCAATACAATATTTGCTCCACTTAAAATCTAATACACTTGAAAAAATATTTTTTATTTTTCATTGATTGCCAAGACTCAATAATAAATTATAAATTATATTAATATGTATAAGAAATAGATTTTTTTAAAAGATGTAAATCTTATATTCTAAACATTATTAGCTATTTGTAGATTCTGAGCGGAGAATAGATATTTATTTTTAATATTTTAATTTAATAATTTGTTTTTGTGTCTGTCATCACGATTTGGTGCAGTAAACAGCTTTGATTTTCTTCAACAGTAACTTGCTGGATGGGAAAGTGAATCTAATTGGTGCATTCAGGAGTTCAATATTCACAATAGTTTTCAAAAACACCGGAAAAATCGAGAAAATGAACTTTGGTTTTTGGTGTAACTCTAAATGTTAATTAAACAAATGGTCGTAGATACACACTGAGATTTTCACTTGGATTCGCTGATTTTCAATGGTTTCTATTAGCATTTTCTATACTTAATACAATTTTCAAAAAATTTAAACTTATTTACGGACAGTTTAAAATTTTATTTATGTATCTCCTAAATAATAGGAAGAATTATAGATGGCTTATTGTAACTTCTAGGTATTCAATTTAAAAACTATATACTTTATTTTAAATATTTTATTCATGATGACAGAAAGGTTGGTGTGAAGTTAGCGGCACTTTTTCAAAAATTCGTATAAAATAAATGGTGGTTCAACAAATGGTGGGACCTTTCCAATAACTTCTTATCTGTACGTATATAATATTTACTCAATTATTTTTTATCATCCACCTCTAATACCTAAGCTGTGAATGTGAGGTGGTAGCGTCTTCAAATTTGAAACCAATTATAATTTATTTTTATTGAAAAATTATTATTAAACTCAATACAAAATGCATTAGAGGTTTTGTTCAAATAAGAAATCAAGGAAATTACCAATGCGGAATTTTTGTATCAAAGGAAAAAAAATAAATAAACAATTATTATACTATGTATTTAAATTATTTACTGGTAGTAAATAATTTTCAGAGAATATACTTACTTAGTTGATTGATAATAACTTACTATTATAGGAAGTACCTAACTATATTTATATTGGAATAAATATAACAACTTTTCTGTGTAAATATAGTGAAGTTCCCGAGAAATATTTTATACAAAAGAGAACATAATATTATTTATTAATTGTCGTTGATAAGTCATTGAAATGCAAACAAATTTGCGATCAGAAAATTGAAATTAATTGCTCCAAAATGAATACTTTGTCATACTACTCATTGGTATGCGTCTATATAATAGAAAACGCTTACTATCTATAATTCGTTTTTGTATGATAGTACCTACATACCTACGAATATTAATTTTTTACGCAAGAAATTTTGCTTGGATCTAGTGTTGATTTTTTGTTTTTTTTTTCTCAACGACCGTGATATTTTCAAAACCCAATCCCACCGATTTGTAGTATTTTTGTATTCCAGATAGATTTTGATAAAAACGTAGAAAATAGTGCATATAATATTAAATGGCTCAAAAGTAAACTGCATTAAATGTAAGAGTAATAATATTATTATAGTTCATACGTAACGGTAGTCATTATTTATAAATACCGGTAATTGGTTCTTAACCGGTTAAAACATATTACGTTATTATAACATTTTACGTTAGCTGAAAAATTGTCACGGTAACCGGTAACTGATAACCGGGAGTACAAATAGGTTTAAAATAACAGTAACCGATTATAGGTTCCCCAAAATTCCGGGAAATTTCAAGCCCTGATACCTACCCGTATTATATATTTTGTACACTACTCTGGATAACAAATTAGTTGCACGGCGTATTGTATAGGCAATATAGGTACATATGTGCATTGAATATAATTAATTCAATAAATATTCAATATTAATGAGGACACTTTTTAGTCTTCGTCAATAATATATTTTAGAACTATGCTTAACTAATACATTAGTTTGGCATTTTCGGTTATAATATGAACCATTTATGAGGAAATATTTAATTTAATTTTCAAACCTTGGCTCGCCAGATCGTTGTAACAGACCATATCAACTAATAATACCTATTTGTTACAGACTTCTGTGGGCGGATCCACACCTAGATAGCTATGGAGGGGGGGGGGGGTTATTGACCCAGGAACTTAGGCCATTGAGTGGTTTTTAACTGGGGGGGAGGGTTCTGTAGGTTTTCAACGCGTGTGTTTTAGTTTAGCAGAATTTTCAAGTGGGCACCCCCAGGTATCTGTCATACCCAAAAATACTGTAATTACTGGACACAGTAGAACTTCACTCGTTACAATTACATTTTTTATGTTTTTATTTTTATTTTTGTTTGCCCAAAACTCATACCATAATTAAATTTCTTTTAAAGAGGACCCCAAAATTTGTCCATTACATTTTTTATTTTATTGGCAATAACATATTTATCCGAAAATACTCATTGTGACCGCTGCGACAATATGAGTAGCCTCCCACACCGACCGGTACACACACACACACATACACACACACACATACATATGCACTCATCCCTAGCATTTCATTGTAATTTATATTGTTTAATTTTGTATTAATTATTTTTAAGAGTAACATAACATAATCTAACCGCCAGATCGCCGGACCACGATATATAACACGACCGCCTAAATTATTCAGTTCTGTTCACATAACCAAAATCACACGATCGTCACACGTCGAAATTGTTACTACAGTAGGTTACAAGTGGGTCACAGTATAATGAATTGTATTAAATTTGAATTAAATGATATCTTATCATTGTATACGAAAAACGATTCTGAGTGGAAACGGTTTGTCAGTCTGGATATTTTATATTGTTACTAGCTGATCCCGTGCACTTCATTACCTGTTAAATGTACAAACTATATACGACTCGAACTTTGTTCAATGCGTTATTTAATATTCGGTGTATGGTGTACAAAATTAATCTTAATTTTTCCATTGCCCGGAATAAAAATTCTGGTTCACAGCAGTATATTATTAGTTAGGCAATCTACCTGCGGTTAGGTTAGGCATCACGAACCCACGGAGTGTATGATTTAACTCTTAAGTACCAAAGTTATTACAAGTTTGACGTATTCTACGTATGGTGAATTACGATTATAATCAATTAATACAAAATCCTAACCTAACCTGTTGCGTCACTGTTGTATTTTTGAAAACCAAATTTCCAAATTTTCCGCTAGATTTTTCTAAAATTTTTTTTCATGGAAACCTTTTCTGTGATATACTCTTTTGTTTAAAAAAAAAATATTCTAGAAGATCTGATAAGTATATCCAGTGTTTACCCTTTACATGCAACTCGTCATGAGTCTGCAATAACCCTCCGATAACTGCTCATTTAGTTTGGACATGTTGGAAACTGAATATGAACTCAACGAGGGTAAGTATTTATTTTATTACAATGATCATACGGTAAATCTGATGCCCTGGTTTGGTAGATAATATCTATGCTGCTGATTCCCAGCTTAGCTGATGTGATGATATGATTTGACGATTTGTTATGAACAATTAAATAATTGGATGGTTGAATAAAATGTAATTTACCAATAATGGGCCACTAAATCACGTTTAAGAGACCACTATTGACTCTATAAATGTTTAGTGATTGTTCATGCAACTCGTCATGCAACAATACCATTCACTGAATACTCAATAGCTTAACGACCTAGGTATATTAATGAATTCCCAAATGCTTAAAGTGTACTAGTGTAGATACGTTAGGCCATTGCTATTTTTAATATGGAATTATTGTATTATTTAAAAATATAATTATTATTGTATTTCATATGCTTGACACTTAGATGCTACGCTGACTTCTAACTTCTAACTTCTAAGACATTCGAACCCGTGTAATTCTCATAAATATAGGTTCTGGGCGTTTGGGCAGGTTATGTCTTTTGTGAACTCCTACAGGCTACAAAATTGGATTAGCTCTTGTTTGTCAATTATGCAGCAGTGTAGTGGCGTGGCGAACGGTAATTTCAGAGGCCTTCGCCTCTGAGATTTTTCTTAAATAGAGGGGTGGGTGGTAGCTATTGGGTCCCCTAGTAAATTTAATTTTATATTCTCAATAGGTATTCAATAACGATCTGAAATATAACTTGTTAATTGATAATTGTAACTGACTCTGGAAAATTTTTAGTTCACCACGCCACTGCAGCAGTGGATTAGTTGCATGGGGTTTAATCACAAATCACTGTTCCTTCGTCATGTGTTTGTGTTTCTCAAGGAGTATTTATTTATTTCTTATTTATTTCCTGTTGATAAATAGAGCGTCTTCTGTAATATTCTGTATTGTGTTATTTATAAATGATATTGTTTCCGTTTTTATTAATATAAAATATAAATAATAACCTTCATAAACAATTTTATGTTTAATAAGTAAATACTATTGTAGATATATTAGTAATATATAGCAGTAGAAATTTATAACATTGTAGGTACTTATTGCTATTTTATTATTTATATATAATTTATAATGTTATATTCAAATTGTTAATTCAAAGCAATTTTTTATATAAACTTGTATTTAAAAAAAAAGTACATCAAATATTTTTACTGTACATTCTATGTAGGTAGGAAAAGGAAAAAATCTTTATTAATAATAAAACGACACTTTTAAAACTATTTTCGATAACCATTTCATTACACATTTAAAGTATGTAATAATTTATAACATTATTCATGAAAATTTTTTTCAGTTTTTATGTCTGCAACCAAACATTTAAAAAAAATGTATAGAATAGGCAGTTAATTATTTAAAATGGTAACTTTAGTGGCAAATGCAGACATATTTTAATATGGTGCAAAGTATTATCATATTTATCAGTTTAAATGTGTCTTAAGTTGTATACACCTTAAAATGTAAACTCGATGAAGTGATCATTTCGGCTTCTAAAAACGTCTAGAAATGAGTTACACAGTTAAACTGCGTCACTGCGGTTGAAATTTTGCAACAACAATGGTTGCTACAATAAACAGTGTGGAATAGGAATATTCTTAACGTTTATTGGGGAATATAATATGTATTATTTTTTAAGATTTGAACCATGATCAATTATAAGTCGTATAGCTTGTAAATTTATATAGTCATTCACATGCATACATTATTTCATAAAAGTTTTTTTATTAGTGAGAAAATAATTAAAGTAGAAACAATTATTATCAATCTAAATGTAACAAATTATACTTAAATAGCATCATATTTTAGCCTTTTGATTGACTATATATACAATTTATATTATATACATATATATAATCGTGGGCAATCCATTTAACGCTTATGAGTTATAAGTTGACCTGTCGAGATCTAGCTGCTTCTTCAGACATGCCATCACATTGTACGAGTAATTGCATGTCGATCTACCTCCTATGACACAAGTAAAGCTGTAATTAATGTAATGTATATATAGTTATAAACATATCTACTAAAATGTCACAGGCAAATTGTTTATTAATAATATAGGTATTACATTTAGGTCTTATTATTTGTTAAATATAATTAGTTATTGAAAAATTTAAATGTTTCATTTAAAAAAAATAGCCATTTCAACTTTTGGAACAATTCAATATATGTAACTGTTAACTTGTTTTATAAGTTATAAAAATTATAAACAATGAAACAATATAATATTATACACGCTCACATTCATAGCCGTCTTTCATCCTGCCAAAGATAAAGATAAATCACGTTATCCTGTGTTCAAAGTTATTTTGTCGATTTATAATAATATTATATTTTTATATTATTATAATTATTTGTATGCTAATGAATTAGTAATAACTACCAATGTTCCGTCCATAAATTGTTTTTCCATAGAACATAAGTATTTTAAATTTGTGAGACATGTAAATATAATTATATTTGTTTACTTATCATTTATTAGCAAAACGTTTACATTTTTGTTAGTCATAATATTCATATTTATGAGAACTTCATGTACTTCATTAATATCCTTGAGAAGTGGTGGGTGGTATTTGTTTTTTTTATTATATATATTTCTACGAATATATGAAATATCATTGGTCAGTGATTGTGTATCGTTTCCTAAACTGCGAAGTTCAAATCTTGTTATTTTAGATGGCATTTCGTTTATATTGCTTTCAGATATTTTTTGTTTGAGATTATTACTAACTGCTTGACATTAAATTGTAGAATATGCTTCATGATCATGATCCAAAACTGATTTTTCTTGTAGTAAAGTTTTGTCCTTGTTGAAGACTAATTTGGCCTTGCATGTTTTATTAGCGCATTCCCACGTTTTATTTCCACTTATTTTTGATTCATATTTAAATTTTAATTGAAAATTGTTTAACACTGTTAATTGTTTGCCATACTGGATAAACATTGTTGTAAACTCCATCACGTTGAAATGTTGAATAAATATTAAATTTTAACTACTTCTACTAACATTTAACACTTGTAAGTAGATACTAACTAGTATTATCAAACGTATTTTCATGTATAGTTATAGCTATAGTTGGTAGGTAGGTACTTGATAGTTCTTAAGTTGACACTTCCTAATAATTAGCAAAACTTACAAGAAACGATGAGAAAACTATAATATTTACATAACACCATAGTTTTCAACAAAATTAATTAGGTTTTAATTATATTAAAAAAAAAAAATAACTGTAGAAATTTGATATTTTCATAAAATAACTTTATAGTCATGTAATATATTATATTTATACTTTCTACATTAATAAATAATTAAAATGTTTTACATCGGTGTAGAAAATTAAAACGCAGTTTATATATTATGTTATTAAATACATAAAATAATTTATTTCTATAACTTGAATCAATATAATTACATAAATTCACAGACATCGACGTACTAATGATGCCAATATCTTGAAACTCATCAGGCAATCAGACTAAGAAGATATCATGCAAACAAATCATTATGTAAAAAAAAATCCATAAAAAAAATCAATAAAAGTACCTAACGATCATAGTACCTCGCATCTGGCATTAAAGAAAAAAAACCAAATAATGAGATCATCAATCATTTTTTTCAATAACAAAGTAAAAAAAAAGTAGTTACACTATTAAGATCCATCCACGGCTGATAAGGAAAGAAATGATAAAAATAGTTATCACGCATGACGTTATCGTCTACAATAACAAGGTAATTAAAACTGCAGCTTCCAGACAAATCACATAGCCCAGCATCTGGTTTTATATACGAAACATAATATAATATTAACACAAGAATATCAATAGAAAAAAGGACAAAGCATCAAAAGTCAAAAATATTAACTCACATACTTAATAACTTATAATTACTTTATACATCATATCCCTCGCCACACAAAACTCACTTCTTACTTAAAGCACTATTCAAACAAATCCACGTCGACCAATGAATCAAAAAACGAGGACGCACGAATAAGCAAATACCTACGCCAAAATAACAGAAAATCAAAATTACGTACAAAACTTAACACATGAATATTTATAGGAAAGATAAGCATACGGCCATATATACCAATAGTACCTATCAAAAATCAAAAATATTAACTTACCAACTTAATTCCTTTATACTTCACATTTCTCGCCATACAAAGCCACACACCTTACTTCAAAAGCCATTCAAACAAATCCGTGTCAGCAAAATGAATCGTAAAACAAGCACGCATGAATTAAGCCGATTAGGTATTCAGAACAAAAACCACACATTCCTCGAAAAAAATCTCAAGCACATCTAATGTGCGCTTACCTCAAAAATAATATACAACTACCATAGATATTCGTCAACGCGCGAATATTAATACGAGCGTGTAAGACGTGCGCCAATACATAAACATCAAGACCAAGCAACCAGTACACGTGATTTTAATTTATATGTTACGTTTGGTGATAATCATTTTAATCGTATTTTTATAATATTCTTGAATGTTGATCACTGAAAGATATTTTTATAAACGTCTAATAAATACCTAAGTGATATTATACTTCAGTGAGATAGCATTTAAATCTGAAATTAATATTTCATTATACCATCCGCACCCATATAGTGGGGAAAAATCTTGCCACACATAGGTACACGTGTTGCTAACCAAACATACCAACTAAACCAACCGTAACCCCTATAATATAAAATAAATAATTATGTGCTCACAAGTATTTTAATTTATATAAGTGCATTTATAGATAATTGAAAAAACTAGGTAGAAATATGCACCTGAGCAGTAGGTATCCCTTACAGAAATTGTATATGCTACTTTAAAAACATTTGATTTATTTAATTTCATTAGTGTTGTACTGGCTAAATGAACCCAGGGGCACACTGGAAATGTAAAAGACTACTGGCCTACAATTACAAAATACTCCACATTCATGAAAATTCAGAAGAGTAATTAGTATTTTTTTTGTATAATACGGCTCTGGGTAGTGTCAAGTTTAAACTATTAAACTGATATCAATAGGTCTTATTTATAGTTCTATACCCATAGAATATAATATTCAAAATTCTAATTTAAAACAGTACTTGTTTTTAATGTTTATTATAATTGGGCTCTTATATTTTATAAACAATCTAATTCATATTTTGTAAATTACTATTTATAGTTTGCATTGAATTCAATCCAGATTATTACTGTTATTGTAGATTCCTATATTTTACTACTTAATAATGGTGAAATCCTATTAAACTCAACAAATATGGAATATCTACATACATTTGATGATTTTAAGTCAATAAGGTATTGTACCATATAATTGATCCATTATAACAATACCAGCTATGTCTTGAACTGTAAATTATAATTTATTACAGTTAAATTATTTATTTTTTAAATATATATTATTATAAATTATAATCTATCACAAATTATGCCTAGTGTAGATAGATTCCACCAATGAAATATTATCGAGGGGTATCAATTTATAGTATTCTATTATCAAATTCAGAATTTTGAATTGTGGATGATAAAGATTTAATTATGGCTACCTCACTGTGAGCAATGCATGAATAAATTAAACTAAAAAATGTTGTGGTCACAAATTGTGTTTTAAAGCTTTGTCTGCTGAATTAAATATTATCTATGTTTATGTGTTGGGGTTCAACATAACTCATATTACAAGTTACTGTAACAAGACTAGTTTGTAACAGTTAGTAGAAGTATTTGTACATACATAATTTAAGTCACTCTGTATATTACTGTTAACGATTGATTGTTGTTATGATTATTATATATGTAATAAGGCCTGGCCTGCTTAAAACTTCAATAAATAAATACTTGATAGCATTAATACCATTATATTTGATTTTCGCTATAGTTGATTATTATTCGAAGTTAATCGATTCAATAACTACTGAACTTTATTCAATAAAAAGTTATACCAATAAACTCCTTGAGACTAAGCGGGTGTTATAGTTTGTTTCTTGATTGACATTCATAGAAAAAGAGACTAATAAAATTGGAAACAGAAAATGTTCAAAACAAATCGAAATATTTTTAAAATTTGATCGTGTATAGAAAATGCAAACATAAACAACCAATGAAAATTTCATGTATATATGTTCATTTGTTTTAAAGTTATACCAAAAACCAAAATCTATTTTGCTTAAAAATTCCCGTTTTTCCTTAATTTTTATGAGTGTTTGAAGTTTATATTTTGGAAAAATTGTATATTCATGTGTAAAAAACTGATTTTAGTCTTTATGTTGTAATACAAACAAATTATTGATTGGGACTTGAAATTTTTACATGTAATAATATATTTTATTATTTTTACTAGTTATAAACATGACATTTTCAAAATATTTAGGTTAATTTAAAGCTTTTAAAGAATGACATTTTAAAAATATAGTTTTAGTTTTATGAATACCAAAATTAAACCCAAGCAATTACATAAAAATACCACATTAATTATTGAATTTTCTAATAGTTATAATGAAAAATGTATGTACGTTGTACGTTGTACTATTTATAAACGTATGTTTATAAATAAAAAAGAGTTTAAATAATATGTTGAAAATGTTATGGTATAGACAATCTGAAAATTTCAAGCATCTACTTTTATTTGTTTTTGTATAATATGTATTTATCGATTTCACCAATTTTAAACTCTGTTAGATTTAAACTGCGTTGATGTTGCGTTGTTTTTACTGAACATAACATATGGCAATCTGTGTGCTAAAACATTTTAATTTGAAAAAAACCAGGTTAGTGGATATCGCTCTGCTGTACAGTAGGTTACAAGTTGGTCACTGTATAATGAAAAACGATTCTGAGTGGAAACGGTTTGTCAGTCTGGATATTTTATATTGTTACTAGCTGATCCCGTGCACTTCGTTACCCGTTAAATGTACAAACTGTATACGACTCAAACTTTTTTTCAATGCGTTATTTAGTATTCGGTGTATGATGTTCTAGATTTATCTTAACATTTCTGTTGCCCGGAATAAAAGTTCTGATTCGCAGCAGTATATTATCATGTAGGCTAACTAACTGCGGTAGATCGCGGACCCAGTGCTGTTTGTACATTAGTGTATGATTTAACTCTAAAGTATCAAAGTTATACCAAGTTTGTCGTTTTTACTCAACCTTAACTAACCTTACCTAACCTCACCTACGGTGGATTAATATAATCAATTAATACAAAATCCTAACCTAACCTAACCTAACTGTACTAAAATCAGATGAATAAAAAAAAACCAAATTTATTCCTTTTTAAATAAGCCTGTCTTCTTCCCAGAGATCTAATCCAAACGCAAACATTCATTTTTATATAAATATATTGACAAAAAATAATAATACAAATCAACAAACATGCCCAATTAACTGATAGCAACTAATATAATATAATACACCATTATTATTTTTATTTTTATTTTTTTCTGGATCACCCTTATCACTTAGGGTTATGAAAAATGGATAGTAGCCGATTCTCAGACCTACTAAATTGTGAATATGCATATAAAATTTCATAAAAATCGGTCAAGCTGTTTCAGAGGAGTATGGTAACAAACGTTGTGACATGAGAATTGTATATTATATAAGATTGTATATTATTATAGCCTGTAAGTTTAATTAATATTATAAATCACAACAAAATATCTGTAACCGTTATTTTTACTTTTATTCGTTTCTATGGTGATAAACAAAACGTTTAATTAAAATCCCATTTTTAGCGGTTTATTGTAATAAGTCAATGGTTTTTCCCTTGGTATTAAATAACTTTTGAGAAAATCGAATAATGACCTCTTTAAAGTACCATCTTCATCCAACTTTTTAAAAGATAAGATACTTCATATAGAAGTCGCTGCACTTTTTCTGGTAGAAATTTTGTATACAGGATAAAAAAGGTGGCCAAGTGGGTGTCGCTTTGCTGTACAGTAGGTTACAAGTGGGTCACTGTAATGGATGGCGCTAAATTTGAATTCAATAATATAATATCATTGTTTAAGAAAAACGATTCTGATCGAAAACAGTCAGTCAGCCTATGATATTACTAAGTATATTTGATGATATTATTGTGAATAAAGTAATTTATATATAATATATATCAATTTACGCGGAACATTGTTTTAAATTATCAAAAATTGTACTTATGTTTTTTTGATATTTTCAACATACTCATAATAATCATAATAATTTGCTAATTTTCGTGATTTTTCCGTATTTTGTCAATATTTGAACTCTAAATGCTTATAAATAAAAACCGTGACTACGAATATTTATTATTTTTCAAATATCATTGTAATAATATAGTAGGGCCTTGTATTATATTTTCAAGCTTTTTTACCCAACAAATAAAGTTTTATTGACATTCATTGAAAAAAAGTCTAATACAATTGGAAACAGAAAATGTTCCTAAGCAATTCAAAACAAATCAAAATATTTTAGGCGCTGTTCGAACACTATGCTATGTGAGTTTAACATTCATATCAAGGTTAGACTTTGGTTTCTAGATAATTGTATTCAATACCATACGAAATTCACATTGACTTAATTTTAATCAACGAAATTGATATAATCCTTTATAAAAACAACTAAACGATAAACATATTATATTAAAATCAAAATTACACCACCGTCTTTTCAACGGACATAAGAAATATAAAGCAGAAGAAATATAGAAAAAATAATAGAAACCTCACGTTTAGTTAATTAGTCGACATATTTTATTCAATACGTGACGTACAATAGTTGACAGTTGTTATTATAATAACTAATAAGACATAATATAATATGACAAATTTTGGAAAATAAATAAATATTAGTACTATGATATATATATATAAAACTTTTAAAATGTAATTCGTAATTACTAGATCAATATTTTTTTTTTAATGAATAACTTGAGAACAAAAACAACGACATAATTTATTAACTCGTTTCGTATCAAACAGCAGCGTATGGTCTACATTTAACCTAACCTAACCTTTTGAAGGTTGAATAATGATTTACCATCTTTCGAAGAAGACGAAGAAGCAGGCATGTCGTTGGTAGTCTAAAAAAAAACGACGAGATCATAACAATTACATTTTTACAATAATTATTTTAACTTTTATTTTTGGTTCTTTTTAAATACAATTTTCAAAAATAAACGAATAAATATAAACATAACATATAGTTAATTAACTATTATAAATTACCGATAATCGTATTTACGTATTGTTATTTAAAAAAATAATAGAAAGGTACGATATAACGATATAATGATAATTGACGAATAGCCAAGCGTGACGTCATGGAGCAGATGAGTTACCAGCCGCCAATGTTAACGTTAAAAAGTAGTTGGATTTACACTATGATTTTAATAACTTACTAAAGTATTTGAACATTTTTTTTTTTTAAATTGGCTTGGCATCATTCGGCTTTTCGGGTGAAACAAGCGCAAGGTCTGTTTCTGCTTTATCTCTAGCTGCCTTAGCCTTATCCCAATCAGACACACATTTGTCCAACGCCTTTTGATGGTTGAATGATGGCTTACCATCTTTTGAAGAAATTGACAAGGAGAATTAGAAGAAGACATGTCGTTGGTAGTCTAAAACAAAACGACGAGATCATAACAATTACATCTTTACAATTATTTTAAACTTCACTTTCTTTGATTTTTGATTAAATATTACTTATTGATGTATAAAAAATATTAATATTGATTATGTTTACTATAGTTGTAACTTGTAGGTGCAAAAATAGAAATGTTATGTAGTAACAAAACGTTATTTGGCTTAAATAATTTTTTCCACGCCTAATGGGAATTATATCTATAGAGTAATTCCTATAATACAACGTATTTTCTTTCAGCATCTAAAAATTAACATGTAATATGTAAAAAGAAATATCATTTGTACCAATAAGGGTGTATTGGTATACGGTTACGCGGGTATAAGGCGTATACCCGTCAGCAGATTTTCGATTTTCGGCGCATACCCAATGTAAAATCTCATTTTACGGATTTACGCACCTATAATAGCCCGAAAACTTAATAAAAGTTAAAACTTATTTATTAAATATTAGTTCATAAGAAAAATTGTCATGATGTTTCAATGAATTATTTATCTATAGAAGTATTGAAGATAACATAATGCGTTGTGTTTAAAGTTTTAAGTTCAATTTAGTAAACGCGGCAAACGTGTATCTTGCATTCTTGCGGTGTTGTATATATTGGTAACCAGTGACGCTACGTGTTTATCAGACATGGGCCAGTTATTAAATATAATTTCTACCAATATTAATATGTAATATATTTAAAAATATTGAACATCATCAATAATCAGGTGATATATTAGGCAATGGTTTCCAAGTTCATGAAAATAATCAACTGTGACACCTGAAGTTCATGAAATTAAATTTCCTTCAGTTAAAAGTTAAGCTGCGATATTCTTACGTCATAAACTACTCTAGTATTTGATTTACATAAACATTAACCGAGACTATTAACTCTGTATAGAAAATTAGATTATTTTAATAATATATAATAAGAAATTAAATTACCAAAATCAAAAAAAATCAATAAACGAACACTAAACAACCAGTTTACTTGAGGATGAATGAAATTATCATAACTTATAAGTCTTACAGAATTCACATAGTTTATGTAAACCAGTACTAATAAATATATATTTTTAATTTTTAATTTATTTATGACATTAAACAACGTTATACAGAAATCAATAATTAATAAAATATAATATCGTTAAGCTCAAAAAATCAAATGACTTCTTAACGTACAATAACATACTCCTCCCACAACGTATTCGCAAGAAATATTTTGCTACATTGACTGTGTTGGAATAGGATGAGCAACAGTAGCGGAGGTTAAGATGCTGTTAAAGGAAACTTGAGGCATTGATTTAGAACAGGTGGGGACTATTAGGGGGGAAACTAGAGGGACAGAATTTTGAAATTTATTTTCCAAAGCAGCTAGCCTGGCACTTTGACCTTCGACAAGGCTGATTCTATCTCCGAGGGCTCTGATGGTGTCACTAAGCGCAAGTTGGGAATTGGTTGCACATTTTTGGGATTCTTGGGTCCGCTGTTGTTGTTGGGAATTTTCGTTTTGTATGGCAATGAGGTCTTGATTAACGGAGGATTGAAACTTTGAGAACTTAGCGTTGACTTCGGCGTCGTTGTCATCGATTCTAATACATAGTTCATCAAGGCGCGCGTCGAGTTCACTGAACTTCCGGGAGACATTGTCTAGCTGAGAGTTAAACGCATCAGACATGTCGGATACTAATTGAGCTAGTGACTCTAAAGAGAGGGGGGAGTTTCCTACTAGAGATTGATTGGCCTCTTCAGTACCTGACATGGTGATATCAAAATCAGTGGCAGGAAGTATGGGGGAGGGGTAATAATTTGCGGGGTTGAACCTATCAGTCACGAATAAATACCAGAGTATTTCAATATTGGGGACGTTGGGTTAAGAACCGGCTAACTTAGTGGGAAGAGCACACAAAAAAAAACATTTATAATAGTTAAAGTAATAGAATAGTTAAAATATTTTTAACATATTTTATAATAATAATCTTTAAAGTTGTTTAATAATCAACAGAATCTTTTAAGAGATTGTATTAATAAAATAATTTAATGATAGGGAAAATATCAAGAAACCAAAGCAAAGGTGACTTAATAAAATAATAATACATTTTTAAATAATATTAACTTGAATAGTGTAACAATAGTAGGGGGAAATATGGGAAAATAGTAAATAGTTATATTAAAGTTATTATAAAATGAAAAATTTTTGCTAAGCAACAAAGTGGATATACTGGTCCAAGTATTAAAATAATACTATACAATAAATCTCTTTATACGTAGCACCAATTCATAAACAAAATAAGAATATAACAGTAATAATAAGGTGGAAATTAATTTAAATATAATTACTGTAACAGTGAAATAAGATAATAACTAATAAGAAAATATTTTAAATAGTTGTGCACTAAGCGTACCAGAAAGATTAATATAATAAGAATAATAAAGTAATATAAATTGTTATACTACAAGATAAATAATATAGGGGAAAATCAATTTTAATTTAACAAAATAATGTTTAACTTTAACGGGTTATACTAAAGGAAATATAATATTTTAATATAAGAGTGAACTAAATGTCCTAAGACAGATAATAATAATGGAGTTAAGTTAATTGAACAAAATCAAAATATCAAAATACAAAGGCCCAATTGTTTTTATAAGCATTTAAAGTACAATTTGACAACATTTATCAAATTCAAAATTTAAAAATGATTTTGTAGTTAAAAATTTATAAAACGTTCAAATTTTGTAGCTATGAATAGAATACTAACAACAAGGTTCCACATAAGTATGGTTATTCTGTACCAAAAAATCTCAAAAATATAAATTAATGTTTTTTTATAGTTATTTTATGTTTAAATTCGGAGGAACCTACTAATTATTAATTCACCGTTTTATGTATTTCATTATGGGACCCCTTGAAAATCAAATCCATGGGCCTTTGGTGTACCAGCTGGTCGAAACTGTTAAGTGAATGATTGAAAACATATTTAATTTATATAAATAGGTTATTAGATGATAAAGATTAAATCATTTCGTTTGATATTTAAATTTGCAAAAATATACATTATTAATAAAATTGAACAGAATTCCAGCATTAAAGTTTCCAAGATATGGTCCGAATTTCAGACTAGAGCAGACTGTAGTTATTTTTTGAATCCTAAAGACGACAAATTTTGGAAAATAAATAAATATTAGTACTATGATAAATATAATACTTATAGTTTTGTCCTGGTAGATAATTACATCTATATTTGATACTTTGCTGGCCATAATTAGAAATATACAGTCATTTCGTATAGTATTGACATTATATTTATTTGAATACGATAATATTATAATTACCTTTCTATTTAATTGCTTGAATTGATTTGGGTATTCATACAAACTAAATGTAATAATGACAATATAAATACTTCTTATTTTAATGTTGTTTTAATAGTAATTATAATAATTAATAATTATATTAGATTAAAGAAAACAAAAATTTATCAAAGCGCTGACGTTTGAATATGAGAATAATGAATGTCATCAAATAGATATTATTACGTTTTTAATAACATATCGATAAGATAATTACTTTTTACTCAAACCTACCACAATCCTCAAATAAAAGGCTCGAATATTAACCCATAGTAACTATCTGTTTAGGCACGGATCGAACACTATGCTATCTGAGATTAACATTCTTATCAAGGTTGGACTTTGGTTTCTAGATAATTGTTTTCAATACCATACGAAATTCACATTGACTTAATTTTAATCAACGAAATTGATATAATCCTTAATAAAAACAACTAATAGATAAAAATATTATATTAAAATCAAAATTACACCACCGTCTTTTCAACGGACATAAGAAATATAAAGCAGAAGAAATATAGAAAAAATACTAGGTACCCCAAGTTTAGTAAATTAATCGACATATTTTATTCAATACGTGACGTACAATAGTTGACAGTTGTTATTAATAACTAATAAGACATAATATAATAATATGACAAATTTTGGAAAATAAATAAATATTAGTACTATGATAAATATAAAACTTTTAAAATGTAATTCGTAATTACTAGATCAATAATAATTTTTAATGAATAACTTGAGAACAAAAACAACGACATAATTTATTAACTAGTTTCGTATCAAACAGCAGCGTAAGGTCTACATTTGAAAATGAAAAAATAATATAATAATATAATATAAAGAGTATAATAATATAATTTAATATAATATAGGCCCTAGTTTTGGTGGTCTAAAACAAAACGATAAGATCATAACAATTACATCTTTACAATTATTTTAAACTTCACCTTCTTTGATTTTTGATTAAATATTACTTATTGATGTATAAAAAATATAAATATTGATTATATTTACTATAGTTGTAACTTGTAGGTGCATAAATAGAAATGTTATGTAGTAACAAAACGTTATTTGGCTTAAATAATTTTTTCCACGCCTAATGGGAATTATATCTATAGAGTAATTCCTATAATACAACGTATTTTCTTTCAGCATCTAAAAATTTCCATGTAATATGTAAAAAGAAATATCATTTGTACCAATAAGGGTGTATTGGTATACGGTTACGCGGGTATACCCGTCAGCAGATTTTCGATTTTCGGCGCATACCCAATGTAAAATCTCATTTTACGGGTTTACGCACCTATAATAGCCCGAAAACCTAATAAAAGTTAAAACTTATTTATTAAATATTAGTTTATAGGAAAAATTGTCATGATGTTTCAATGAATTATTTATCTATAGAAGTATTGAAGATAACATAATGCGTTGTGTTTAAAGTTTTAAGTTCAATTTAGTAAACGCGGCAAACGTGTATCTTGCATTCTTGCGGTGTTGTATATATTGGTAACCAGTGACGCTACGTGTTTATCAGACATGGGCCACTTATTAAATAAATTTAAACTTATTAATTTCTACCAATATTAATATGTTATATATTTAAAAATATTGAACATCATCAATAATCAGGTGATATATTAGGCAATGGTGTGCAAGTTAATAAAAATAATTAACTGTGACAAATGAAGGTAATGAAATGAAATTGCCTTCAGTTAAAAGTTTAGCAATCTTATCGATGATTCATTGTTCGGCGATTTTATAATGTTAGTAAAGATCATTTAAGTTCATTTTAGTGATGATATATACTAATCTCATATTTAATTAAAATTGTACCATGTACCTACAGACAATTTTAATATAAACATGGTAAACCTTTTATGAAGGTATCTATGGTGATTTGTTTTGTAAGTATAACAAAATAACCAAATGATCAAACTATATATCTATTTTTATATTTTATTCTTAAAGTTACTTTAAATTATTATATGACTCTTTTTCGATTTTGGTTATTTAATTTTATATAAAATTAGTTAGGTATAATGGCCATCATATAACACGTATACATGGTAGTTATTACAATATAATATATAGTATATTATGATATGTTATAATACAAACGTCTCAGTTTTGTATCGGATTATTGAGATCTTGAAATTATTTATTATATTTTTTGTAAATTATATCATTGTTAAATGTTATATATTGTAAAATATTTCAAGAACGTACTTTTTAAGAACTTTACTTTAACTATCATCCCATACATATTTAATATATGTTATGCTCATCATAGTCAATATTTGTATTATCATAATTGTTTTGTTCTTAAAAATATATCGTGTTGAATTCATTTTTAAGGTCATACTTAAAAAATTCAAAAGAAAATGTAAAAGTATTTGTGTATTATAACAAAAACTTTATAATAAAAAAAAAAAAATATTTTGTATTACTCTTAGAAATCAGACGTGGATAATATAACGAAATATATTATCTGATATTTATAATAATATAGATACAACTATAATTGTTAATTATATATTAATATATACCTCAATACATTATATTTGAATATAAAATGATAAATTATTTGAAAATACCTATTACGAAAACAATTATATAATACCCAGAAGTCAGAACACACTATAGTTTAGTACCTAAGCCATTATTTTATGCCATGTTGACTAAAACCACTTAGTCTTACTTAATTTGATAATATTATAAGTAACCGTAAAAGACTATAATAAAATAGTAGACCAATGGTCATATTATACATTACTTTGATATGTACTTTTCATTAAATGATATTATATTGGAATAATATTGTATACAGTTTTATATTATACTAGTTGAAAAAATCTTTTTAATTTAAACTTTATATATTCAAAAAACAATTGTATTCCATTTATTTATCTTAGTTTATAATGTATCTAAATGTTTTCTACACATTAGAATCTTAATTTTCATCAGACAGTTTTTTGTATAACATCATTACATCATATCATTTAGTATTGGTGACTAAGACGTAACGCCAGTTGATATTTGAGACACCCCCTATTCCCCCTCTCGTTCTGGTCTTCAAATCAACTGATTTCGCTATCGTATTCAGCAGGCCCGATTCTATAATAGTTATAAAAGCTCAAGGAAGCGAAAATAGGTGAAATCAAATCGTCAGTAACTCATAAACTATACTAATTATTAAAATACGCATACACAAAATTTCGATTTCGTTACCTAGTATTTTTTATTAAACAAGTTCAGTGGTGTAATAATTAAGGCCCGGACACAGATTATAATAATATTATATTATAATCTGTGGCTGGATTTGTATGAAAAATGCAGTAAGTTTTGGAAACTCATAGGTTATACTTTTCAAGTACAAGATCTGTTTCTTACATCAGAGAATTGAAAACATACACTTTTGTTTTGCATTTTTAGGAGTTTTGAAATTTTTATAATTGTTACGTAATTTTATTAATTGTTAGTGCATGTTTATACATTATATAAATTTTCAAATTAAACTTAATGGGTATAGGTTTTTCAAAATATTAGTTCAAGAAATTTCGTTTCCATTAGCATGCATCATTTGTCGAAAGATGACAGTTCTATTTTATGATTTTGGCGTGTCGATAACGTATTTATCTAACAACAGTCCGATTAATGGCTAATGTCAGTGTTCGGACTTATCTAGATAAATTTATATAATTATTGTATTAATTTAATTTACAATATTCGTCATAAGTCGTTATTAGTGATAATTAAAAATCTACAGTATTTTTTTTTGAGCAATGAGCGTCTGACATTAGAATCTCGATAAAATTCGTTAAAAATTAAAATTACAAAAATTTGCCAATTATTTTGTGTTAGAAATTCAAAAAGTTTTGGATTCTGAGCGGAGCGTTGAATGTATTGATTTTACAATGATGTGTGTTTTTTATATCTTTCAACACAGTTCGTTATGCATTTCATTATACCGAATTCATCTTACCCGCTTTTTTTATTAAGGTGGACAAATTTATGATGAATCTTGTATTACACTTTCAAAACTTAGATTTAAAAAGAAAATTGTTATAAATTATTCTAAATAATAATAATTCAAAATAATTTGCTAACTTTCATAATTTGTTCTATATTTTGTCACAATTTGAACTTTAGATACATATAAAAAAAAATTGTGGCAGGTTTTTTAATACTTTTCAAACGTTATTGTAACAATATATTAGAAGCTATTGTATTAAATTTTCAAGCTTTTTCAGATTTTTTCTTGTCCGTAAACAGTTTAAAACAAAGCAACATTTTTATCGAGTAGAAAATTCTAGTTCAATAAAATCGATTTTGTATGAAAATTCCCGTTTTTCCTTAATTTGTATGCTTTTTTCCCGGATTTTTTGAAAACTATTGGAATTATGACCTCTCAAATGCACCAAATAAATTCACTTCTTCATCGAACAAGATACTGTTGAAAGAAATGGAAGCAGTTTTCCTGCCCCAAACGGTGACGACAGACATAATAAAAAAAACACACATCATTGTAAAATCAATACAATGTTTGCTCCACTTTAAATCTAATATACTCAAAAAAATATTTAATTTATTTTTCATTGATTACCAAGACTCAATAATAAATTATAAATTATATTAATATGTATAAGAAATAGATTTTTTTAAAAGATGTAAATCTTATATTCTAAACATTATTAGCTATTTGTAGATTCTGAGCGGTGAATAGATATTTATTTTTAATATTTTAATTTAATTATTTTTTTTTGTGTCTGTCATCATGATTTGGTGCAGTAAACAGCTTTGATTTTCTTCAACAGTAACTCGCTGGATGGGAAAGTGAATCTAATTGGTGCATTCAGGAGTTCAATATTCACAATAGTTTTCAAAAACACCAGAAAAATCGAGATAATGAACTTTGGTTTTTGGTGTAACTCTAAATGTTAATTAAACAAATGGCCGTAGATACACACTGAGATTTTCATTTGGATTCGCTGATTTTCGATGGTTTCTATTAGCGTTTTCTATACTTAATACAATTTTCAAAAAATTTAAACTTATTTACGGACAGTCTAAAATTGTATTTATGTATCTCCTAAATAATAGGAATAATTGTAGATGGCTTATTGTAACTTCTGGGTATTCAATTTAAAAACTATATACTTTATTTTAAATATTTTATTCATGATGACAGAAAGGTTGTTGTGAAGTTAGCGGCACTTTTTCAAAAATTCGTATAAAATAAATGGTGGTTCAACAAATGGTGGGACCTTTCCAATAACATCTTATCTGTACGTATATAATATTTACTCAATTATTTTTTATCATCCACCTCTAATACCTAAGCTGTGAATGGGAGGAGGTAGCGTCTTCAAATTTGAAACCAATTATAATTTATTTTTATTGAAAAATTATTATTAAACTCAATACAAAATGCATTCGAGGTTTTGGTCAAATAAGATATCAAGGAAATTACCAATGCGGAATTTTTGTATCAAAGGAAAAAAAATAAATGAACAATTATTATACTATGTATTTAAATTATTTACTGGTAGTAAATAATTTTCAGAGAATATACTTAGTTGATTGATAATAACTTACCATTATAGGAAGTACCTAACTATATTTATATTGAAATAAATATAACAACTTTTTTGTGTAAATATAGTTAAGTTCCCGAGAAATATTTCATAATATAAAAGGGAACATAATATTATTTATTAATTGTCGTTGATAGGTCATTGAAATGCAAAAAGTTTTGCGTATAGAAAATTGAAATTAATTGCTCCAAAAATGAATACGTTATTATACTACTCATTGGTATGCGTCTATATAATAGAAAACGTTTACTATCTATAATTAGTTTTTGTATGATAGTACCTACATACCTACGAATATTATTTTTTTACGCAAGAAATTTTGCTTGGATCTAGTGTTGATTTTTGTTTTTTTTTTCTCAACGACCGTGATATTTTCAAAACCCAATCACACCGATTTGTAGTATTTTTGTATTCCAGATAGATTTTGATAAAAACGTAGAAAATAATACATATAATATTAAATGGCTCAAAAGTAAACTGCATTAAATGTAAGTGTATAGTGTAGGCGTAGTAATACGTAATTACCACTATACCAGCTTGAGTTTAAATGGTTTAAAATGTACAACAATAATAATTACGTTAATGCATGCCACTTTCTCGGTGCCGAGATGACGTGCCCGATCAGGGTGAGTCCTGGAATCTGAAAAAATAATAATATTCGTACTATTTTTTTGTTCATACATATAAATATAACCATTTGTAGCTACGAACGTGTTATCATTTATGTAGCTAAAATAAATTAAACATAATATTATTATAGTTCATACGTAACGGTAGTCAGTATTTATAAATACCGCTAATTGGTTCTTAACCGGTTAAAACATATTACGTTATTATAACGTTTTATGTTAGCTAAAAAATTGTCACGGTAACCGGTAACTGATAACCGGGAGTACAAATAGGTTTAAAATATCGATAACCGATTATAGGTTCCCCAAAACTCCGGGAAATTACCGGTTTTCGGTAAAAACCGGTAACCGGTTTCAAGCCCTGATACCTACCCGTATTATATATTTTGTACACTACTCTGGATAACAAATTAGTTGCACGGCGTATTGTATAGGCAATATAGGTGCATTGAATATAATTAATTCAATAAATATTCAATATTAATGATGACACTTTTTAGTCTTCGTCAATAATATATTTTAGAACTATGCTTAACTAATACATTAGTTTGGCATTTTCGGTTATAATATGAACCATTTATGAGGAAATATTTAATTTAATTTTCAAACCTTGGCTCGCCAGATCGTTGTAACAGACCATATCAACTAATAATACCTATTTGTCACAGACTTCCGTGGGCGGATCCAGACCAAGATAGCTGGAGAGGGGGGGTTATGAACCCAAGAACTTAGGCCATTGAGTGGTTTTTAAGTGTGGGGGAGGGTTCTGTAGGTTTTAAACGCGTGTGTTTTAGTTTAGCAGAATTTTCAAGTGGGCACCCACAGGTATCTGTCACACCCAAAAATACTGTAATACGTGGACACAGTAGAACTTCACTCGTTACAATTACATTCTTTATGTTTTTATTTTTATTATTGTTTACCCAAAACTCATACCATAATTAAATTTCTTTTAAAGAGGACCCCAAATTTTGTCCATTACATTTTTTATTATATTGGAAATAACATATTTATCCGAAAATGCTCGTTGTCACCGCTGCGACAATATGAGTAAGCTTCGACACCGACCGGTACTCACACATAAACACACACAAACATATTATGCACCCATCCCTAGCATGTCATTGTAATTTATATTGTTTAATTTTGTATTAATTATTTTTAAGAGTAACATAAAATAATCTAACCGCCAGATCGCCGGACCACGAATTATAACACAACCGCCTAAATTATTCAGTTCTGTTCACATAACCAAAATCACACGATCGTCACACGTCGAAATTGTTACTACAGTAGGTTACAAGTGGGTCACAGTATAATGAATTGTATTAAATTTGAATTAAATGATATCTTATCATTGTATACGAAAAACGACTCTGAGTGGAAACAGTTTGTCAGTCTGGATATTTTATATTGTGACTAGCTGATCCCGTGCACTTCGTTACCTGTTAAATGTACAAACTATATTATACGACTCAACCTTTGTTCAATGCGTTATTTAATATTCGGTGTATGGTGTACAAAATTAATCTTAACTTTTCCATTGCCCGGAATAAAAATTCTGGTTCGCAGCAGTATATTATAAGTTAGGCAATCTACCTGCGGTTAGGTTAGGCATCACGAACCCGCGGAGTGTATGATTTAACTCTTAAGTACCAAAGTTATTACAAGTTTGTCGTATTCTACGTATGGTGAATTACGATTATAATCAATTAATACAAAATCTTAACATAACCTGTTGCGTCACTGTTGTATTTTCGACAACCAAATTTCCAAATTTTCCGCTAGATTTTTCTAAAATTTTTATTGTATTTTACACACTGTGTATTCGTTTATGGAGCTCGATCAGAAGGGTTGGCGTAGGTGTGCAAATCTGATAAGCCACGTGGTGATCGTGAAGAATGTTGGTGTGTGTTTAGTAGTAAGTTTTGGTATGTTCTGTGCACCCCGAACACGATTCAGTACGATTTTGATCAATAGTGGATCGTTATAATTACCCCCAAAAAAAACAAGATTACGTTCGATTTTCTGTGCAATGTTGCCACTTATTATTTATTATTGTCAATTTAATAATGTTGATGAAAACTTGCTAAGACGTAATTAGTTGGTGGCTAGGGGAGTGGGGATTAGCGCCCAAAAATATATATCTAGCCTCCACAAAATAGGTACCTACAGATACAAATTAAAAAGTAAGTCTTATCAATATCAATTTTCAGCAAGTTATTTTTGGCAACAAGTTATTTTTCTTATCACTGAATATCATAACTTATAACGAGTTGATAAAATAATAAAATAAATCTAAGATTTTTTTTAATTTTGAAAAATTGTCTTTTTTCCATAACGAATTTTTATCTTTATATATATAATTCTACTGTACGTGTGTTGTGATTGAACTCCACCTAAAAATTAGTTGGTGGCTGGGGGAGTGGGGATTTGCGCCCAATAATATATATCGAGCCTCCACAGAATAGGTACCTACCTACAGATACAAATTAAAAAGTAAGTCATATCAATATCAATTTTAACCAAGCATATTTTGGCAACAAGTTATTTTTCTTATCACCGAATATAATAACTTATAACGAGTTGATCAAATAATAAAATAAATTTAAGGTTTTTTTAATTTTGAAAAATTGTCTTTTTTCTATAACGAATTTTTATCTTTAAATATATATATTATTAATATAACTATTAGAGCTACCAGTATCAATGAAAGTATATGCATCGACGTTGTTTACTTTTACTCTAATAATAGCAATAGACAATAGACCTGGTACAGTTGCAGTTAAACAAGCTAGAGTAACCGTGGACACAGATGCATCATCGAATTTTGTTATTGATCAACATACCTTCAAAAAGTCAAGTAATAAATCAGTGTATTCATTGAATGCATTTAATTTTTGTACGCTGTGTTTTGATATTACATGTATCGCAGTTACGTGAAATATTGAGCGTATTATACTCGCGCATATATATATATATATATATATAAATATATAAGTTACATACATAAAACAATGCGTCATGGACGAGAAGAAAATATTGGTTGACAGACTCGCCATTCACAATTAATCCAGCCGTTTAGGAGGAGTTCATTGAAATACTTGGTATAACTTTGATACCTTAGAGTTAAATTATAAAGTTACGTACAAACAGCACGGGGTCCGCGATCTACCACAGGTAGATTGCCTACCTGATAATATACTGCTGCGAATCAGAATTTTTATTTTAAGGAACAGCAAAGCTAAGATAAATTTTGAACAACATAATCCGAATATTATATAACGAATTCATTAAAGTTTGAATCATATAGAGTTGGTACATTTAACGGGAATCGAAGTGTACGAGATCAGCTAGTTTGTTATAGAAATTAAGACATTTTTTATATGTACCTATAAATGTAATTATAATTTGATACCTTGGAACTTGCTACAAATATTTTATTATTTTTTATGAATCAAATAATTGTTAAATTCGTTGATTGTGTGATCTAAACGTTGTTTTTCTGCTGAGGCCATTTGATGGAAACGTCCTTTAGATGCCAGGTGTGTCAGATACTGCGTTTGAAGGGAAACGGTGACGGTGACTGGTAAAATCCGATCGTCTGTTTGGTCTTTCATATAGTTACGAATAATAGTTACGAATACACAAAACGTACGTAAAACACTATTACCAATTCAAATAGTCAAATATCTACGTAACCTTATGGAAATCTGGCATCATTGCACTAAAATCATAGGTAAAAAATTTACGGAATGGTGTGCCTTAATGATCTGAGTTTTGAATAAACCCTTATCGTTTTTCGGGATGAATTTTTTATAAAGAAATATTGTATTTAGGTTATGTTAGGTTAAATATTGTATCTACTGTAAATATATAATAATTAATATATGTTTAAGAATTCAGGTATTAAATAAAATAGGTATATATCGAAAGTATTTTATATAAATCATTATTTGAAATAATCAATCGAGTCTATATGTATGCATGATTGCTGTTTATGTAAATAAGTAATGTATGTACGTGTGTATGTGTGTGTGCTTATGTATGTATTAACTAAATATAATATTATAGTGCAACGATATATTTCGGACGTTGAGACTTGTAATAATGACTCGTTATAGTGATGGTCATGCATTTAGATACATTTAATAACTAAACTGTACCTATATATGCCTTTGATGGTAATTAGACATGGTTATGATATTTTTTATAAAATTACATATATTTAATGAAATTTTGACATTTTTCCCCATTTTTCACTAAAATATTGTGATGTTGCTTAATATGATAAGTATTATATATGAAGTATCATTGGTCAGTGATTGTGTATCGTTTCCAAAACTGCGAAGTTCAAATCTTGTTATTTTAGATGGCATTTCGTTTATATTGCTTTCAGATATTTTTCGTTTGATATTATTACTTACTGCTTGACATTAAATTGTAGAATATGCTTCGTGATCATGATCCGAAACTGATTTTTCTTGTAGTAAAGTTTTGTCCTTGTTGAAGACCAATTTGGCCTTGCATGTTTTATTAGCGCTTTTCCACGTTTTATTTCCACTTATTTTCATAAAATAACACTTTCTAGTCGTGTAACATATTATATTTCTACTTTCTACATTTATAAATACTTAAAATGTTTTGGAACCAATAACGAACATACATCAGTGTAGAAAATTAAAACGCAGTTTAAATATGTTATTAAATACATAAAATAATGAATCAATATAATTACATAAATTCACAGACATCAACGCACTAATGATGCCAATATATGAAAACACATCAGACAATCAGACTAAGAAGATATCATGCAAACAAATCATTATGTAAAAAAAAATCAATAAAAGTACCTAACGATCATAGTACCTCGCATCTGGCATTAAAGAAAAAAAAAACCAAATAATGAGATCATCAATCATTTTTTTAATAACAAGATAAAAAATAAAGTAGTTACACTATTATCTGCCTTCCACGGCAGATATCGAAAGAAATGATACGAATAGTTATCACGCATGACGTAATCGTCTACAATAACAAGGTAATTAAAACTGCAGCTTCCAGACAAATCACATAACATCCGGTTTTATATACGAAACTTAATATAATATTAACACAAGAATATCAATAGAAAAAAGAACAAAGCATCAAAAGTCAAAAATATTAACTCACAAACTTAATAACTTATAATTACTTTATACATCATATCCCTCGCCACACAAAACTCACTTCTTACTTAAAGCACCATTCAAACAAATCCACGTCGACCAATGAATCAAAAAACGAGAACGCACGAATAAGCAAATACCTACGTCAAAATAACAGAAAATCAAAATTACGTACAAAACTTAACACATGAATATTTATAGGAAAGATAAGCATACAGCCATATATACCAATAGTACCTATCAAAAATCAAAAATATTAACTTACCAACTTAATTCCTTTATACTTCACATTTCTCGCCATACAAAGCCACACACCTTACTTCAAAAGCCATTCAAACAAATCCGTGTCAGCAAAATGAATCGTAAAACAAGCACGCATGAATTAAGCCGATTAGGTATTCAGAACAAAAACCACACATTCCTCGAAAAAAATCTCAAGCACATCTAATGTGCGCTTACCTCAAAAATAATATATAACTACCATAGATATTCATCAACGCGCGAATATTAATACGAGCGTGTAAGACGTGCGCCAATACATAAACTTCAAGACCAAGCAACCAGTACACGTGATTTTAATTTATATGTTACGTTTGGTGATAATCATTTAATCGTATTTTTATAATATTCTTGAATGTTGGTCACTGAAAGATATTTTTATTAACGTATAATAAATACCTAAGTGATATTATACTTCAGTAAAATAGCATTTAAATCTGAAATTAATATTTCATTATACCATCTGCACCCATATAGTGGGAAAAATCTTGCCACACATAGGTAGACGTGTTGCTAACCAAACGTACCAACTAAACCAACCGTAACCCCTACAATAGCTAATGGCCGTAGTTGCTGGGCTCTAGATCAATAAAAAATAAAAATAAAAATATATTATATTATTTTTTAATTTTCAATGCTGCTTGATATGAAACGAGTTAATAAATTATTTCGTTATTTAAGAACAATAAGTACCACGATGCATATTGCGATTGTTTAGGTAGGTCTGTTTGAACTTTGAAAATATTGTCATTATACTCTATAAATTAATGAAAATTGTTATTTTATTCTGGTAGGTAATTACAATGTCTACGTACCTTATTTATACGGTTTTCGGAGGGTGAGCAGACGTCTCATTGAGCCGAAGGGTCAATAAATTATCATTCATCTCAACAAGTCTCGTATTTATCACAAGTATTATTTTCAGCAATAAGTTATCATGACTGGTCGTGGCAAAGGAGGAAAAAGGTCCGGGAAAAGGATCGAGGTGCCAAGCGTTTTCATAATTTTCAACAAAATGGTCCTTTTTAGGGCCACTAAATCACTAAATCATATTACAAGTTTTTACTACCAGCTGAGTGGAGAGTGCCCAAATTTTATTTGTAATACATTATTAGGTAATAGATGTCCCTACTCAGTGCTCGAATGATGTAAGGGAGGGAGGGGGCACAGACTAATGCCCAAAATGTTTTTTATTAAAATGTGGATTTAAATTGTTGTTTGAATAAAATACCTAATGAATTTTACAATTTTTAATATCAAAAATACTTTTATTTTTGAGAGCGCAGGTACAGCTCTCGGACACGCATGCGCATGTCAAAAACTCGATAACATAGGTAGAACACAGAAGTAAAATTAATATTATTATAATAATTGAAATTTAGAAAATTGTTTTCTGAAAATCAATTATTAATTACCTACATTTATTTTATATATATATATATTTTATTTTTATATTTATGAACTTTTGTAAAAGCTTACCCTCAAATTTGTAAGTCACAAAGCAATAAATATTATTTTATGCTCAGATCCTCCTCGATCGGATGTACTTCGAAGAAGATACAATCGTAAACTTTATATTATATGTTCAGTGGGCCATATTCTTGAATAAAATAATAAAAAATGAATTCGTTGAAAAAAATAAGAGAATTATTGCTTTTCAATACTTCATATCATATCCTCGTCTAAAAATAAAAATAAAACAAAATAAACCATAATTTAATACAAAATCTTCATAAACTATCTTAATGTATTTGCTTACCATGAAAAAACCAATTTGTTTCTTTTGGATTTGTGCTGTCAACTACAGGTATATTACAAATAATTTTGGTATACCATATTATTATAGTAGGTTTATGCATACTATAATTATGATGGACGATGGTACATTATAATATTAATAATTATGTGCTCACAAGTATTTTAATTTATATAAGTGCATTAATAGATAAATGAAAACACCAGGTAGAAATATGCACTAAACAGGGGCGAACTGGGAATACAAATTGGCCTATGGTACCGAGTTTTGAATTCACTTTTAACATCGTTATAAATAATTAATTTAAATAAGTGTTTTCCTTATGAAGTTTGATTCCTGGAATTTTAAAATTATTTGAGCAACCTATTATAGAACACCAGTTTGACATTATTAAATATTTATTCTTATAATATAAAATTCAAATTAAATATAACGAATTTTTTTATATACAAGTTACGAACGTACAAAGCTAATCATAGATTAGTTACATAATTTTAGTTATATAAACATGTTTTGCGCGGGTAAATTTTTCTTGGAGTAAAATCCTTATGAGATATTTATCGATGGTTGCCTACGTTCATATCGGCCGTTTTATACATAATCAATGCGCATTGCGCAGTCCATTTGTTAAGACGTCTATGGTTTGTTCTGTTTAGTTTTAACCGTGGTCGACTTTGTTTATACCTTTGCCGCTATCTTAATATCTCCGTCTAGTTATACTATCACGACTTACCACGAGCTTAAACCGAATTCACTGGTCACTGCTGTACTGTGTTTACTAAGTGTACTATTTTGTGTCCGTGATTTATATTGTACATTTTATGATATACCTACATACTACTTCACCGTCGATTTTTAAGACTGGTTATTCATTTAAATGCGTAGTGAAATCATGCGGAGAAATGAAAACGCAAAAAGAAACTGTTGGTTTCTTTTTTTGCCAAAGACCATGCTCGGTAAGTATTTTCTATTACATTGATGTTAAGTGTTAACTGTCAAACAAGTTAATGGTATTTGTTAAATATACAACATAATAATGTTACACAGTTACCAAATATTTTTAGTCTTGTAAATAATAAGACAGATATACACTAATTAAAATAAAACAGTGCACAATACATAATTTGTACCAAGTCAGTAGTGTTTTGTAGTATAAATAAACTATTTTTTTATTACACTTTCAGGTGTGAAATTTGGTTATAAAACTGATATTCTATCAAAAAAAAAAAAAAAAATGTGAAGTTGTATGGAAAACATCTCGAGAAAAATATGTTTCTAATGATTTGGAGAACAGGTTTCAGCAACATGCTATATCTACACTATTTCTAGGTATGTTAGAACTAATACATTCAACAGAAATAACTTTATAACTACCCTTTATTTTGTATTTGTATTTTGTTTTTATCAGCTGCCGATAAGCATCGTAATTGTCTCGCCGCTCGACAGGTAATATGGCCATTATTAAATAATACTATAGGACCCGAAATGAGCAATAAGAACCAATTAGGCAAATTGCCTAACACTTCAACACCCACGCTAAAATCAAACCTAAATGTCATACCCAAACCAACGGGTAACCTAACCCGACACAACATCACTCCAAAAAAACAGCAAATTATTACTACACTCAAATCAACAAAAATAAACCATAATAGCGCATCCATGCCGAGCCAGACGGCAGGAAACAACAAACAGTACCCCACCCCTGCCTCCAGCTCCGCAACATCACCACACGCAATCGCCATCGCACCCGCTAATGACCCCGATACCGAGATAACCACCAACATTATGAATTCCGCGACTGCAACCAACAAAGACGAACAATACGTCAATACACACACATACACAACACAAACACCAGGCACGACATCAAATTTTTCCAACAGGAATTTCGCATCAATAACTGCAAATTACAACTCGCCCAAAAGAGACCAAGCTCTCGTATTCAACTCTATCGACGGTGTTCCCCAAAAAGATTACATTTTGGCCGTAGGTCAAATTGTGTCTCCAAAAAATATCACCTTTGTGTCCAGAATTTCCAATAACCGTTTTTGTATATTTTTATCAAATAAAGGTACATTAGACGCATTGATGGAAAAAACCAAAATAATTACTATAAACGAACAAGAAATCCAACTACGTAGACTTACTACGTAATCAATCCCGCCAAGAGAATAATCATCTCCAATGTCTGCCCCTCCATACCCAATCATGAGATACTTAACACCCTTAAAGATATGGATATAATTCCCACATCACAAATTAATTATATAAAAGCAGGGATAAATATCGAAGGGTATGAACACATAATGAGCTTCAGAAGACAAATGTATATAAAACACGAGGACATAAACAAACTCCCAGGATCTCTAGCAATAAACTTAAACGGATCCCAATTTCGTATATTTTTTACTGACGACTCTATAACTTGCTATACATGCAAATCCACCGGGAACACTGCAAAAACCTGCAAAAAAGATATTCCAGACGAATCTTGTACCCAATATGTTGATGACCATTATCCAAAACTATTGCAAGACTCTCAACCAAAAGTAGTTACCGAAAGGGCAGAGCATTTTCCCCCTCCCAAACTCTCCCAAATACTTGACACGTCCGACGGCGGTAGACCCATGGATTGGTCACGTGATGACACCTTATCAATGGACACAATAAAACCATCTTCCCCACCTACAGACATAAACTCGCCAGACGAAAAGAATACGGATTCCTCCCTAGAGAACGCGGACCTCGTTTCAAATATTCCGAAACATAATCTACCCTCTATCGTAATAAATGAAACCAATGAAAAAAATAAAAGACCACTATCTGAAACATCTTCGTCACAAAAATCACATACCACGATTAACTCTGCAACCTCTCCTACTGCTACTCATAAGCACACGATAAAAAAACCAAAGATAAATTCCCGGTCCAATTCTATCTCGCTAACTGAAGAAAGTATTTTGGAAACGTCACTGAAACCAGCTCAAGAAATTTTTTTCAACATCAATGATAATCCATTATCAATATCTCAATTTCAATATTTAATTGAAAATTTCACAAATAAATCGATCAACATTCATTCTCTTTGTAAACAAGTAAATTCAGATATACCCTCGATTATAAACATAATCGATAAAGTTCGTCCAAAAATTACGGATCGAGCTTTGAAGACCAAACTTACAAAATTATCTAACCTCTTATTCCAAAGTTTACCTCCCCACGAAGGTAACTAAATTTCTTCACACTCAAATATTAAAACATCACTAAATACTAATACACCCGAATGTGCACCGTACTACAATGGAATATAAACGGGTTTTATAAAAAACTCGACGAACTAAAAATTCTATTAACAGAAATTCAACCTGCAATAATATGTTTGCAAGAAACAAATTTTAAAAACGATCATACAGGAAAACTTCCATACTACACAGGATACAGTAAAAATCGAACCGAGGGATTACGAGCTAGTGGTGGAGTAACAGTATATGTCAAAACCGAAAATCCTAGTAAATTAATCAACGTAAACACCCACCTGGAAGTCATAGCGGTTAGAGTAAAACTTAAACACCTTGAATTAAATGTATGCAATATATATCTACCAAATCAACACAGCTTCGACCAAATTGATATAGCAAATATTCTAAAACAAATACCAACGCCTTTCATAATTACCGGAGACTTCAATAGCCACAACACCAGGTGGGGATCAAAGTCATCTGATAGAAGAGGAATAGAAATTAATAAAGCATTTGAAGACGACAATATTATAATACTCAATAACAACGAACCCACACATATAAATATTGCAAACGGACTTATGTCCAACATCGACCTAACACTCTCAAATGCATCGCTAGCTCAAAGACTCGAATGGAAAGTATATAGTAATATAACCAGCAGTGACCATTTCCCCATCATCGTTAAATACTTATCTCGGATTTCTGATGAACCTTCTTCCGGGGAAAGGTGGAATCTAAAAAGTGCCGATTGGTCTCTCTTCAATGAATTACTCGACGAAGAAATCAAATATATAAACGATGCCGATACGGAAAACACCAACACAATAATACATACTTTTACTAACTCAATACTCAAAATATCAAATCTAACAATTGGTAAATCAGCTACCAACAATAAAAAACCCAAAGTACCCTGGTGGAACCAAAACATCAAATCGGAAATTAAAGATAAACATATTGCATTAAAAAAATTCCAAACGTCCAATAATCTTGAAGACTTCATTGAACTTAAAAAACTCCGAGCTAGAACCAAATATCTGATTAAAACTTGCAAAAAAGCCTCCTGGGAAAAATTCACAAGTAGTATCAACGAAAAAGCAGACACCAAACTCGTTTGGAACAAAATCCACTCCCTAAAAGGACTCAGTAGAAGTCGCAAAATAAACCTCATCGACAATAATACTGACCTACTAATGAATAACGATCAATCAATTGCGAATAAACTGGGAGAATACTTTTATAACAACAGTAGCGATAAAATCTATAAAACCCGGTTCCTAATGTACAAACAAAAATGCGAAAATGAAACTATTCTCAACAATATAGACAGTAATCTTACGGATCAAATTCTTCTAAATAAACCAATCTCCATCCAAGAACTCACATACACCTTAGCTAAATGTAAAAGTCACGGTCCCGGGCCTGACAACATACCTTACATATTTATTTATAACTTTGGACCAATTGCCCAAAAATGTATGTTAAAAGTATTCAATAAAATCTTTATCGAAGGCTCTTGGCCAATTACTTGGAAAAACGGTACAATTATACCAATCACTAAAAATGAAAAAGACAAATTTAAACCAGAAGGATATAGACCAATTACTCTACTGAACACCATGTGCAAAATATTAGAAAAAATTATCAACCATAGACTAACTTGGTTCCTTGAAAAATACAACTTCCTTTCTAAACAACAAAGTGGTTTTAGAAAAAATAGAAGCACCATTGACAACCTCTTTCTAATTAAACACGAAGTAAATCAGACCTTCGAAAGCAAGCAAATCATGGGACTAGTTAATTTGGACATCTCCAAGGCATACGACTCAACTTGGAGACATAACATATTAATGGGGGGCTATAATAATCCGGAAAGTATATGTCCGGACCGTATAATTCCGGAATGTATTTATCCGGACCGTATTTCGACGGAATCCAAAAAATATAAACCGTATTTTAACGGAACGTATAGTTCCGGAAAGTATATGTCCGGACCGTATAATTCCGGAACGTATTTATCCGGACCGTATTTCGACGGAATCCAAAAAGTATAAACCGTATTCTTCCGGAACGTATATGACCGGAACGTATTTGCCCGGACTCTTAAAAGGTAAAAACCGTATTCATCCGGACCGTATTTGCCCGGAACGTATTTGTCCGGAAAGTGTTGTAAATTGCCTATATTAAACCCCTTGCATAACACCAGATTACAATTAATAATCAGTTGGTGTATTTTTATGTTAAAAAAATTGTTTGTTTTGAACTGTTTTTTTCTGTTCAAAATGGTTTTTAAACAAAAAAAATTGTTTGAGTTTCAAGCAGTTCAAACAGTATATATTTTTAGTTATTTTAAGTTGAAACTTGGAGAAAATTAGATGTTTAAATGAATATCAATGATATTTTTTATTTAATTATAACTCAAAAACATTATTTTTGGTGACTATTATAACTTTTACCTATAATATTATATTTTATACACACAATGAAATTGTATAATGCAATGTTTTCTGCAAAATGTAATGGCACATGGCGTGTACCCTACAAACTCCTGTTTTTTTATGAATGTACATATAATCATACATAAATCATGCATGAATCATGATATACCATTGTATGTAGGTACACAGACCTGCTCAGGACGTGTTAACGTTGGAACAATATTCTAGTTTACAGCCTTCGCTTGTAAGTTAACGGCGAAAAATTTCAAAAAATATTGTTTTCCCAAAACGCGATTTTGTTAAAAGAGCACTTAGAATTAAATTTGAGATGAATTTGAACTAAAAATGAGATGCAAATACTTATTGCCTATAAGAAAAAAAATTGTCTTGTTTCAGGTCTAATAACACCCTAAGATCCCAAAGTAACGTAACTTTTTGTTATATATTATTATATAAATGTTTTATGATCTTCATTCTTAAATTTATTTTATTTAGTTAAAATACATATATTATGTCAACTAAAAAAATAACAAGAAGTACATATAGTAAAGTAAATGTGTTTAAAAATTAAATAAATTAAAACAGATAATTATTTTTAGGTTCTATTTAATACTTGACGATACCAGTTACATTGGTAAAAAAAAAACTTTTATACTGTAGGTACCATGGTCGTTTATTTTTATTAAAAACTATAATTTAGAACAATGCAAATATGTAGCATAAATTATAAATTTGTCGATCGCAACGTAGTGTTGTCGAAATAAACCAAGAAGACAAGATCGTGATAGCGCAAGGCAAAACGTATTAGGTACCTTTAGACAAGGTAAAAATTAAAACTAATAATTTGTGTTAAGTTATATTATTTTATTTTATTTATTATTATTAATTAGTCTAGACACATTTAATGTAACAGTTACCTAGAATGGGTATCATTTATTAATTTGAAATAGCGGATCCTTGGAAATAATAATATAATATTTAATTCCACGTAACCCGTACAATTGTAGGTCTATAAAGGTAAGTAAGCATAATGTCTAGACTCTTTTGTTTTGTTTTTATAACAATTTTAAATCAGTTATAATATTTACTTATACCTCTTATATATATAATTAATTTATATATATCAATACGGGTATATAGTTATTTATTATATTTCTTATTTTTGAGTTTTGAAATTTGTCATTCTTCATCAAGACTTCAAGGAGGATTAATGTTGGTAGTTTAAAATTTTGAATATTATAAATTATAATATTCAAAATTTATAATATTATATTTATTATATCTGCTCAAATATATACACACTTTTACAATGAACCATGATGGATACCGATATGACAATAATGGTAAAAAAAATGGAATCACGTAAGTACCTAATCACACATCATATTATAATAAAAATATACTATATATATAATATATACCGATTTTTTTTTAACCATAGTTCATTAAGCTAATACACATTATAACTATTACATTTTTTTATAAATAATTTTATGTATACATTATATATTATTTTATATTAGATTCTGAGCGGATGTGTTGATTTTACAATGATGTGTTTTTTTTATAAAATTTGTTTCCGTGTACACGATAAGTAGGTAGTTGAAATAATGCTTCGTTTTCCAACTTTGAAAGTTTTACACTAGAGTGAATCTATATTGTATAAATCAAAACAAAAACCCTTCGTAAACTTCTTGTAAAAATTGCTAAGAAAAAAAATATTAGATCATTAAGCACTATAAAGATGTGATATAATGAATTAATGCTAAGTATATTGAATTTAAGTAAACGTATTTTGTTTCAATAATTTATTTACTTGGCGAGGAATTAACAAAGTGTGATGAACAAAATAATTAAATGGCCAGTGCCGTATTTCCCAGTAAACACTTTAAGCTAGTGCTTTGGGCGGTAAATTATTTTTAATATTACATTTTTATTATTATATGTTACTAGAACTGAAAGCAATGCAACTAATTATAAAATGTTTTTAGAGCAACGAGATTGTGGTAATTTTTATTGTAAGGTGATTTTTAATTTCAAATTTGTAGAGTTTATCACCTTATAATAGCATTGCTGCGTTAGATATTTATGATTATTTTAATAATATTATTATTAATATTTATATTATTCAAAATTTTTTTTTAAGAAATAATTCCTCGCCAAGTAAATAAATTATTGAAACAAAATACGTTTACTTAAATTCAATATACTTAGCATTAATTGATATCACATCTTTATAGTGCTTAATGATCTAATATTTTTTTTTTACTTAGCCATTTTTGCACGAAGTTTACGAAGGGTTTTTGTTGTGATTTATACAATATAGATGGTTATGACCCGCCGACCGCAGACACTCGTCGTCATTTGCTCCCACCTAGGCCTCGAGCTGCATACACGAAATTGAGTGGGGGAACCGGCCGATGCGACGACGACGGCTAGCGTGATTCTGAATTTAATATAAATTTCCTTTAAAAATGCCGCACTTTTTCATGAATAACGTAAGCGCCGCCCCTAATCGAATCTATTTTTCTACTACAGATTATCCAAACAAACACAAAAAAATTAAATAAATATCACTCCATTGTAAAATCAATACATTCATTATTCCGCTTAGAATCTAAAATCTAATTATTATATAATTAAATAATTTTAAATATAACAAAATATATTGTGTATAATATGATATTATAAAATTGATATTTTAAATTAAATTATCCTTTGGTGTGCTTAAATGTGTGTGGATTGACTGTTAATACTTTTATTTTTTAACTCTCGATCCTTTTTATTATTTTGAAATACATAATAGGTACCTAATACTATATTATATTTTACAAATTTTTTTTTTGCTTTAAATTTTTAATTATTAGAAAATATAGCTTATATGAATTCTTGTAGTTCATAAATATTGTATATTGTTATTCAATAGTTATTACAAATGTAGCAAAAGTACCATGCACTTTTGTCCTGGAACCATGAAAAAGATGGCCGACGGAACAATTATAGTGATGAGGTCTCACTCTAATCATGAGCGTGAAGATGATACCCCTCAGTTAATATATGCTTTAAAAGCAGTACTAAAAAGAAGAGCTGCTGCTGAAAATATTTTATTAAAAGAAATTTACGACGAAGAGTGCTTAAGGTAAATTTTAGAAGTTTTATTATTGAAAAATTAATTATAATTGCTTATACTTATTTATTGATTTAGGCATCCAATAGCAGCTAGCTTATATCCATGGCCTACAGCTGAATCTTTAATGCGTTTGGCCCGTAGGTCAGTAATGCCTAGATTGCCTGGGAACCTTCAGGAACTAGCATCCTTATTTGATAATGGGCATCTTCAAAGATACAATTGTTGTGACATTACGATATTTAGGAGCTGTATTCGTGACCTTGATGGTAAAACTAGCCTGATATTTGCATGTCCAGTTTTGTCACAAAGTTTTTGTGGTACTGGAATTGAGGAGCTTCATGTAGACGCTACTTTTAAAGTGGTTCCAGTAAACATGGGCTATCAATTATTGAGCGTACATGCTATGATACAAAATTATGTAAGTATATTATACCTAAAACAAAAATTTAACTTACAATTGTTTTTATTATATTGATGTTCATTCATTTATTTATTTATCTATAGTCAATACCAATTTTATTATATTCGCACTAATGGAATCAAAGTCTAGGAATTCATATGACAGTGTATTTCGATATGTTAAAGATAATCTTTTAGCAAACATTTCTCCAAGGATTATCATAAGTGATTATGAATCTACACTTAGAGATGTTCTACAATCATATTTCCCTGAAGCTCGAACATCTGGTTGTTGGTTCCACCATAATCAAGTACCTACCTAAAAAATACAAATTTTTATTTTTATTATAATTTTGCTTAATGATTAGTATACTTAAGTTATTTATATTTAAATCTTTTTAGGCAGTTTTTAAAAATATGAAAAGTAAAGGATACTATAGGCTTGTAAATACTAATCAATTTGCACTGCAAAGCTTAAACCTTTTATTTGGCCTTCCACTGCTTCCATATCAGGATATAGAAAGAGCATTTCAATTAATTAAAATGTATGCAATCAACCATGGAGTAGCGATGCATAATTTATTTGACTATTATGAGAGGTAATTAGTTGTTAATATTTAAAAATCAATACATATTGGATTGTTGTAAAACTATTAATGTACAATGGTTTTATGTTTTTTTTCTTTGTCATAATTTTTTGGAGCAGTAAAATATTTTGATGTTCTACTTTAACTCAGTATTTAAAGGTGTTTTCTAGAAGAAAATTGGATCTAATTGGTACTTTGGGAATTAGGTCGTTAAAAGTAAAAATGCATAGTATTTTTTTATAAATATTTAAAAGGTTTTTTTTGCTATTTGTAGATATCAAAATTTTTTTTTTATTAGCATTTTTTTTTTTGTTTAGGTAGTATAAATTTAGTTTTTGGTTAAAAAGTACAGTAATAAGTAGTTCTGATTGAAATTCAAAAATCTAATAAATATGTATAGGAAAATACATTTTTTTTATACACATTTGAAGTTCAAATTTTAACGAAATTCGATATTTAAACAAAGTATATCAACTGTATTTTTTTTTTTTTTTTTAATAATTCAAAAGAAATTTTTAGTAGTAACTTGAAACTGTTATGTATATTTTGTATTTTACTATCACAGTGACTTTTATAACTTATATTTAGATTCATTTAAAGGTGAATATCTATACACTATACCCTAAACCTAATTACTTATAGTAGCTTATTAAGTAAATACTTGGTTTGTAATGTTTGTATTGTACAGTTGAATATTTGAATACCATAAATAAAACTTATTTATTATATATTTATACCTGTGTTAACTATAGGTATTGGTTGCGCCGTGTGGGAACTCAGATAATTTCAGTTCATGGACTTCCTAGGCGTACAAACAATAATATTGAAAGTTTCCACAATAAATTAAGATTAAAATTTTCAGTGACTCATCCCAATCTATGGATATTTTTAAGTATGTTAATCAATAGGATTAATTAAATACTACTTGTTTTAAAAGTTATTTTTAACGTTTGTAAACTGAAAATACTAATTATATATATGTATGGATTGTGATAAATATTTTATAATATAATTTATATTATCTAATGTATTACCAAACAAATAAGTATGCATCTTCTGATAATTTATGTTTCTGAAATTTACTTATAACATTTTTCTTATAGGTAATTTGAGTAATTTATTTAATAATTACCATGTTATAATGAGGCAGCTTGAAAATAATCTTCAACCTACTAGGAGTCTGAAGGCAAAATATTTATCACAATCCAAAAGACTTAAAAATGCCACAAGCCAATACGATGCTGGGATCAGAAGTATGTGGCAGTTCATGCAATTGACTTCGTATACCACATCAAGATATATATCTCGACATATAAATTGGATCAATGAGGTAGATCCAAATTCTGAGCCAGAAGTGGAAGCTGCTGCTGTTGTACAGCCAATTCAGGAACCACAACTGCCAATAGCTCCACAAGTGTCAACGTGCATAGTATGTTTGAATGCAAGAGCAGCAAATATTCAACAGCATATTGTTATTCCTTGTGGTCATGCATGGGTTTGCAACAATTGCATTACATCCCTTCCAGCACCAACAAGATGCCCATTATGTCGAATGGAAGAAGTCACTTTTCAAAGAATTTTCTTAAATTAAAATTTTCTATTAGTTTTAAAATATTTAATTGTTCATCAAACAAAACTACACAATATGACATACAAATTAATTGAAAAATGTTGTGATAGCTATGAAGTATTTCAAGAAACTGTTGATTTTTTCTTGGAAAACAGCCAACATCTTCTAGCATTTCCATGTACTGATCACAAAAATGACATTTTTTTATTTATAATTACTTATTATATTACCATGAGAATGAGACAATACTCACGTATATCTAATCAAAAGCGAAGTTAGAAATCACGCAAAAAAAAAAACTTTTCAAATTGATAGCAACATAGTAACTAGTAATACGCATTCATTTATTTAGAAATAATAGTGAATATAAAAAGTTTGTCGTTGATTTGAATTTTTGAATTTTTGATCGTTGTTCAGTTATCACTAGCATCCATGACGAAGTATTATTTCGTCATGGTAACCACTAAATAAAACCTTATCAAATTGTTATAAAATGTTTATAACATTATAACACCTTTATTCGTGCAATAAAATGCATTTTTGAAAAAATGTCAGTTAACACCTTTGTCCATTGACCCCTTCAATTAAGAAAAGTTTATCACCTATAATATTATTTTTTTTCATATTTTTATTCAAGTTGCAGTACACAATAATAATATGACATGTCTGTGTTGCAATCAGTATTTTCGATCAGTTATTATCGGGCATATACTTTCCGGAACTATACGTTTCGTTAAAAAACGCGCGTTGTTGTCCTGTTAATTAGGTATTTAGGAATAGTGGAAAATTAAAATATAATGTATTAATTGTTATTATACGAATATTAACATGATAAGATGTTATAATAATAATAATATGTACCTAAGTATTAGCCATTAAGGCTTTAAAAAATTAAAGTCCCAAGCTAATAATACATAGTTAGCTATTATACATGTTTAATATTTTAAAATATATTACAATTTTCTACTATTTTTTGAACCATCAAAATAACTAAACTGGATTCTTTTTATTTAACGCAATACCTATCAATAAGAATTTATTTATACCTATTTAAGATACAATTAAAATGAATATAAAACCCTTTTGGTTATTAATAAATAATAATATAAATATACAATTGTTGTAGGTACTTATGATACTATGCATTTTTTGACTACATCATCCTATTTTATTATAACATCATATAATATATTCATATTATATTATATCAATGTAATGGTTAATGGTTATGATGATTTAATAAATAAATAATATATATTGTTGGAAAAATTAACTGCATGTGCCAATTAAACAGGAACTTCATAAATTAATGAATTAAACAGATTGCCTGTTTAAACTATTTGAAAAAATATCCATCGAGCTCTCATAATATGGTATGTAATATGGTAATTTGTTAATGTATCTGCATCTTATTTTTAAGCTCCAAATTATATAGTTCTGAAGCGTACTGAATGGTCCACAATGTTCGAAAGTTTACTTTCTTAAAAACAAATTACGCGTTCATCCTGGAGTGATCATACGACATACGTTTTAATTATTATTTAATTCAACTCTGTGAAGGTACTAAATGTTTTTAAAAAAGTGGTTTTTTTAAATATCCAATGATTATAAAAATTCGTCAAGTATTTAACAGCTTTACTGTGTAGTAGGTATCAAATGTGTCTCATCATTGAATATTTGAGTATATAACTGTAATGGATGTGTTAAATTTAAAGCACACGACAAGAAATTATTCTGAGTGAAGACTGTCTAACTTTTTGGTAGATACCTAACCTAAGTTACAGAGAAATAATTTTAATTACAAACAGATTTAAATAAAAAACTCACTTTTTTGTAAAGTAAATTCATATTCATCGCTCCATTGACCACTAATAGAATAATAAAAAATATATTGTATTATGGGTATTATTTATTTTTATTTATACAAAATTTATTATAATATAATATGACCAAATTATGATCACATATTATCTTTGTAATAAATAAAAATGAACACTGGCAATAAAGATCTAGCAATAAAGTTCTCAACTTTCTTTTTCAGGGGTTTCAAATAGGCAATTTACAATACTTTCCGTAAATATACGGTCCGGATAAATACGTTCCGGGCAAATACGGTTTATTAGTCTTTTTTAATTCCGGAGGTATACGTTCCGGCCAAATACGGTTTTTAACTTTTGGATTCCGGCAATATACGTTCCGGAATTATACAGTCCGGATAAATACGTTCCGGGAAAATACGGTTTAGTATTTTTTTTAATTCCGGAGGTATACGTTCCGGCCAAATACGGTTTTTCACTTTTGGATTCCGGCGATATACGTTCCGGATTTATACGGTCCAGAATTTATACGTTCCGCCCATTTATTTTCCGGATTAATACGGCCTCCCATATTAATCAAACTCAATCGAATTTTAGCCAAAGGCTTTACACTCAATATTATAGCCGATTTTTTAAAAGACCGCACTTTCCAAGTAAAAGCGAATAACCAGATGTCCGATGAATTCTCTCAAGAAAATGGAGTACCCCAAGGCTCAGCATTGTCAGTAACGCTCTTTCTGTTAGCTATAAACGACATAACCCAATGCTGCTCCCTTCCCGTAAAATGCAAGCTCTTCGCTGACGATTTTAATTACTCATGTCGAAGCAATAACATCTGCACAGTACAAACATTTCTCCAGATAACCACTAACAATCTCGAAGAATGGGCAGGGAAGACAGGCTTTAACTTCTCTCCCAAAAAATCAAACTGCATAGTATTCACTCAAAAAAGAAAGGTAGGCCAACTTCATATTACTCTCGACGACAAGCCAATTCCCATCCAAAAATCAGTCAAAATCCTTGGTCTCTTTTTCGATCGCCGCCTCACGTGGGCAACCCACATACAATACCTTAAGACCTCAACCAATAACGCATTAAACCTACTCAAAATATTATCTCACACAGCTTGGGGAGGTGATTCTCAAACATTAATCAAGATACACAGATCTACTATACAGTCCAGACTAAACTACGGTGCCATTATGTTCAAATCTGCATCCTACTCTACGCTAAAATCAATAGATGCTATTAATAACAGCGGGCTAAGACTGGCTATAGGCGCATTCCGCAGTAGCCCAATTTTAAGCATTTATAAATACCCGGAAAATACCCTCCCGAGTTAAAAAGGACAGACTTAGCTCTAAAATACTTGGTTAGAACAGTCAGAGCCAAATTCATTCCACTCACTGAGGAAAATACTGAAATTCACCAAGAATTAAATGTAAACGGCATTGACCCGGCTCTAATAATATCAAGAGAACCAATGAACTATCCCCCGTGGATAGCCCATTATTCAATAAATACAGAATTAACTTCCTTCCTAAAACCCCAAACCCCTCCCTCAGTATACAGAAGTCACTTTCTCAGTATATTAGAACAATATAAAGACTACCAAAAAGTATACACTGACGCTTCTAAGTCTCATGACGAAGTAGGGTTTTCAATAATATTCCAAAACAGAAATCTACTATTCAAACTTCCAAGAACATGCTCCATCTTCTCGGCTGAAGCAATTGCAATACTCGAGGCATTAAAAATAATATAACACGAATACCACCCAAAACATATTATATGTAGTGACTCCCTAAGTACCCTCACCAGCATCAAAAACCAATTCCATCCTGGAGATATCGCAATAAAAATACAAAATAAACTAAACGAGGCCTCAATTAGAAACAAACATATCACGCTCATGTGGGTTCCCGGACATTCGGGCATCATTGGTAACGAACTAGCAGACCAACAGGCTAAAATTGCCACCTCAAACTCGGGAGTAACAGTATTACCAGGGCTAACATACGATGACTTAAAATCCCATATTAGTGAGATGTCCAACGACAAATGGCTTCGGGTATGGAAGCAACAAACTACCAAACTGAACACAATTAAAAGTTCCATCAACCGATGGATTAACAGTTCTTTAAAAAGGAAAGAAGAAATAATATTAAACCGCCTGCGCATCGGACATACTAGACTTACCCACGGATACTTAATGGCCAAGGAAGAAGCTCCTTTATGTGATGCTTGTGGTTTAAGATTGTCCGTGAAACACATAATTACGGAATGTTTCAAGTACGAACAAGATAGACAAAAGATCGGAATCGACGCGACACTCGGCTCCGCACTGGGACCAGAATCCGAGGACAACAACAAGATAATAAACTTCCTAAAATCAACTAATTTATATAACTCAATCTAAATATTATGTTCTTTTTTTTTCCACAGTTTATAGTTATTAGAATACGATAGCATAATGAACCCCTATTGTTATTAACTTTTGTGCCACCATAGCTGTAACTAATGGCCACAGATGCCGGGTTGTTTATAAGATCAATAAAAAAAAAAAAAAAAAAAATAATATTTAATAATTTATTCTTTAGACTAAAACAGGCAGGAGCAAAATTTAATCATATAAATTTATTATTTCATTATTTTAAAAATAATATTACTTATTAGCTATCTTAATTCTAATTATATTTAAAGTTTAAAGTTATAACTGATTGATTAACATATTATTAATTTAGTTCTATTAGTTTGTATCACCACAGCACATAATATCCGCAACATCCCAAATTACACCCATGGACCTAAAAGTATTTTTTAAATTACATTACCAGGATAATTAATAACTGGTATTTTGACTAAATCAGTTTTATTTTTTAAATATTAATCTAAAACCTGTAATTCTAATTTTTTGCACTTGACTTAACGCTTGACTTCCCACTTGCATAAATTCTTGTTTAACTTGGCAAAACCGTAATGTAGGTCAGAACATTTTGAGCATTGCAATGTTTTCAATGACCATAGAATTTTCTATACACGATAACATTTTCTAAAATTTTGATTTGTTTTGAACTGTTTAGGTACGACCATTTTCAATTTCACATTTTTTTTAGTTTTATATTTTCTTTGAATATCAATAACATTATATTTATTGGAGTTTTTAAATATAAGGTATGAAAATATTATACAATATAGTTGGTTTATCTTTACCAAAAATGACATTTCTACATGATAGTCAAATTAAATTTGTATGCGTTTTTGAAGTTCATACTTTTACAATATTCGATATTCATTCGAATTTCTCATGTAGCGATTTTCATATTTTGTTGTGATTTATAAACGAATAACGGTATATACATGAACATTTGACTGAATGTTTATATTTTTATTTTCTATACTCCACACAGTTTTGAAAATATTTTGACTCATTTTGAGCTGTTAACTGACATTTTAAATTTTAAATATCTTTACTTTTTTTCTTTTACTGACTGAAACATCATCTCAGAATAGTTTTTCTTATACAATGATATCATATCATTGAATTCAAATTTAAAACAATCTATTACAATAACGCACATATACAATCTACTGTACAGCAGAGCAACACCCCTTTGCCCACCTTTTTTTGTTGTAAATATCCTTATGTAGCTACTAAACATTTCCAAATATTTGACTTTGACTTAGAATACTTGAAAGTTGACATAATTTACAAATTTAATGATATAAAATATATTTGATATACCTAACACAAAATACAAATAATTCAGTTTAAATATAGATAAGTAATAAACATTTAAACCTTATTTTGTATAGATATTAAACAACATTGATGAGATAACGATTTAAATTATAAAGATCTATCATTCTATCAAATCATTTATTACATAAAAATTGTGTATTGAACACCCATATATATATATATATAACGCTTAAACGGGTTGTATTTTTTTGGAAGTTTTTTATAGGGCCCACAAAAAACTTTGGTACAGGGGCCCAACATTTGATATGGGAGACCTGTACTTATAAGGACTAGTAAACCTTTAAGTCATTTTAAAAATATATCATAATACGAGCATGTTAAGTGTGCTGAATTTAATTACCTACGTTGAATAAATAAGCAAAATATTATGTATTTATGTACAAGCGACTTTTGGCATGACTTTTGTATAACTATTATATTTCATATTTATAGAATGTGTTACAAAATATTATGTATTTTAATTTATACGTATAGTGAATATGTTTTTTACATTAGAAATTGTAATAAGTATATAATATTGTATACCTACTCGTATGCTAGATAATATTAATTGTTATTATTATTTGTATTGAAACATATCAGGTATATCATACCTATTATATAAACTCTAATACCTACTGATAATATATTACACACGTATCTATAATTACGTGAAAATTTATTTTGGCGGGACAAACTATATGGAATATTAATTATTTTACGTTATTGCGTAGTAATTTACAACATACCTATAAAATAGATTTCTTTTCTTTTGCCAATATAAACCAATTTCATACATTATTACATAATACGTATATTTTAAATGTATAATTGATTGGATATAATAATTTTAACATTTGATTATGATATTTGCCACTATATTTTGATTATTATTATACTATACTACATCATATCATAATTGATATTGTAAATTAATGTTTTTTCCCTTTCATTTCTTATCTTTCTGTATATTACTGTTAACGATAGATTGTGTACATACAATATAATAACAGTGGCTTAAACTAATCTTAACTAATATTAAATTAAAAATTAAAAATAATAAGAGAATTTGTCAAAAGAACTATATTTTAATAAACTAAATATAAAAAAAGCATTTCTCTATTGAATTTAATGGATTTTTAATAATTTTCAAATGACATTGTAACGTTATATTAAAAGCCCTGTATTAAATTTTCGAAACTTTTACTCATACCTACAGACTACCATAATCCTAAAATAAAAGGCTAGAATACTAGTGTATAGATTTAAGTAACTATATCTGTTTAGACGCTGTTCGAAAACTATGGTATATGAGAATAACATTTTCATCAAAATTGGACTTGGGTTTCTGGATAATTGTATTCAATAACATACGAAATTCACATTGACTTAATTTTAATCAACGAAATTGATATAATCCCGTTATTTAACGCGTAAAGAAGTGCACGGGATCAGCTAGAAACAATATAAAATATCCAAACTGACAAACCGTTTCCACTCAGAATCGTTTATCGTATACAATGATAAGATATCATTGAATTCAAATTTAATACAATCCATTATACAGTGACCTACTTGTACAGCAGAGCGACATCCATTTAACCGCTTTTTATTTTCAAATTAAAATATTTAAGCACACAGATTGCCATATGCATATAACTATACCATAACATTTTCAATATATTATTTGAACTCTTTTTTATTTATAAACATACAATCAAATGTTGAAAGTTTAAGAATTTTTTTGTAGTTTAAATGTATGAAATGTTTCATTTTTATTGGTTACATTTTAATTATTATGGTCTATCGATGTAATTTCTTGGATTAATTTTGTTCTTCATTAAATTTAATCTTATATTTATAATGATAGATTCTTTTTGTTTTAATAATATTTTAATAATTACATTGATAAATGCATAAAATTGTATCATAGTGTAACTCTTCATATTTAAGAAAAACAATAATTATCGAACTAGTGACATTTAAATATGAGAATGGTAAATGTCATTACTTAAATATGATTAAATGTTTAATTACATTACTACATCTCCAAGGAATGAAATATATATTGTTGCGTGCACTCAACTTGCAGGAGAAGGGGACACATATGCAAGTATTCATCAACTTTATTTAATTGATAATAATAAATAATAAGTGGCAACATTGCACAGAAAAACGAACGTGATCTTGTTTTTTTTTGGGGTAATTTTAACAATCCACTGTTTGATCAAAATCGTACTGAATCGTGTTCCCAAAAAGGTATAACGTATGGAATCTTGCTTTACTGGTACGTCATAGCATAGAGCTATAGGCTGGGTGGGGTAGTCGGATTCTCCGGATTTTCGGGGTGCACAGAACATACCAAAACTTACTACTAAACACACACCAACATACTTCACGATCACCACGTGGCTTATCAGATTTGCACACCTACGCCAACCATTCTGATCGAGCTCCATAAACGAATACACAGTGTGTAAAATAAAAGGTTAATTTTATAATATCAGTAGCCTTATTCTGAATACATTTATTTGTGTTTTGTATTCATCAAAGTTTTCGAGTATGGTCCGAATTTTAGACGAGAGCAGACTGTATCTATGTTCTGAATTCTAAAGGTAAAATAAATTAATTTAAATACTATAATAAATATGATACTTATAGTTGTGTACTGGTAGACAATTTCATTTATAGACTATATTTGATATTTTGATGGCTATAATTAGAAATTTACAGTCATTTCATATAGTATTGACTTTATATTTATTTGAATACGATAATATTATTATAAATAAATATATTATTTATTAAAGAAAATAAAAAAATAATATAATAGGTAATATTAAACAAAGATTATTATAATATAATTTAAAATTATACAGAATCTAGTTTAGACGACTAGGTGATTTTTTAAAAGTTGTCTTGGCATCCTTCTGCCACATTGTGGGCCGTGTGGGTGAAAAATTCGCAAGGTTTGCTTCTGCTTTCTCTCTACCTGCCTTAGCCTTATCCAAATCCAATTGGTCCGACGCTTTTTGAAGATTGGATGATGGTTTACCATCTTTCGAAGAAGAAGAAGACGAAGGATACATGTCGTTGGTAGTCTAAAACAAAACGATGAGATCGTAACAATAATATTAAACAATAACTTAAATATTAATTATTGATGTATAAAAAATATCAATAATGTTTATGTTTACTATATTTGTCACTTGTAGGTCTTATAAAAAATAGAAATGTTAGGTAGTAACAATACATTGTTTGGTTTAAAGAATTTTCTCCGTGCCTAATGGGAATTACATTTAAAAAATTTAACTATATAACGTAACTTGTTTCAGCATGTAAAAACTAACATGTAACATGTAAAAAGAAATATCATTTGTACCAATATTAATGTATAACATATATTTTAAAATATTGAAAATCCTCAAAATGTAGGTTTGATACATAGTATTAGGTAGGTATATAATCGTAAAAATCTAAATGTATGTTTTTGAAAAAAAAACTGTTACTGCAGTATAATTTACGATATTATTTTCTAAGTGCTAACAATAAAAGGTCATAATTATAGTTGGGAATGTAATTTCCTAATGAAACCCAAAATATACCCTAAATTAATATGTTTATGCCATAAAAATGCAAAACAATACAAACAATTCATTTAAATTAGTTTTTAAACAAAAAATATTTTTATTGAATAAAAAGTTTCCGATTATTTCATATTTTCTATTTTTTATGTATACTTTTAACCTGAAAAAAAAATATTCTCATTTAATTTCCCATTATACTCTCAATTTCTACGTAATACGGAAATATGGAACGATTCGAAAAATTACAATATATAATATTTGATAAGGTAAAAACAGCACACGTTTAAATCAATGTTATTATTCTGAGTAAAAACCTTAAACAAAAATTTTGAAAAGATAGGTGTTTTGTGTTAAATTCCCTCAAAACAATAAAATGGTTTGAGAAATTAAATATATGAACTAAAATTTGAAAATGATTAAAAATCGCAAAATATAAACTTTCTTTTTTTGAATCAAAGTACATTCATGAAACATTGAAACTGTAATATGAATTTATACTGTAAACACATAAAACGGTTGAGTCAATTTTAGGAACAGATCATCAGCACAGACATATTAAGAATTCTTAATAAAATAATAAAATGGATTCCATCCCATCTGTGTTTTCTAGTTCTTACCATAATATAAGTACATATCATATGCCTAATATCCTACTCATTTGAATTCATCATAAAAAGCACTTTCAAATTAAATTTTTTAATTTTAATAATATTGAATTTAAAAAAGTTATACAAATGTAAGGAAGTAGTTTTTAAGAGAATTTCATGACAAACTCAACATGTTATCAGAAATTTTATCACGTAAATAAGTTAGATTGGAAAAATATCGAGACACATAATAATTATCACAAACATTTTTTATATAGGATAATGCAGAGACGTCTAGTAATTGCTTATATGAATATTATTTAAGTGCAAGTTTTTTTTTGAAATACAATTTTTAAAAATAAAGTTTATCAATAAACGAAAAACAAAATCATAATATATTTATCATAAATTAAATATTATAAATAAACGATTATTGTAATATCAATATTATCTATGAAAAAAATAGAAAGTATACTAAAATTATAATCACAGTAGTGTCATAAACACAAAAATATAATTAAGGTTACATAAAAAAAAATGAAAAAATATTATCTTTAACGATTGAAATAATTGTATTAATCTAGACACTTTTACACGTATAACCTATCCCACTTTAAATTAGAGTCACTTAAACACATTTTCTAACTCATTTATATTTTTGATTTTAGTGATCACAGCATCCGACAATCGTCTTATTTAAGTAATACGTATTATTACCAATGACTATATTTATAACATTCTAGTTTATTGAAGTTGTTGACTTAACACCAAAGGCTAAACTAACACTAAACATCAATTTTACTCGAAGATGATTGAAATAAGTATAACCTTTGAGATTCAAACATTTCATTGTTTATGTACGACAGTATTAAATAAGCAAACAATGTATTTTACGATGAATTTACAATTTTTAATTTATTAATTATAACATTTATACAGAAATCAAAAATTAATAAAATATTTAAAAGTATAACATCGTTAAATTCAAAAATCAAACAACTTTTTAACGACCAATAAAACTGACTCTGCAGAAAAAGCATTTTCAAAAGATATTTTGCTAGCTGAAGCAATCCTGCATGTTGAAAATCGAGCATATTTTATATAACAGATCATATTATTTCCCGATGAAAAAACGGATCAAATTGTCACCTTATATAAATAAAATCAATATTTCTTACCGTTATAAAAATGGTGTAAAAATGAATTGTTGTCTTTATATTGATATACAATAGAGCAGAAGAAATAACAATACAAAATACGGAAATATTTTAATGTTGAACATATATAAACTGAGTTTGAATAAACGCTTATCGATTTCGGGATGGGTTTTTATAAAGAAATCTTATCGATGATTCATTCCTTGGAGATCTAGTAATGTAATTAAAGACTTAATCATATTTAAGTGATGACATTTGCCATTCTCATATTTAAATGTCACTAATTCGATAAATTTTCTTAAATCTGAATAGTAAATACTATGTAAAACCTAACGCATATCATTTTTCGGGATGGGTTTTTATAAAGAAATCCTATCGATGATTCATTTGTTGGAGATGTAGTATTGTAATTAAAGATTTAATTATATTTAAAAGATGACATTTACCATTCTCATATTTAAATTACAATATAATTATTAAAATAATATTAATACACTAAATAGCTATTATTATAATAGAATTATAACATTTACTTTTATGAATACCAAAATTTACATAAGCAATTGCAAAAAAAGACCATAATAATTATAATGAAAACTTAAAAGCGAATGTAATTTATATAATTAATAGATATTCAATCATATCATTAGATATTAAAATTAGCAAAAAGTATATATTATTGCCAAATGGTGACGTGATTCTAACTTTATAGTTTGCTGGAAATAGAACATTATTTGGTCAAGATGTTCTGCAATTAAGTTCAATGTCGGCCTGGCCATGGCCTTTGTTTGTCGAGACCTCTTTGGCGGGAGTTGTCACGTAAAAGGTAATTTACTTGGTGTGTTCCTGATCTTTATAGGGATTAGGAATCGATAATTGTATTGATCAAAATATTTAACCGAACGTAAATTATAGGCACACATTTTCTACACAGGGTTTTGAGAATTGTTTGGGTCCAGGGTAAAAAAAGGCCTTATAAATCGAACCAATAATCGATGGTCCCTGTTATAGTGTGAGGAAGGCATAATAGTACAAGTATCAAGAAACAATTACGAGCAGGTTTTTTGTTCTGTTTTTCACCTTACTTAAAAACGAATCCTTTTAATCAGGTATAAAAATATTTGGTATTTATCGTAAAATGCTGTAGATAGTAAATAAAATTGGAAGGTCTAAGTAAGATCATCGCATCTTACACTTACTAACATAAACGCCGTAATTATATTTATAGATACATAGTCTTATAATAATATGTTAATGGTTATACATTAAGTTTGTAACGGTATAACTGTATAAATACAAAATATGGCACATTGGTATGATTTTTATTAAAAATCATAATATCAGAAAAACGAGAATTTTAGGTGATTAAAAATCAGTTCATGAAAATTGATGAAAACTTGAATAGGCGTAATTAGTTGGTGGCTGGGGATACATAAAACAATGCGTCATGGACGAGAAGAAAATATTGGTCGACAGACTCGCCATTCACAATTAATCCAGCCGTTTAGGAGGAGTTCATTGAAATACTTGATATAACTTTGATACCTTAGAGTTAAATTATAAAGTTACGTACAAACAGCACGGGCTCCGCGATCTACATCAGGTAAATTGCCTACCTGATAATATACTGCTGCGAATCAGAATTTTTATTTTAAGGAACAGCAAAGCTAAGATAAATTTTGAACAACATAATCCGAATATTATATAACGAATTCATTAAAGTTTGAATCATATAGAGTTGGTACATTTAACGGGAATCGAAGTGTACGAGATCAGCTAGTTTGTTATAGAAATTAAGAAATTTTTTATATGTACCTATAAATGTAATTATAATTTGATACCTTAGAACTTGTTACAAATATTCTATTATTTTTTATTTTTTATGAATCAAATAATTGTTAAATTCGTTGATTGTGTGGTCTAAACGTTGTTTTTCTGCTGAGGCCATTTGATGGAAACGTCCTTTAGATGTCAGGTGTGTCAGATACTGCGTTTGAAGGAAAACGGTGACGGTGACCGGTAAAATCCGATCGTCTGTTTGGTCTTTCATATAGTTACGAATAATAGTTACGAATACACAAAACGTACGTAAAACGCTATTACCAATTCAAATGGTCAAATATCTACGTAACCTTATGGAAATCTGGCATCATTGCACTAAAATCTTAGGGACAAAACGTACGGAATCGGGTGCCTTAATGATCTGAGTTTTGAATAAATCCTTATCGTTTTTCGGAATCGGTTTTTATAAAGAAATCTTATCGATGATTCATTCCTTGAAGTTGTACTAATATAATTAAAAATTTAAGCATATTTAAAAGATGACATTTACCATTCTCATATTTAAATGTCACTAGTTCGATAATTATTGTTTTTCTTAAATATGAATAGTAATGCTATGATAAAATGTTATGCATTTATCAATGTAATTATTAAAATTTTATTAAAACACAAAGTATCTATCATAATTAATATAACATTTAATTTTATGAAGAACAAAATTAACCCAAGCAATTACATCGAAAGACCATAATAATTAAAATGTAACCAATAAAAATGAAACATTCCATACATTTAAACTACGAAAATATTCTTAAACTTAACTATTTCATCGTATATCTACAAATAAAAAAGAGTTTAAATAATATGTTGAAAATGTTATGGTATAGACAATCTGAAATTTTTAAGCATCTACTTTTATTTGTTTTTGTATTATATGTATTACTGTTTTTACTTGTTATAAAGAATGACATTTTCAAATATAGTTTTAGTTTTATTAACTCAAGCAATTACATAAAAAAAACCACAATAATTATTGTATTCTCTAATAAGTATAATGAAAACTTTAATAACCCAATATAAAATATCTGGGCCAATGGTCATATAAGTATTTAAAAAAAGGTTACATTATTTCCAAAACGGGACAGGATTCCAAGTGTCGATTTCACCAATTTCAAACTCTGTTAGATTTAAACTGCATTGATGTTGTGTTGTTTTTACTGAACATAACATATGGCAATCTGTGTGCTAAAACATTTTAATTTGAAAATAAAAAGCGGGTAAGTGGATGTCGCTCTGCTGTACAAGTGGGTCACTGTATAATGGATTGTACTACACTTGAATTCAATGACATCTTTTCATTGTATACGATAAACGATTCTGAGTGGAAACGGTTTGTCAGTTTGGATATTTTATATTGTTACTAGCTGATCCCGTGCACTTCGTTACACGTTAAATAACGGGATTATATCCATTTCGTTGATTAAAATTAAGTCAATGTGAATTTCGTATGTTATTGAATACAATTATCCAGAAACCCAAGTCCAATTTTGATGAAAATGTTATTCTCATATACCATAGTTTTCGAACAGCGTCTACACAGATATAGTTACTTAAATCTATACACTAGTATTCTAGGCTTTTATTTTAGGATTATGGTAGTCTGAGTAAAAGTTTCGAAAATTTAATACAGGGCTTTTAATATATTGTTACAATGACATTTGAATAATATTAAAAATCCATATTCAAAGTTTATTTTTATAACTATTTATAAAGTTCTATATTTGACAAAAGGCGTAAATATGACGAAAATTTTCAGATTCTTTAGAAGTAGATATTCCTAAAAAATTGTATTTTTAAATCTAAGATTTCAAAACGTAGTAAAAGATTCCTTATAAGGTTATCCAACTAAAAAAAAATAAATTTCTATAAAAATGTCAAATTACATTTTTATGAGTGTTTGACGTTCATATTTTTACAACATTCACGCGATTTCTAATGTAGTGATTTAATTATTTTGTTGTAATTTAAACGTATAACTGTAGATACATGAAAATTTCTCTAAATGTTTATATTTTCATTTCTATATACCACAAAATTTTAAAAATGTTTTGACTCGTTTTGAAATGTTTACTTACAATGTCGAGTTTAAATTTTTTTTAGTTTTTTTTTTTTCTATAAATTTCAATAAATTGTATTTGTTGGGCCAAAAAGCTTGAAAATACAAGGCTTCTGATATATTGCTTTGATAACAGTTGGAAAATATTAAAAATACAAAGGCACAATTGTTTTTATAAGCATTTAAAGTACAATTTGACAACATTTATCAAATTCAAAATTTAAAAATGATTTTGTAGTTAAAAATTTATAAAACGTTCAAATTTTGTAGCTATGAATAGAATACTAACAACAAGGTTCCACATAAGTATGGTTATTCTGTACCAAAAAATCTCAAAAAATATAAATTAATGTTTTTTTATAGTTATTTTATGTTTAAATTCGGAGGAACCTACTAATTATTAATTCACCGTTTTATGTATTTCATTATGGGACCCCTTGAAAATCAAATCCATGGGCCTTTGGTGTACCAGCTGGTCGAAACTGTTAAGTGAATGATTGAAAACATATTTAATTTATATAAATAGGTTATTAGATGATAAAGATTAAATCATTTCGTTTGATATTTAAATTTGCAAAAATATACATTATTAATAAAATTGAACAGAATTCCAGCATTAAAGTTTCCAAGATATGGTCCGAATTTCAGACTAGAGCAGACTGTAGTTATTTTTTGAATCCTAAAGACGACAAATTTTGGAAAATAAATAAATATTAGTACTATGATAAATATAATACTTATAGTTTTGTCCTGGTAGATAATTACATCTATATTTGATACTTTGCTGGCCATAATTAGAAATATACAGTCATTTCGTATAGTATTGACATTATATTTATTTGAATACGATAATATTATAATTACCTTTCTATTTAATTGCTTGAATTGATTTGGGTATTCATACAAACTAAATGTAATAATGACAATATAAATACTTCTTATTTTAATGTTGTTTTAATAGTAATTATAATAATTAATAATTATATTAGATTAAAGAAAACAAAAATTTATCAAAGCGCTGACGTTTGAATATGAGAATAATGAATGTCATCAAATAGATATTATTACGTTTTTAATAACATATCGATAAGATAATTACTTTTTACTCGTACCTACCACAATCCTCAAATAAAAGGATCGAATATTAACCCATAGTAACTATCTGTTTAGGCACGGATCGAACACTATGCTATCTGAGATTAACATTCTTATCAAGGTTGGACTTTGGTTTCTAGATAATTGTTTTCAATACCATACGAAATTCACATTGACTTAATTTTAATCAACAAAATTGATATAATCCTTAATAAAAACAACTAATAGATAAAAATATTATATTAAAATCAAAATTACACCACCTTCTTTTCAACGGACATAAGAAATATAAAGCAGAAGAAATACAGAAAAAATACTAGGTACCCCAAGTTTAGTAAATTAATCGACATATTTTATTCAATACGTGAGGTACAATAGTTGACAGTTGTTATTAATAACTAATAAGACAAATATAATAATATGACAAATTTTGGAAAATAAATAAATATTTGTACTATGATAAATATAAAACTTTTAAAATGTAATTCGTAATTACTAGATCAATAATAATTTTTAATGAATAACTTGAGAACAAAAACAACGACATAATTTATTAACTAGTTTCGTATCAAACAGCAGCGTATGGTCTACATTTGAAAATGAAAAAATAATATAATTATATAATGTAAAGAGTATAATAATATAATTTAATATAATATAGGCCCTAGTTTTGGTGGTCTAAAACAAAACGATAAGATCATAACAATTACATCTTTACAATTATTTTAAACTTCACCTTCTTTGATTTTTGATTAAATATTACTTATTGATGTATAAAAAATATAAATATTGATTATGTTTACTATAGTTGTAACTTGAAGGTGCGAAAATAGAAATGTTATGTAGTAACAAAACGTTATTTGGCTTAAATATTTTTTTCCATGCCTAATGGGAATTATATCTATAGAGTAATTCCTATAATACAACGTATTTTCTTTCAGCATCTAAAAATTAACATGTAATATGTAAAAAGAAATATCATTTGTACCAATAAGGGTGTATTGGTATGCGGTTACGCGGGTATAAGGCGTATACCCGTCAGCAGATTTTCGATTTTCGGCGCATACCCAATGTAAAATCTCATTTTACGGGTTTACGCACCTATAATATCCCGAAAACCTAATAAAAGTTAAAACTTATTTATTAAATATTAGTTCATAGGAAAAATTGTCATGATGTTTCAATGAATTATTTATCTATAGAAGTATTGAAGATAACATAATGCGTTGTGTTTAAAGTTTTAAGTTCAATTTAGTAAACGCGGCAAACGTGTATCTTGCATTCTTGCGGTGTTGTATATATTGGTAACCAGTGACGCTACGTGTTTATCAGACATGGGCCACTTATTAAATAAATTTAAACTTATTAATTTCTACCAATATTAATATGTTATATATTTAAAAATATTGAACATCATCAATAATCAGGTGATATATTAGCCAATGGTGTGCAAGTTAATGAAAATAATTAACTGTGACAACTGAAGTTAATGAAATTAAATTTCCTTCAGTTAAAAGTTAAGCTGCGATATTCTTACGTCATAAACTACCCTAGTATTTGATTTACATAAACATTAACCGAGACTATTAACACTGTATAGAAAATTAGATTATTATAATAATATATAATAAGAAATTAAATTACCAAAATCAAAAAAAATCAATAAACGAACACTAAACAACCAGTTTACTTGAGGATGAATGAAACTATCATAACTTATGAGTCTTACAGAATTCACATAGTTTATGCAAATCAGTACTAATCAATATATATTTTTAATTTTTAATATATTTATTACGTTAAAAATATAACATCGTTGAACTCAAAAAATCAAATGACTTCTTAACGTAAAATAACATACTCCTCCCACAACGTCTTCGCAAGAAATATTTTGCTACATTTACTCACTCTGAATGTTGTAAACCAAAACATGTTTTTGCTATAAAAAGTGTTTTTAGAAATAATCAAAACACGCGTCATTGTAATTTCAATACATGCTTAGTATTTAAAAAATAAATTATAGCAGGCCGGTGATGGACGAAAGTAGGTACCTACGGTAGATTTCATAGAATAAAATATGCATAAGATACACAGTGATTATATGATTTTGTTCAAAACTCAAAGAGAAGAGCTTTAAACACGATGTTTAAAATGTATATAGTGAAAACCATGGCATATATTAAAATAAAATCTTGATGAAAATTAAAATTTTTACAATACAGACCATATTATTATGTCCCGAAGAAAAAAGAAATAATACTGTCAGCTTTGTTAAGAACCCCTGATTATATTAGTTGCTATATAATAGTGTATAATATAATATTGTACGACGGCGACTGTCTGGAAGGAATTGCTGCGAGCCATTTTAATATAGCATCTAATACTATATTAGTGCATAATATGTGTAATATTAATCATATTAAATATTAATCGTTCATCCTATTTTATCATCCATTACAATTCATGTACAATATTTTTTTTGTTAACCATTTGCTTAATCGTCATTATTCAGTCATAACTATATAGGTAACACTATTTCTAAACAAGGATTTTGAAGTTTAAACAATATATTTAATATTTATAATATATGATATGACTAGTGCAGTGATTCCCAACGTGGGCGCTACCGCCCCCTTGTGGGCATTTTTTATTTTGAAGGGGGCGTTTTTATGAGGGGGGCGCTAAAGGGGGCGCTCATCTATCATTTAAATTTTTTTTGTTTATAATAACTGATTGTAATGAAATGTATAACTACGTAGAATAAAATACCTAATGTAATCAACAGAATTATATAGGTATAATATTTATAGACACTTAAATAATATCAAAAAAATTATTTATCATTTTAAAAAATTGATTGGGGGGGGGGGGGGGGCGGTGTGAGATTTTTAAAATCTAAAAGGGGCGTTGAGTAAAAAAAGGTTGGGAAACACTGGACTAGTGTATCATAATAATTAAAATAACGTGTCAATGGTTTTTTAACAATTTATTAAATTATTGTATGTTTATTATTATTATTATTTATTACAGGTAATATTTAATTAGGATTATAAATTATATTATAGCAAGGTGTATTGATACACCTTGATTATAGATTTATCGTCTATACCTACGATATTTATATTATCATTTTTATTATTATTTTAATACAGTAGAATACCTATTAATCGAATTAATAATTCTTAACTTGGTGTAAAATGTGAATTTAAACCTTTTTTCCCAAGAAAATATGAAAAAAATACATTTTTAATGTAAAAATACTGCGTTATTGAATTAACAACCAATCCACGTTTAGCCGAAAATTGGTGCTGTTAAGTTTATTTAAAGTTAACTAGTACAGTTTTGATTAATAAAAATTGTGTACTAAATTATGTAATTAGGTTTTGTACTAGTTAAAACACTAGACATAACTTGAGTATAATATTTAAATGTATATTATTATATCAAAAAAAAAAAAAAAAATTATACATAAAGTTGAACAAAACAAATATTTGTACATTGTTTTGTATGCTGTTTTTGAATTCAAACATGTTTCAATGTATTATGTATTATGAACATTTATTATAATATTGAATGTAATTTGTATGAAATTAAACACTATTTCTTATATACATATAATACATTTTTATTGAACTTATGAAATGTTTACATGTTTTAAGATAATATAATGTATGAGTCATAAAACTTAATATATATCTAATGCGATATGATTGATTGAATGATTTGCAGACTATAGTTATATGTAATTATTAAGATTCTCGATATTTTAGACATATCCTTGACATAGAAATTATATTTGTATAAGATTTTATCGACATTAATATACCTAATAAAATGATTTGGCAGAAATGACGATATTTTTATGAATTTTCACAAAAAAAAAATAAAAATATATTTTCAAGCTTGTGATGGTAATATAAAAGCGATTTCATGATTATTTTACAAAGTATACATATAGAATAATAATACATGAAAAGTATCAGTGATAAGCATCCATGTAGTATAGGTATAACTGTATAAATAATAAATTCCTATTATCTTGTATAAAATAAATGCTGGGCCATCTGTGTAAGATATGCGTTAAAAATAATTTAAATATATATGGTTTTCTTATGATATCATAAGTGAAAGATTATCATAGCTTGACGTAGGTACATTTTATTTTGTTTTTGCTAATTTGTGATGAAAATAACTATATAATATTATGTTTTTATTATCGAAACCATGGAATTTAAATATGATTTTGTAGGTATTATATTTCATTTAATTGTTGTATTAGGTTCGCGGTGAATTGGTCGCGAACATTTGATCGCCGGTGAATTGGTCGCCGGTGAATGATCGCGGGTGAATTTATCGTGAATATGATTGGTCGCTAAGATAATTGATCGTCAAACGAACAATTTTAGTTTTTTAATTATTTTATTATACTCATTACATAGTTAATATTTAATATATATAGGACAAACTATGTGGAATATTAATTATTTTACGTTATTGCGTAGTAATTTACAACATATAAAATAGATTTCTTTTCTTTTTCCCATATAAACCAATTTTATACATTATTACGTAATACGTATATTTTAAATGTATAATTGATTGGATATAATAATTTTAACATTTAATTATGATATTCACCACTATATTTTGATTATTATTATACTATACTACATCATATCATAATTGATATTGTAAATTCATGTTTTTTCCCTTTTATTTCTTCTCTTTCTGTATATTACTGTTAACGATCGATTGTTGTTATTATTATTATATATGTAATAAGGCCTGGCCTGCTTAAAACTTAAATAAATAAATACTTGATAGTATAAATACCATTATATTTGATTTTTGCTATAATTGATTATTATTCAAAGTTAATCAATTCAATAACTACTGAACTTTTTTCAATAAAAAGTTGTACCAATAGACCCCTTGAGACTTAGCGGGTGTTATAGTTTATTTCTTTATTCCATATACTTAGATACTTAAAGGGTTGTAGCCATTTTCTTTCTAAAATTGAGATACTGTTTTCCTACATTGTGTGTCAAAAAAATTAAAAATAATGTTTAAAAGTTCAATACAAATAAAATAAATAGGTGGCAAAAATAAAATTTTAAGTCATATTATATTAAAATACATAATGTAACAGAAATATATGACTAATTAAAAATTAAAATGTATACTATTTAAACATATATCATGGTTAATGTTATGACATTGATCACATAACTACGTCCATATTTTACAATTAACATAGTTATAGTAATTTAAAACATACAATTGACTTCTTCACTCCAGCCATCATAAACCTCTTATTTGTTTGAATGATAATAATATTTAATAATTTATTATTTAGACTCAAACAGGCAGGAGCAAAATTTAATGATATGAATTTATTATTTCATTATTTTAAAAATATTATTACTTATTAGCTATCTTAATTCTAATTATATTTAAAGTTTAAAGTTATAACTGATTGATTAACATATTATTAATTTAGTTCTATTAATTTGTATCACCACAGCATATAATATCCGCAACATACCGAATTACACCCATGGACCTAAAAGTATTTTTTAAATTACATTACCAGGATAATTAATAACTGGTATTTTGACTAAATCAGTTTTATTTTTTAAATATTAATCTAAAACCTGTAATTCTAATTTTTTGCACTTGACTTAACGCTTGACTTCCCACTTGCATAAATTCTTGTTTAACTTGGCAAAACCGTAATGTAGGTCAGAACATTTTGAGCATTGCAATGTTTTCAATGACCATAGAATTTTCTATACACGATAACATTTTCTAAAATTTTGATTTGTTTTGAACTGTTTAGGTACGACCATTTTCAATTTCACATTTTTTTAGTTTTATATTTTCTTTGAATATCAATAACATTATATTTATTGGAGTTTTTAAATATAAGGTATGAAAATATTATACAATATAGTTGGTTTATCTTTACCAAAAATGACATTTCTACATGATAGTCAAATTAAATTTGTATGCGTTTTTGAAGTTCATACTTTTACAATATTCGATATTCATTCGAATTTCTCATGTAGCGGTTTTCATATTTTGTTGTAATTTATAAACGAGGTATCCGGTGAATTGGTCACGAACAATTGATCGCCGGTGAATTGGTCACCGGTGAATTGATCGTGGATATAATTGGTCGCTAGGATAATTGATCGTCAAATGAACAATTATAGTTTTTTAATTATTTTATTATAATATTAGGTATATTTCTGAGTTTTATGCTTTTAAAATTTCTCACAGTTAATTAAATTTAAAATTATAATAAATAAATAAATAATAATAATAATAAAAATAAAATAATAATAATAATATTAATAATTATACATTTTAATTTATTTAAAGTTGGAGTTGAAGATTATGGGCTATTCCTTTTAAAAAGTCTAATTTACTCCTAGTATGATAGTCGTCACATATTTTTATAATTTTTTCTGCATGGTCTTTGTACTTCCGTTTAACACCCATCGTCATTCCTGCAATTAGTTGTTCTGTCTGTAAATTGATAAGGCTCTCCTCCTTTTTGAACGAATCTATACATTTCCATATAGTTGGATGACACGCGTTCAGACTAGATGCAAAGCCATTGTGCCACCCTTCAACAGAATTGTTGGTCCAGGGGATATTTTCGAAAATATATTTAAAACAGTTCCACAGCGTCACTGGAAATAATGCTGGTTTCCTTCGATTTCTTCGATCAAGACGTCCAATTCCCGTATCTTCAAAATAATTTGTTAAAGGTGTTAATATTTCTTCGTTCAGTGAATAAAATTCTGAGTCCAGTAGTTCATTCCAGGCATTTTCTACATCCTCTTCTAGTACAAAACTAAGTGCTGCCATCATTCTAATTTGCAAAGCGAATTCCGAGTCTTCCATGTACCTTTTTTGGATTCCTAAATTTTGCAAGCGTCTCCAAATGCTTTGCGATAGATGAAAAAAGCACCCACGAACTGTTGTGTTGGTAAAAACACTTTGAATCGCATTAATCGCAGCTTTTTCAAAATCAACCAGAATTGATTTTGGATTTAATGATTCGTTCAATGTTTTTAATGCGTTGTAGAAATTAACATATGTGGTTTCAGTTTTATTTGGTAGCAATGCAAATATTGATGGAAAAACATTATTAAATTTATTTACGTGAACAGTGTAAATTTGGTAAAATAAATTTGGTGACGTAGAAAAAGTGCCATCAGCAAACCAGTGTTCACATTTTTGTAGAAGTTGTAGGTTTTTTTTAGTGGCCAATTATATTCACGATAAATTCACCCGCGATCAATTCACCGACGACCAATTCACCGGCAATCAAATGTTCGCGACCAATTCACCGCGAACCATGCGCATTTTAGCATGAGCCTGTATGTAAAATGACTAATAATATGAAAATTTTTAATTGTTAAATTGATAAAGATGTTTGTACAATAGGTACTACAGATGTGACGTTAATTATTGTATATTTATAAATTTAGGTAATAAACCGCATAAAGTATCTGCTGAAATGAGAGATATTGTTAATAGTTCTTAATTTTCCGATATTATAACTTATACAATAATACAGGGATGGCGAACCTGTGTCACGCGTGTCACGGAGTGACACGCACGCATTATTACAGTGACACGCCAATTTAAAATATAATTCATAATTTTTACTTCACTTTCCAAAAAAATTATTGATAATTTGAAACTATTTTTAACTTATTATTGGAGTATATTGTAAGATATTGTAATCTGTACTTTCCATTTCCTAAGCTCGTAAACGAAACGATTAGATAAATAAATTCGTTTATCACGTTTACGTAACAAACGTAGGTACAACAGAACAGTCGACAGTCGTCAACAGATAGTTTCGGATGCCTTACACGACGACTATTTTAACCAACCTATTCAATATTGCTTCGGGCTTACTCAATATAATTCACGTTTAACCATTGGAAGTTTAATACATTGGTGAGTATTATTTTTTTACCAATATTTCACCAAAAAATTAAAAATTCGTATAAAATAATTAATATTATATTCTTAATTTATAGAATAAAGATGTTCAAAAAATTAAAACTGAATCCAGAGAAAAGTGGTAGTGGGAGATTATTCCACGAACAGTGGACAGTGGATTTTGGTGTAATTCAAAACAATAATAAGGTACTATGTTGCTTGTGTAACGAAACAGTTGTAAGCCGTAGTTTTAATGTTAAAAGACATTTCGAGACAGTTCATAATAATATATTTTCTCTATCGGCTGAAGAAAAATTAGAATTGATTTCTCAAAAAGTAAAATTTTTTAGAAGTCAATCAAACAAAGTTAAAGTGGCGTTCAAACAAAATAATAATTTATCAGCCGCTAGTTTTTCTGTGTCGCATTGCATTGCGCAGCATGGTAAGCCACTTTCTGACGGAGAATGCTTAAAAGAAGTTTTTGTTAAGGCGTCGAACATTTTGTTTCATGATTTTACTAATAAAAATGAAATAATAATAGTAAATAGTAAATTAATGCTGTAAAGATATATTAATATGTACATGTAACTTTATAAATAGTAAATAGTATAAATGCTGTAAAGTTATATTAATATGCAATAGTACCTAAATAGAAAATGCTGTAAAGTTTAAATATTTTATACACCTAACAACAAATAAAATCATGTTTATATGTTTAATTAATTATTTTTTAAGCAAAAAAAAAGGTCTGACACGCGAGGCAAATAAAATCAAACCGAACATTTTGATTTGACACGCAGTTATCAAAAGGTTCGCCATCCCTGCAATAATATATGGCGGTGGTGTTATATGCCTGTGTGTATGCACACGGTAAAATAAAAATATTATACAAGTGATATGACTGTTGTACGTATGTGCTGATAAAATATACGCATCAGTCACTTGAGTGATATGTAAGTTGTTGATGTGGAAGCACACATTCGTTTTCTCATATGTAAGCGTGAAAAAATATGTTTTGCTTGAGTCGGGAGGGTTTCGTTGGTGGTGACTGTGACTGGTAATGGTGTGTGTTTTTCCCGTGTACATTCATGAATTAATATATATATGTCGGTCAGGTTATTGGTAATATGTAAGTTGTTGTATGCGCGTTCGTGTATGCGTTTTATCATGCACAGGTATGAAAAATATAGAACACGAGATCAGAGGATCAAGGGATCAAGGATAAGTGATAGGTAATGATTAAGGATTAGTGATCAAGAGGGGTATATGTATAAATGTATACTAATAATATGGTAGGTGTGATAAATAATGTAAAAAATAAATACTACACAAGTGATATGGCTTTTACATGTATGTTTCTCTCATGCGTTTTTAAAATATATCAATTGTTGATTAACAATAGTTAAGGTTTTATTAGCACACAAACATTTCGATGCATAACTAGTCCTGATGAATGTTGTTTTTCTCAGATGTATTACATAACAATTGATCAAAACGTTGTTTGATACATAATGTATCCGTTGGTTCGAAAGTATAAAGGAGATATGAAAATTAATATACCGTTGGATATATAATATGAATGAGGTATCATATAAGTTTTTCTATATTATTACCTATAAGATGTTGAAATACCGAGAATTGTATGTTACTCAGATAATGATACTGCAATTTCATAATCCATTTAATGGATAAGTAAGAACCTTGTAAATATTTATTGTAAACTTTAATATTATGATTTTAATAATTGAAAATACTTTTTATACATCGTGTCTTTTTGTTTCATATAAATAATTTAATTCCCTATAAATATTAGAATAATCTACGTCTCACATTGCGTAGGTGCTGGTGCGGGGTGTTTGGCGAATGTTGATTGAGACGGCTGTGGTGTAACCTTATGTAGCATTATTACTAATAAATAAAAAAACTTTGTATCATGATCGGGGGGACGAGCAGTTAAAAATAATATATCCAGGGAGAATCGTAGGATCCTATAGATATAAATACCATAGGTTAGGGGCAGATATGTATGATGGCTGGAGTGAAGAAGTCAATTGTATGTTTTAAATTACTATAACTATGTTAATTGTAAAATATGGACGTAGTTATGTGATCAATGTCATAACATTAACCATGATATATGTTTAAATAGTATACATTTTAATTTTTAATTAGTCATATATTTCTGTTACATTATGTATTTTAATATAATATGACTTAAAATTTTATTTTTGCCACCTATTTATTTTATTTGTATTGAACTTTTAAACATTATTTTTAATTTTTTTGACACACAATGTAGGAAAACAGTATCTCAATTTTAGAAAGAAAATGGCTACAACCCTTTAAGTATCTAAGTATATGGAATAAAGAAATAAACTATAACACCCGCTAAGTCTCAAGGGGTCTATTGGTACAACTTTTTATTGAAAAAAGTTCAGTAGTTATTGAATTGATTAACTTTGAATAATAATCAATTATAGCAAAAATCAAATATAATGGTATTTATACTATCAAGTATTTATTTATTTAAGTTTTAAGCAGGCCAGGCCTTATTACATATATAATAATAATAACAACAATCGATCGTTAACAGTAATATACAGAAAGAGAAGAAATAAAAGGGAAAAAACATGAATTTACAATATCAATTATGATATGATGTAGTATAGTATAATAATAATCAAAATATAGTGGTGAATATCATAATTAAATGTTAAAATTATTATATCCAATCAATTATACATTTAAAATATACGTATTACGTAATAATGTATAAAATTGGTTTATATGGGAAAAAGAAAAGAAATCTATTTTATATGTTGTAAATTACTACGCAATAACGTAAAATAATTAATATTCCACATAGTTTGTCCTATATATATTAAATATTAACTATGTAATGAGTATAATAAAATAATTAAAAAACTAAAATTGTTCGTTTGACGATCAATTATCTTAGCGACCAATCATATTCACGATAAATTCACCCGCGATCATTCACCGGCGACCAATTCACCGGCGATCAAATGTTCGCGACCAATTCACCGCGAACCTAATACAACAATTAAATGAAATATAATACCTACAAAATCATATTTAAATTCCATGGTTTCGATAATAAAAACATAATATTATATAGTTATTTTCATCACAAATTAGCAAAAACAAAATAAAATGTACCTACGTCAAGCTATGATAATCTTTCACTTATGATATCATAAGAAAACCATATATATTTAAATTATTTTTAACGCATATCTTACACAGATGGCCCAGCATTTATTTTATACAAGATAATAGGAATTTATTATTTATACAGTTATACCTATACTACATGGATGCTTATCACTGATACTTTTCATGTATTATTATTCTATATGTATACTTTGTAAAATAATCATGAAATCGCTTGTATATTACCATTTTTATTATTGTTTACCCAAAACTCATACCATAATTAAATTTCTTTTAAAGAGGACCCCAAAATTTGTCCATTACATTTTTCATTTTATTGGCAATAACAAATGTATTCTAAAATACTCGTTGTCACCGCTGCAACAATATGAGTAGGCTCCTACACCGACCGGTACACACACACACACACACACACACACACACATGATACATATGCACCCATCCATAGCATTTCATTGTAATTTATATTGTTTAATTTTGTATTAATTATTTTTAAGACTAACATAACATAATCTAACCGCCAGATCGCCGGACCACGAATTATAACACGACCGCCTAAATTATTCAGTTCTGTTCACATAACCAAAATCACACGATCGTCACACGTCGAAATTGTTACTACAGTAGGTTACAAGTTGGTCACAGTATTATGAATTGTATTAAATTTGAATTAAATGATATCTTATCATTGTATACGAAAAACGATTCTGAGTGGAAACGGTTTGTCAGTCTGGATATTTTATATTGTTACTAGCTGATCCCGTGCACTTCGTTACCTGTTAAATGTACAAACTATAATATACGACTTGAACTTTGTTCAATGCGTTATTTAATATTCGGTGTATGGTGTACAAAATTAATCTTAATTTTTCAATTGCCCGGAATAAAAATTCTGGTTCGCAGCAGTATATTATCAGTTAGGCAATCTACCTGCGGTTAGGTTAGGCATCACGAACCCACGGAGTGTATGATTTAACTCTTAAGTACCAAAGTTATTACAAGTTTGTCGTATTCTACGTATGGTGAATTACGATTATAATCAATTAATACAAAATCCTAACCTAACCTGTTGCGTCACTGTAGTATTTTTGACAACCAAAATTCCAAATTTTCCGCTAGATTTTTCTAAAAATTTTTTTCATGGAAACCTTTTCTGTGATAAACTCTTTGATTTAAAAAAAAAAATATTCCAGAAGATCTGATAAGTACATCCAGAGTTTACCCTTTACATGCAACTCGTCATGAGTCCGCAATAGCCCTCCGATAACTGCTCATTTAGTTTGGACATGTTGGAAACTGAATATGAACTCGTAGTCATACATAGTCGTAGTGTGTATTCAGATCTGAGGTGTATAGAGAACTGCTTTACTAATCCATGGTGTGCGTTTTAATATTAGTGTATCTATCAGTTGTTAATCGTACATAAGGTAGAGTTCGTATTATATACATAAGTGTTATGTGACATATAAATATGCTGTATTATTATATTTATAATTGTTACAACTTGTTTTTAAATATCACGGTTGTTTTTATTTTACACAAAAATTATAATATTAAAATGAAAAGTAAGTATAAGCATATTTGTGTTTAATTCAAATATATTAGATTACGTATTGTATTATTTCAAACATTAAAATAAATGTAGTAGGTATATAAATGGTGAAATCGAAATATGATGGTATAGTTTTTGCATTTAGTGACCAAAGTCTATACTCAAAGACGAAGTCAGAGACCCTCAGAGTTGATATCCTCTATTCCCCTTAGTCAGTATACCTACTAGTTACACAAATTTATAATATTGTGTGTCATAAATATATAATTGTGTGTATGTTGTCGAGTAATCCTTTGAGCTGTATAAAATAGTTAGATATATGTATTTTAATTGAGATATTTAATATATGATCAATTAATACGTGGGTACGTAACAATACGTATAAATTAAAATACATAATATTTTGCTTATTTATTCAACGTAGGTAATTAAATTCAGCACACTTAACATGCTCGTATTATGATATATTTTTAAAATGACTTAAAGGTTTACTAGTCCTTATAAGTACAGGCCTCCCATATCAAATGTTGGGCCCCTGTACCAAAGTTTTTTGCGGGCCCTATAAAAAACTTCCAAAAAAATACAACCCGTTTAAGCGTTATATGTATAAATATGGGTTTTCAATACACAATTTTTGTGTAATAAATGATTTGATAGAATGATAGATCTTTATAATTTAAATCGTTATCTCATCAATGTTGTTTAATATCTATACAAAATAAGGTTTAAATGTTTATTACTTATCTATATTTAATCAAAAAACCTGTTATTCTAATTTTTTGCACTTGACTTAACGCTTGACTTCCCACTTGCATAAATTCTTGTTTAACTTGGCAAAACCGTAATGTAGGTCAGAACATTTTGAGCATTGCAATGTTTTCAATGACCATAGAATTTTCTATACACGATAACATTTTCTAAAATTTTGATTTGTTTTGAACTGTTTAGGTACGACCATTTTCAATTTCACATTTTTTTAGTTTTATTTCTTTGAATATCAATAACATTATATTTATTGGAGTTTAGAACTTTTAAAACAACAATAAAACCTCAATGACTGGATATAAATAAAACAGTTCTGAGAACTCAACGTTATAAATATCTTACCACTCCTGGTCGAGTATAGTATAACAATTTAATAATATAAATACATATTACAATTTCTGGAATGGCATTACACACTATAACCCACTTAAAGTGCATATAAATATTATTAATTATAGTGGTATATAATAATATTGATGATACAAGATGCTATTTCATTATATAATGTATTATAAACATTTAATCTAATAACAACTACGAAACATTACGTAAAATGTATATAACGATGCAAATTATCACATATTCATATTATTAATTCGTTATTATTTATAACTGTATAAGTTATAATAAATTTAAAATTGCTATAAGCGTGGAGAATTAATTTGAAAGATATAATGACAGTGAGCTTGAAATATTTACACCATGCAATAATATATAAAAATAATTTTTAATATGAATGTGAATTATACTAGCATCATTGGTGTTCAATAATAATTACTAAAACTTCAAACTAATAAACGGATGTGATAATTGATAGGGTACAATATAATATTGACAAAGACTAAAAAGTGTCCTCATTAATATTGAATATTTATTGAAATTATTATATTCAATGCACATATGTACCTATATTGCCTATACAATACGCCGTGCAACTAATTTGTTATTCAGAGTAGTGTACAAAATATATAATACGGTTAGGTATCAGGGCTTGAAACCGGTCCCAGAATTTTGGGGAACCTATAATTGGTTACCGTTATTATAAACCTATTTGTACTCCCGGTTATCAGTTACCGGTTACCGTTAACTTCAACACTAGATCCAAGCAAAATTTCTTGCGTAAAAAATTAATATTCGTAGGTATGTAGGTACTATCATACAAAAACGAATTATAGATAGTAAGCGTTTTCTATAATATAGACGCATACCGATGAGTAGTATGATAAAGTATTCATTTTTAGAGCAATTAATTTCAATTTTCTGATCGCAAAATTTTTTGCATTTCAATGACTTATCAACGACAATTAATAAATAATATTATGTTCCCTTTTATATTATGAAATATTTCTCGGGAACTTAACTATATTTACACAAAAAAGTTCTTATATTTATTCTAATATAAATATAGTTAGGTACTTCCTATCATAGTAAGTTATTATCAATCAACTAAGTAAGTATATTCTCTGAAAATTATTTAATACCAGTAAATAATTTAAATACACAGTATAATAATTGTTTATTTTTTTTTTCCTTTGATACAAAAATTCTGCATTGGTAATTTTCTTGATTTCTTATTTGACCAAAACCTCGAATGCATTTTGTATTGAGTTTAATAATAATTTTTCAATAAAAATAAATTATAATTGGTTTCAAATCTGAAGACGCTACCTCCTCACATTCACAGCTTAGGTATTAGAGGTGGATAATAAATAATAATTGAGTAAATATTATATACGTACAGATAAGACGTTATTGGAAAGTTCCCACCATTTGTTGAACCACCATTTATTTTATACGAATTTTTGAAAAAGTGCCGCTAACTTCACACCAACCTTTCTGTCATCATGAATAAAATATTTAAAATAAATTATATAGTTTTTAAATTGAATACCCAGAAGTTACAATAAGCCATCTACAATTATTCCTATTATTTAGGAGATACATAAATACAATTTTAAACTGTCCGTAAATAAGTTTAAATCTTTTGAAAATTGTATAAAGTATAGAAAATGCTAATAGAAACCATCGAAAATCAGCGAATCCAAGTGAAAATCTCAGTGTGTATCTACGGCCATTTGTTTAATTAACATTTAGAGTTACACCAAAAACCAAAGTTCATTTTCTCGATTTTTCCGGGGTTTTTGAAAACTATTGTGAATATTGAACTCCTGAATGCACCAATTAGATTCACTTTCCCATCCAGCGAGTTACTGTTGAAGAAAATCAAAGCTGTTTACTGCACCAAATCATGATGACAGACACAAAAAAAAAATAATTAAATTAAAATATTAAAAATAAATATCTATTCTCCGCTCAGAATCTACAAATAGCTAATAATGTTTAGAATATAAGATTTACATCTTTTAAAAAAATCTATTTCTTATACATATTAATATAATTTATAATTTATTATTGAGTCTTGGTAATCAATGAAAAATAAATTAAATATTATTTTGAGTATATTAGATTTTAAGTGGAGCAAACATTGTATTGATTTTACAATGATGTGTGTTTTTTTATTGTGTCTGTCGTCACCGTTTGGGGCAGGAAAACTGCTTCCATTTCTTTCAACAGTATCTTGTTCGCTGAAGAAGTGAATTTAGTTGGTGCATTTGAGAGGTCATAATTCCAATAGTTTTCAAAAAATCCGGGAAAAAAGCATACAAATTAAGGAAAAACGGGAATTTTCATACAAAATCGATTTTATTGAACTAGAATTTTCTACTCGATAAAAATGTTGCTTTGTTTTAAACTGTTTACGGACAAGAAAAAGATGAAAAAGCTTGAAAATTTAATACAATAGCTTCTAATATATTGTTACAATAACGTTTGAAAAGTAGTAAAAAACCTGCCACAATTTTTTTTTATAAGTATCTAAAGTTCAAATTGTGACAAAATATAGAACAAATTATGAAAGTTAGCAAATTATTTTGAATTATTATTATTTTGAATAATTTATAACAATTTTCTTTTTAAGTCTAAGTTTTGAAACTGTAATACAAGATTCATCATAAATTTGTCCACCTTAATAAAAAAAGCGGGTAAGACATACCGAATGAAATGCACAACGAACTGTGTTGAAAGATATAAAAAACACACATCATTGTAAAATCAATACATTTATCGCTCCCCTCAGAATCCAAAACTTTTTGAATTTCTAACACAAAATAATTGGCAAATTTTTGTAATTTTAATTTTTAACGAATTTTATCGAGATTCTAATGTCAGACGCTCATTGCTCATAAAAAATTACTGTAGATTTTTAATTATCACTAATAACGACTTATGACGAATATTGTAAATTAAATTAATACAATAATTAGATAAATTTATCTAGATAAGTCCGAACACTGACATTAGCCATTAATCGGACTGTTGTTAGATAAATACGTTATCGACACGCCGAAATCATAAAATAGAACTGTCGTCTTTCGATAAATGATGCATGATAATGGAAACGAAATTTCTTGAACTAATATTTTGAAAAACGTATACCCATTAAGTTTAATTTGAAAATGCATATAATGTATAAACATGCACTAACATTTAATACAATTAAGTAACAATTAAAAAAATTTCAAAACTCCTAAAAATGCAAAACAAAAGTGTACCTATGTTTTCAATTTTCTGATGTAAGAAACAGATCTTGTACTTGAAAAGTATAACCTATGAGTTTCCAAAACTTACTGCATTTTTCATACAAATCCAGCCACAGATTATAATATAATATTATTATAATCTGTGTCCGGGCCTTAATTATTACACCACTGAACTTGTTTAATAAAAAATACTAGGTAACAAAATCGAAATTTTGTGTATGCGTATTTTAATAATTAGTATAGTCTATGAGTTACTGACGATTTGATTTCACCTATTTTAGCTTTTTTGAATTTTTATAACTATAATAGAATCGGGCCTGCTGAATATGATAGCGAAATCAGCTGATTTGAAGACCAGAACGAGAGGGGGAATAGGGGGTGTCTCAAATATCAACTGGCATTACGTCTTAGTCACCAATACTAAATTATATGATGTAATGATGTTATAAAAAAAACTGTCTGATGAAAATTAAGATTCTAATGTGTAGAAAACATTTAGATACATTATAAACTAAGATAAATAAATGGAATACAATTGTTTTTTGAATATATAAAGTTTAAATTAAAAAGATTTTTTCAACTAGTATAATATAAAACTGTATACAATATTATTCCAATATAATATCATTTAATGTAAAGTACATATCAAAGTAATGTATAATATGACCATTGGTCTACTATTTTATTATAGTGTTTTACGGTTACTTATAATATTAAGTAAGACTAAGTGGTTTTAGTCAACATGGCATAAAATAATGGCTTAGGTACTAAACTATAGTGTGTTCTGACTTCTGGGTATTATAAAATTGTTTTCGTAATAGGTATTTTCAAATAATTTATCATTTTATGTTCAAATATAATGTATTGAGGTATATATTAATATATAATTAACAATTATAGTTGTATCTATATTATTATAAATATCAGATAATATATTTCGTTGTATTATCCACGTCTGATTTCTAAAATTAATACAAAATATTTATTATTTTTTTGTTATAAAGTTTTTGTTATAATACACAAATACTTTTACATTTTCTTTTGAATTTTTTAAGTATGACCTTAAAAATGAATTCAACACGATATATTTTTAAGAACAAAACAATTATGATAATACAAATATTGACTATGATGAGCATAACATATATTAAATATGTATGGGATGATAGTTAAAGTAAAGTTCTTAAAAAGTATGTTCTTGAAATATTTTACAATATATAACATTTAACAATGATATAATTTACAAAAAATATAATAAATAATTTCAAGATCTCAATAATCCGATACAAAACTGAGACGTTTGTATTATAACATATCATAATATACTATATATTATTATATTGTAATAACTACCATGTATACGTGTTATATGCAGGGCTTGAAACCGATTTCAAAACCGGTTTCAGAAATCGGTATAAACCGTTAAAAAACCGAAACCGAAATCAAAATCGAAAACGAAACCGAAAAAAATTGGATACCGGTATTATAATCTAAAACCGAAACCGAAAAATTTGGATACCGGTATTAAAGTCAAAACCGAAATCGGAAAAAATTGGATACCGGTATTATAATTTAAAACCGAAACCGCAAAAAATTGGATACCGGTATTAAATATAAATTCAAAACCGAAATCGGAAAAAATTGGAAACCGTTGTTATAACTTATAACTCAATTTTTTTAATTTTAATATTTTAAATAATGCTTTTTTTTTTAATTAACGTAAATTATTTTAAAATGTACGTAAATACGTAAATTGCATTGATACACCCATGGGATTATGATTAAAATGTTGATAACCATTTCATTATTTGAAAAATTATTATAGTTGTTTTATACTTTTATTATAATAGTTATGAATAATAAATAATATTAATAATAGATATTAATTATTTATTGGGCAGCACATTTGACAGATGATGGCCCGTATATGGGTCTATTAATTTATTAGATTGTTATTTAATAGTATTAAGCTATTAAATACTGAATAGTACAATACTATTATAATCAAACTATAAAATATAAATAATAAGAAAATCATATAATAATTACTGCTAGAATCAATTATTTATAGAGGTACAATACCAGGAAAAACTGAAAATAGCACAGGTTTTAATTTGTGTGAGTGATCGTACGACCATCACCGCTACTGCAGTCTGTAGGCCGTGGGGAGCAGGGACAATAATAATAACACTAATATAAAAATAAATTTAAAATATATAATATTGTTTAAGAATTATTTAGTTATTAAAAATAACTGTATTTTTAATTTTTCCCTAGTGCCCATACACTGTATAGTGTACCTATATAATATATATTTCGATATAGAATATTTTGAAATTTTCGTACTGTGTTTGCAGTAGTGCAGTCAGCGTGTTAGTCGTTCATTATAGTGTAGTTCCTTATCGGTTTACTTTTTTTATGTACAACTTGCAACTTTATAATTACGAGTCCATCCACGACAAAAACTTTTTCAATTTTATTTTTACTAAATGATTTATTTACTATAAATAAAGATACCTATTACCTACATCAGGTTGTTTCATTAATTACATAAGAAATCATGGGTAAAAAGAATACCAATCCTGTTGGCCGTTTATTTTTCACTTTTAATAATGAAACAAATGAGTCCAAAATATGTACTGTTGAAGGATGTATAAAACCTATTTTACAAAATCACTCCTATTGAAATATTGCTCTTATTTTTATCAAAAATTAAAAAATCATGTTAAGTATTTAACTATTTAAGTATAATAAAACTATTTATAATTATAACTTAAAGTCTGCTTTAAATCCGTTTTTAAAAATGTAGAAACCAGCATACAAAACCTAAATCAAAACCAAAATTTCCTAGTATCGATATTGAAAAATTGAAACCGAAACCGAAATTTCCTAATACCGGTATTGGAAAGTTGAAACCGAAACCGAAATTTCGTAATACCGGTATTGAAAAATTGAAACCGAAATCGAAAAAATTAGAAACCAGTATCCAAAATCGAAACCGAAATCGAAATTTTTTCAATCGGTTTCAAGCCCTGGTTATATGATGGCAATTATACCTAACTAATTTTATATAAGCGACTCAATTCTTACGGTCTGACGTGCCAACCAAAAAAATGTGCATTCTGGGTGGCACAGATCTAATTCCTAGGTCACGTCGTGGACGGTGAAGGAATTGACCGGGAACCGGAGATACTGACGGCGATTCAGGAATTCCAAAGAAGACAAAAGACATGTTACGGGTGTTAGGCGTTTGTGGTTGGTACAGTCAGTTCGTGCCACACTACGCCGAGATTACAGCATCACTCACGAGTCTGTTGGCCAAAGGGACCAAATGGCGTTGGTCAGAAATTGAGCAAAAAGCGTTCCGGAAGTTGAAGGAGTTTTTGGTGTCCCCACCACGGCTCTGGCCTCCTCTTCCGGGTAAGCCATTCAATCTACAGACCGACGCAAGCGAAGTCGGAGTTTGTGCCGTGCTCTTCCAGCGGGGGGAGAGTGGTGACAGGAAAATCATTTCCTACGCCAGCAAAAAACTCAATTCAGCACAGGGAAGATACTCGGCAATCGCAACGACCACGGTGTCTTCATCGACGTCCGCGAGATCACGACCGACAACCGGTCTGGTCGCCGCCGGCATCACGAGCCGCCGGCCCGGCCAGCGGTGGTGGTGGCAGGCAGCTTTTGCCTGACCAACGTCGACGCAACACGCGCTGATATATATATATTATATTGTATTTCGTTAATAAAACGTGTGTCTTGCCAAGACGTTATTGTCATTATTTCATCCAACCGTTCCTACACCTACAGTACAATTTAAATTAAATATGAGGTTAGTAAATTTCATCACTAAAATTAACTTAAATGATCTTTAATAACATTACGAAATCGCCGAACAATGAATCCATCGATAAGATTTCTTTACAAAAACCCATCCCGAAAAACGTTAAGCGTTTCTTCAAAACTCAGTTCATAGTTATATTCAACATAAAGTTATTTCTGTATTTTGTACTGTTATTTATTCTGCTCTCTTGTGTATCAAAATAAAGACAACAGTTTGTTTTCACACCACTTTTATAACGGTAGCAAATATTTATTTTATTTATATAATTTGACAATCTTATCTCTTTTTTCTTCGGGACATAATAATATGGTCTGTATTGTAAAAATTTTAATTTTCATCAACATTTCATTTTAATATTTGGCGTGGTATTCACTATAGACATTTTAAACATCGTGTTAAAGCTCTTCTCTATGAATTTTGAACAAAATAATATAATCACTGTGTATCTTATGCATATTTTATTCTATGAAATCTACCGTAGGTACTTACTTTCGTCCATCACCGACCTGCTATAATTTATTTTTTAATTACTGAGCATGTATTGAAATTACAATGACACGAGTTTTGATTATTTCTGAAAACACTTTTTGTAGTTAAATCATGTTTTGGTTTACAACATTCGGGATGAGTTAATGTAGCAAAATATTTTTTGCAAATACTTTGTGGGAGGAGGATGTTATTGTACGTTAAGTAGTTATTTGATTTTTTGAGTTTAACGATGTTATATTTTTAACGTCATAAATAAATTAAAAATTAAAAATATATATTGATTATTACTGATATGCATAAACTGTGTGAATTCTGTAAGACTCATAAGTTATGATAGTTTCATTCATCCTCAAGTAAACTGGTTGTTTAGTGTACGTTCGTTGATTTTTTTCGATTTTGGTAATTTAATTTTCTAATTATATATTATAATAATCTAATTTTCTATACAGTGTTAATAGTCTTGGTTAATGTTTCTGTAATTCTAATACTAAGGTAATATATGATGTAAGAATATCGCAGCTTAACTTTTAACTGAAGGCAATTTCATTTCATTACCTTCAGTTGTTACAGTTAATTATTTGCATTAACTTGCACACCATTGCCTAATATATCACCTGATTATTGATGATGTTCAATATTTTTAAATATATTACATATTAATATTGGTAGAAATGATATTTCTTTTTATACAATACATGTTAAACCAAAAATAATAAGCCATTCAACTGGCCCATGTCTTAAAAACACGTAGCGTCAGTGGTTACCAATATATACAACACCGCAAGAATGCAAGATACACGTTTGCCGCGTTTACTAAATTGAACTTAAAACTTTAAACACAACGCATTATGTTATCTTCAATACTTCTATAGATAAATAATTCATTGAAACATCATGACAATTTTTCCTATGAACTAATATTTAATAAATAAGTTTTAACTTTTATTAGGTTTTCGGGATATTATAGGTGCGTAAACCCGTAAAATGAGATTTTACATTGGGTATGTGCTGAAAATCGAAAATCTGCTGACGGGGATACCGGCATATAACCGTATACCAATACACCCTTGTACCAACAAATGATATTTCTTTTTACATATTACATGTTAATTTTTACATTCTGAAAGAAAATACGTTATATTATAGGAATTACTCTCTAGATATAATTCCCATTAGGCATGGAAAAAAATATTTAAGCCAAATAACGTTTTGTTACTACATAACATTTCTATTTTCGCACCTACAAGTTACAACTATAGTAAACATAATCAATATTAATATTTTTTATGCATCAATAAGTAAGCAGAAACAGACCTTGCGCTTGTTTCACCCGAAGTGCCGAACGATGCCAAGCCAATTAAAAAAAAAAAAATTCAAATACTTTAGTAAGTTAATAAAATCATAGTGTAAATCCAACTACTTTTTAACGTTAACATTGGCTGCTGGTAACTCATCTGCTCCATGACGTCACGCTTGGCTATTCGTAAATTATTATTATATCGTTATATCATACTTTTCTATTATTTTTTAAAATAACAATACGTAAATACGATCATCGTTAATTTATAATATTTAATTAACCATATGTTATGTTTATGTTTTTCATTTATTCATGAAAATTGTATTTAAAAAGAACCAAAAATAAAAGTTAAAATAATTATTGTAAAAATGTAATTAATATGATCTCATCGTTTTGTTTTAGACTACCAACGACATGCCTGCTTCTTCGTCTTCTTCGAAAGATGGTAAATCATTATTCAACCTTCAAAAGGCGTTGGATAAAACTGTATCTAATTGGGATAAAGCTAAGGCATCTCAAGTCCTAAACCACCTAGTCGCCAAAACTGGGGCCTATATTATTTTTAGTTATATTATTAGACTCTTTATATTATATTATTATATTATTTTTTCATTTTCAAATGTAGACCATACGCTGCTGTTTGATACGAAACTAGTTCATAAATTATGTCGTTGTTTTTGTTCTCAAGTTATTCATTAAAAAAAAATTATTGATCTAGTAATTACGAATTACATTTTAAAAGTTTTATGTTTATCATAGTACTAATATTTATTTATTTTCCAAAATTTGTCATATTATATTATGTCTTATTAGTTATTAATAACAACTGTTAACTATTTTACGTCACGTATTGAATAAAATATATCGCTTAATTTACTAAACGTGAGGTATCTATTATTTTTTCTATATTTCTTCTGCTTTATATTTCTTATGTTCGTTGAAAAGACGGTGGTGTAATTTTGATTTTAATATAATATGTTTATCGTTTAGTTGTTTTTATTAAGGATTATATCAATTACGTTGATTAAAATTAAGTCAATGTAAATTTCGTATGGTATTGAATACAATTATCTAGAAACCAAAGTCCATCCTTGATATGAATGTTAATCTCACATAGCATAGTGTTCGAACAGCGCCTAAACAGATAGTTACTTAAATCTATGGACTAATATTCGAGCCTTTTATTTGAGGATTGTGGTAGGTACGAGTAAAAAGTTTCGCATAAATCGGAAATCCTGCAATCTATTAAGAGTTGTTTTATGATTTATTAATAGGCATAAAGTTCATAAACTCGTTTCAAATTTCGATATACATTAAATATTTTTATGAATAAATTAATGAAACCTATTAACTGGACCTTGTGATATATTTTTTAATATTATAAAATTTATTGTTATAAAGGATTATAGAATATTTAATTTTTTTGTTAGTTGTACAATAACTTTACAATAAAAATTGGATGGATTAATAAGTTAGTTACATTAAAAAATTTTAAATATAATATCTACAATATCTTTATATTTTCTAGGTTTGTCAAAAAAGTGGCTATGAGGGAATGTCATGTTATATAATAAAAGCACTTTTGCGATTATTATTTCCTTGCAATGAAAAATGTTTTATTAAATTTATTTATTAACTTGCATTTTATTTTAGACATGTGGTATGAAAAAAGTTTTAATCAATTTTTCACTCAATATTTTAATCGTATTTTTACAATGTCAACATAAGCTTAATCCGTGTTTAAAATTAAACATAGACAGCTATTTTCAATCACGTATGTAGGATCAATTTTAAGGTGAGGGTGCGGGTATAAAATTATTTTATCGAAGATTAATAGCTTTGTGATGCACTAATGTTACTAATAATGTCTTCATATCTATTTGATGACATTCATTATTCTCATATTCAAATGTCACCGCTTCGATTAATGTTGGTTTTTTTTAATCTAAATATTATTAATGTTATGATGAAATAATATGCAAATCGATATAGTTATTAATTATTGCAACTATTATTAAGGCGATTCGATACCGTGATTTTCTGTTTTTGTCTAACGCACACGTGACATAGGATTTTAGATGGGTTTTTTGCCAAACATACCAATTGATGTAATGAAGCGATAAGAATTCTAAAAACAGATTTGAATTCGTAGTCAAGTCTACTTGCACTCGATTACCCCAAATTTTTGATTTTTTGATTTTAACTTCTCCAAAAATTAAAATACAAAAATGTTTAAATATTTTTTTTAATATGACATTTCTAGGAATTTGGGGGATAATATCAAATATGTGGGGAAGAGTGTTGAGCATAATAAGATAAATTTATCTAGATGAATTATCTAGATAAATAATTAATTATCTCTTATCTTATCTAGATAAATTTAAAAATGTTCATATGATGTGCCATCTTAGATAAATAAACTCATCATCTTAACCAAATTATCTAGATAAAAAAATGTCAAATATATATTTTATTTTAATACAATTAATTTAAGAAGAAATAAAAATTGAGTATCGCTAGATAAAAACAAAATAATAGATACGAAATACAATAATCGTACATATCGTAAAATTATTATTGTTATGTTTTATGACTATGGACAGGCAATGTTATGCAATGTGCACAGTACAGTCGTGCACACATACATACATACATACATACATACATACACACATACATACATACATACAGATATGTATAAATGTTATCGCATTATGTTATTTTGATAGCCGGTAGATAGTATTTTTATACATATTTTAAAAATAGCCGGTATTTCAAATAATATTATGGAAACGGAGACCATCGTCTCTAAACCATAAACACAATAACACACTTGTTAACTTACTTATTGTATTTAAATGTGTTTTATATACTATTTAGTTATTGATTCTATTATATTTAAAAAAAAAAATTATAACTTGTTAATTTACACAATTACAATTAAATGCCATCTAAATTAAATATATATTATTATTTATTATACCATTAATAATTATACCTACCATTATAACTTGTGTTCCAGTAGCTTAGTCATAACTCATAACTCAACAGTTTTAAAGCATTAGGTACTAAATTGGTACTATTTATAAAATATTCTAGTGTATTAATAAAAAGGACTCTTACTTATAGAATTTTAATCGTTAATTCATGATCTTGTGATTTCTTATTCTAATACCTGGCAATTTTTTACCTTAAGAGTAATTTTGTATAGGTATTCTGGATATTCAACATTATAATAAGGTTAAAAGGAATTGATTTTTGTGTAATTTTAAATCACTAAGAAATAGAAAAAAAAATTATCTTTTTATTTATCTAGATAAATTGCCATTATCTTTGATCTTTATCTTTATCTTTTTATTTTACTGAAATATTATCTTTATCTAGATAAAATTAAACTCAATTATCTTTATCTTTATCTAGATAAATATTTAATTATCTTTGCTCAACACTGGTGGGGAAGCCGATTTCAAGTAGATTTGATGACAAATTCAAATCTGTTTTCAGAATTCTTATCGCTTCAATAGATCAATTGGAATGTTTGGCAAAAAACACGTCTAAAACACTATGTCGCGCGTGTGTTAGACAAAAGCAGAAAATCACATTATCGAATCCCCTTAAAACATTTAGTTTTTACCTAGATTAAACCTACATAGATAGCAATTGGCTATGTAGAATTTGGAAACAAAAATTTGGTGACAATAGATGGTGCTGCTAGACGTTTCCTACATAATATCATAGCATTGTACCAGATAATCCGTACCCGACTCAACCCGAGCCATGTATTGTCACCAAGAACATGATTTCAAAATTCTACGCAGCCGTTGGCTATCTATGTATGGTAAATCTATGGTTATTATGAAGACCCAAATTTATTAAAGCAATTACATAGAAATACAATAATAATATTATCATATTCAAATATAACGTCAACACGATATAAAATTTAACTAAGTAAGGTTAGCAACAATATATGCTTATTCCGAAAAATGTATAATTACACATTTGTTTTTTGTTATTGTCTGTCATCACGGTTTGGGGCAGTAAAACTGCTTCGATTTTCTTTAACAGTATCTTGTTCGATGAGAAAGTGAATCTAGTAGATGCATTCAGAAGGTCAAATTTTAAAATTTTCAATTTTTTTCAAAAGCACCGGGAAAAACAACATACAAATTAAGAAAAAACTGGAATTTTTACGCAAAATTGGTTTTCGCGAAATCGATTTTGGTTTTTGGTGTAACTTTAAAACAAATGAACATATATACATGGAATTTTCATTGGTTGTTTGTAGTTGCAATTTCTATACACGATAACATTTTCAAAATATTTTGATTTGTTTTGAATTGCTTAGGAACATTTTCTGTTTCCAATTTTATTAGTCTTTTTTTCTATGATTGTCAATAATACTGTATTTGTTGGGTAAAAAAGCTTGAAAATATAATACAAGGCCCTACTATATTATTACAATGATATTTGAAAAATAATAAATATCCTTAGTCACAGTTTTTATTTATAAGCATTTAGAGTTGAAATATTAATAAAATACGGAAAAATAACGAAAATTAGCAAATTATTATGAGTGTTATGAGTATATTGAAAAATATTAAAAATACATATGTACAATTTTTGATAATTTAAAACAAGGTTCCGCGTAAATTGGTATAATATATACAGTGATGTAAAAATACTGTATTTTATTTTTCAATTGTATAATACGTGTATTATAATGTATTATACGTATATAATACAGTATTTTTCAAAAATCGAATGTAGTTTATATAATTGTTAAAAATATAGCTACCAGAGTGTAATAAGAATGTAATATCAATAATATTTCAGTTTATTGATGAATAATAAAGCATTTTGATTATTAAATTATGTAATGGCAGTCTGGTGATAAATTAATAACTACCTAATAGAAAATATATGAAAATGTATTGGTTCTAAGTTTTGAGTATTAGGTTTTAATATTTGCAGTTATTTGAATTAGTACCTATGTAATTATTTAATTAGTAAGTGTTTACTTTTTGAATCAGTTTTTAGACGTTTTAATAAATTATTTGTAAAACGAAATGCATTATAGGCATAAGCCTCTTTACAAAATAAGCATTTTCATTTTTAAATATTTCCAACATAATACTTGGTAATATATTTGTCAACAATAGCTTTTTGCTTTGAAGGTCGACCCATTGTAAAAACAAACAGTTACTAACGTTTAGTAACTTCAATTAATTGTAACTTGTAGCCTGTAGGTAGTTAAATATAGTTATTAGAATTTAGTAGAATATTACACTACGGTCTTAGGTGTAGTGTCCACGATTATGACGTATGACTTATCAGTTATCTACTATTTACGAACGATTTACAAATGTTTACGACTAAAATCATATAACGTAGGTTAGTAGATCTATGACTAGAATAGTCCTTTGGTGTTGACCTTTATAATATCTTTCCTATATGATCGTGACTACCACCTACTAATAACCGTGTTACTTCTGTGGCCGCGGCTCCGTCGTTATATTACTGTTATCAGTTGAAACATTATGTGTTGCGTATATTTTCTCTTTATTATTGATCTACCATTTATCACAATTTTTTTTTTATACCATTTGTATTTTATTTTTTGACGTATAATACGTTTGTATAATACAATATTATACAATTTACATTACTGTATATTATATATAAATTACTTTATTCACATTAATATCATCAAATATACTTAGTAATATCATAGGCTGACTGACAGTTTTCGATCAGAATCGTTTTTCTTATACAATGATATTATATCATTGAATTCAAATTTAACGCCGTCCATTACAGTGACCCACTTGTAACCTACTGTACAGCAGAGCGACACCCGCTTGGCCACCTTTTTTATCCTGTATACAAAATTTCTACCAGAAAGAGTGCATCGACTTCTATATGAAGTATCTTATCTTTTAGAAAGTTGGATGAAGATGGTACTTTAAACAGGTCATTATTCGATTTTCTCAAAAGTTAATTAATGCCAAGGGAAAAACCATTGACTTATTACAAAAAACCACTAAAAATGGGATTTTAATTAAACGTTTTGTTTATCACCATAGAAACGAATAAAAATAAAAGTAAAAATAACGGTTACAGATATTTTGTTGTGATTTATAATATTAATTCAACTTACAGGCTATAATAATATACAATCTTATATATACAATTCTCGTGTCACAACGTTTGTTACCATACTCCTCTGAAACGGCTTGACCGATTTTTTATGAAATTTTATATGCATATTTACTATTCAGTAGGTCTGAGAATCGGCTACTATCCATTTTTCATAACCCTAAGTGATAAGGGTGATCCAGAAAAAAATAAAATAAAAATAATAATGGTGTATTATATTATATTAGTTGCTATCAGTTAATTGGGCATGTTTGTTGATTTGTATTATTATTTTTTGTCAATATATTTATATAAAAATGAATATTTGCGTTTGGATTAGACCTCTGGGAAGAAGATAGGCTAATTTAAAAAGGAATAAATTTGGTTTTTTTTTATTTATCGGATGTTAGTACAGTTAGGTTAGGTTAGGATTTTGTATTAATTGATTATATTAATCCACTGTAGGTGAAGTTAGGTAAGGTTAGTTAAGGTTAAGTAAAAACGACAAACTTGGTATAACTTTGATACTTTAGAGTTAAATCATACACTTATATACAAACAGCACTGGGTCCGCGATCTACCACAGGTAGTTTGCCTACCTGATAATATACTGCTGCGAACCAGATCATTTATTCCGGGCAACAGAAATGTTAAGATAAATCTAGAACATCATACACCGAATACTAAATAACGCATTGAAAAAAAGTTTGAGTCGTATACAGTTTGTACATTTAACGGGTAACGAAGTGCACGGGATCAGCTAGTAACAATATAAAATATCCAGACTGACAAACCGTTTCCACTCAGAATCGTTTTTCGTATACAATGATAAGATATCATTGAATTCAAATTTAATACAAACCATTATACAGTGACCCACTTGTAACCTACTGTACAGCAGAGCGACATACAATACTTGCTTTTGATTTTCAAATTAAAATATTTCAGCACACAGATTGCCATATGTTATGTTCAGTAAAAACAACACAACATCAACGCAGTTTAAATGTAACAGAGTTTAAAATTGGTGAAATCGACAGTTGGAATCCTGTCCCGTTTTTCAAATAATGTAATTTTTTTTCAAATGTTTATATGACCATTGGCCCAGTTATTTTATATTGGGTTATTAAAGTTTTCATTATAACTATTAGAGAATACAATAATTAATGTGGTCTTTTTATGTAATTGCTTGTGTTAATTTTGGTATTCATAAAACTAAAACTATATTTTTAAAATGCCATTCTTTATAATTAGTAAAAACAATAATACATATTATACAAAAACAAATAAAAGTAGATGCTTGAAATTTTCAGATTGTCTATACCATAACATTTTCAACATATTATTTAAACTCTTTATTATTTATACGATGAAATATTTAAAGTTTAAGAATATTTTTGTAGTTTAAATGTATGAAATGTTTCATTTTTAGGTTAGGTTAGGTTAGGTTAGTTAACCTAGTCTTTTGATGTAATTGCTTGGATTAATTTTTTCTTCATAAAATGAAATGTTATATTTATAATGGTAGATAATTTATGTTTTAATAAAATTTTAATAATTACATTAATAAATGCATAACATTTTATCATAGTGTTACTAAAACACCCGATTCCGTACGTTTTGTACCTAAGACTTTAGTGCAATGTTACCAGATGTCCATAAGGTTACGTAGATATTTGATTATTTGAATTGGTAATAGCTTTTTATGTACGTTTTGTGTATTCGTAACTATATGAAAGACCAAACAGACGATCGGATTTTACCGGTCACCGTCACCGTTTTCCTTCAAACGCAGTATGCCAGGGCATCTAAAGGACGATTCCAACAAATGGGCTTAGCAGAAAAACAACGTTTAGATCACACAATCAACGAATATAACAAATATTTGATTCATAAAAATAAAAAATAATAAAATATTTGTAACAAGTACTAAAGTATTAAATTATAATAGTTAACAAACTAGCTGATCTCATGCACTTCGATTCCCGTTAAATGTACCAACTCTATATGATTAATTATATTTATAATTTAACTCTAAGGTATCAAAGTTATACCAAGTATTTCAATGAACTTTGGTATTCATAAAAATAAATGTTATAACTGTATTATAATAATAGCTATTTAGTGTATATTATTTTAATAATTATATTGTAATTTAAATATGAGAATGGTAAATGTCATCTTTTAAATATAATTAAATCTTTAATTACATTACTACATCTCCAACAAATGAATCATCGATAGGATTTCTTTATAAAAACCCATCCCGAAAAATGATATGCGTTAGCTTTTACATAGTATTTACTATTCAGATTTAAGAAAATTTATTGAATTAGTGACATTTAAATATGATAATGGCAAATGTCATCACTTAAATATGATTAAGTCTTTAATTACATTACTAGATCTCCAAGGAATGAATCATCGATAAGATTTCTTTATAAAAACCCATCCCGAAATCAATAAGCGTTTATTCAAACTCAGTTTATATATGTTCAACATTAAATTATTTTCGTATTTTGTATTGTTATTTCTTTTGCTCTCTTGTATATCAATATAAAGACAACAATTCATTTTTACACCATTTTTATAACGGTAAGAAATATTGATTTTATTTATATAAGGTGACAGTTTGATCCGTTTTTTCATCGGGAAATAATATGATCTGTTATGTAAAATATGCTCGATTTTCAACATGCAGGATTGCTTCAGCTAGCAAAATATCTTTTGAAAATGCTTTTTCTGCAGAGTCAGTTTTATTGGTCGTTAAAAAGTTGTTTGATTTTTGAATTTAACGATGTTATACTTTTAAATATTTTATTAATTTTTGATTTCTGTATAAATGTTATAATTAATAAATTAAAAATTGTAAATTCATCGTAAAATACATTGTTTGCTTATTTAATACTGTCATACGTAAACAATGAAATGTTTGAATCTCAAAGGTTATCCTTATTTCAATCATCTTCGAGTAAAATTGATGTTTAGTGTTAGTTTAGCCTTTGGTGTTAAGTCAACAACTTCAATAAACTAGAATGTTATAAATATAGTCATTGGTAATAATACGTATTACTTAAATAAGACGATTGTCGGATGCTGTGATCACTAAAATCAAAAATATAAATGAGTTAGAAAATGTGTTTAAGTGACTCTAATTTAAAGTGGGATAGGTTATACGTGTAAAAGTGTCTAGATTAATACAATTATTTCAATCGTTAAAGATAATATTTTTTCATTTTTTTTATGTAACCTTAATTATATTTTTGTGTTTATGACACTACTGTGATTATAATTTTAGTATACTTTCTATTTTTTTCATAGATGCTATTGATATTACAATAATCGTTTATTTATAATATTAATTTATGATAAATTTATTATGATTTTGTTTTTCGTTTATTGATAAACTTTATTTTTATAAATTGTATTTCAAAAAAAAACTTGCACTTAAATAATATTCATATAAGCAATTACTAGACGTCTCTGCATTATCCTATATGAAAAATGTTTGTGATTATTATTATGTGTCTCGATATTTTTTCAATCTAACTTATATACGTGATAAAATTTCTGATAACCGGTTTGAGTTTGTCATGAAATTCTCTTAAAAATGACATCCTTACATTTTTCTAATAATTATAAATAATCATATAATTATATATTGTAATTTTTCGAATTGTTCCATATTTCCGTATAACGTAGAAATTGAGAGTATAATGAGAAATTAAATGAGAATATTTTTTTTTCAGGTTAAAAGTATACATAAAACATAGAAATTATAAAATAATAGGAAACTTTTTAATTCAATAAAAATATTTTTTAATTAAAAAATAAAATAAATGAAGGGCATGATTTTACATTTTTATGGCAAATACACATTAAGTTAGGGTATATTTTGGGTTTCATTAGGATATTACATTCCCAACTATAATTATAACCTTTTATTGTTAGCACTTAGAAAACAATATCGTAAATTATACTGCAGTAACAGTTTTTTTTGCAAAAAGTACTCACTTTGTTTTACAAACATACGTTTAGATTTTTACGATTATATACCAACCTAATACTATGTATACCACCTAAATTTTGAGGATTTTAAATATTTAAATATATTTATTATATATTAAAATTGGTACAAATGATATTTCTTTTTACATGTTACATGTTAGTTTTTACATGCTGAAACAAGTTACGTTATATAGTTAAATTTTTTAAATGTAATTCCCATTAGGCACGGAGAAAATTCTTTAAACCAAACAACGTATTGTTACTACCTAACATTTCTATTTTTTATAAGACCTACAAGTGACAAATATAGTAAACATAAACATTATTGATATTTTTTATACATCAATAATTAATATTTAAGTTATTGTTTAATATAATTGTTACGATCTCATCGTTTTGTTTTAGACTACCAACGACATGTATCCTTCGTCTTCTTCTTCTTCGAAAGATGGTAAACCATCATCCAATCTTCAAAAAGCGTCGGACCAATTGGATTTGGATAAGGCTAAGGCAGGTAGAGAGAAAGCAGAAGCAAACCTTGCGAATTTTTCACCCACACGGCCCACAATGTGGCAGAAGGATGCCAAGACAACTTTTAAAAAATCACCTAGTCGTCTAAACTAGATTCTGTATAATTTTAAATTATATTATAATACTCTTTGTTTAATATTACCTATTATATTATTTTTTTATTTTCTTTAATAAATAATATATTTATTTATAATAATATTATCGTATTCAAATAAATATAAAGTCAATACTATACGAAATGACTGTAAATTTCTAATTATGGCCATCAAAATATCAAATATAGTCTATAAATGAAATTGTCTACCAGTACACAACTATAAGTATCATATTTAGTATAGTATTTGTATTAATTTATTTTCCAAAATGTATCACCTTTAGAATTCAAAACATAGATACAGTCTGCTCTCGTCTAAAATTCGGACCATACTCGGAAACTTTGATGCTGGAATTTTCTTCAATTTTATTAATAATTTATATATTTGCAAATTTTAATAACAAACGAATGATTTAATTTGTATTACCTTATTACCTACTTATATAAATTGAATACGTTTTAAATCATTCGTAACTTATCCAGTGTCCACTAGTAGGCACACCAAAGGCCCGTGGATCAGATTTATAAGGGGGCCCCGTACTGAAAAATTAATTAAGTTTTTTATAAATTTTGACCACATATGATACAGCCGATACGGGCCATACGGGATACAATACATTGGTGTTTATAATAATAATCATATCATGGGCCAATACTATATTTCGTTCAAAGAATAAAATTAATGTTCTTGATTTATAATAAGTCTTGTCACAAATTTAAAACTATTTTTCTGGATCGGAAATATGTATTTTTTTAATGAATACAAAATACAAATAAGTGTATTCAGAATAAGGCTACTGATGTTATAAAATTAACCTTGTATTTTTCACACTGTGTATTCGTTTATGGAGCTCAATCAGAATGGTTGGCGTAGGTGTGCAAATCTGATAAGCTACGTGGTGATCGTGAAGTATGTTGGTGTGTGTTTAGTAGTAAGTTTTGGTATGTTCTGTGCACCCCAAAAATCCGGAGAATCCGACAGCCCGCCCAGCCTATAGCTCTATGCTATTACGTTCCGGTAAAGCAAGATTCCATGCGTTATAACTTTTTGGGAACACGATTCCGTACAATCTTGATCAAACGATAACATAACCCCCCAAAAAAAACACGATTACGTTCGATTTTCTGTACAATGTTGCCACGTCTTATTATTTATTATTGTCAATTAAATAAAGTTGATGAATACTTGCATATGTGTCCATGGGCGCCCGCAGGAAATTTATCAGGGAGGGGCATAATGAAACCAAACACAAAAAAATACATTAAAAAAAGTTTATTCCTTGTAAACTACAAAATGTGTTAGAATTATATGAAATCCAACACCAAAAAGAACATTAAAAAATATATTCCTTACAACCTAAAAAATGTGTTAGAATTACATGCTATTCGTTATTAAATAAAAATTGTCTTAGTGGTTCTTCTCTTACAAACTTTGTAATTAACTGTTCGAAGATTAATAGCTTTGTGATGCACTAATGTTACTAATAATGTCTTCATATCTATTTGATGACATTCATTATTCTCATATTCAAATGTCACCGCTTCGATTAATGTTGGTTTTTTTTTAATCTAAATATTATTAATGTTATGATGAAATAATATGCAAATCGATATAGTTATTAATTATTGCAACTATTATTAAGGCGATTCGATACCGTGATTTTCTGTTTTTGTCTAACGCACACGTGACATAGGATTTTAGATGGGTTTTTTGCCAAACATACCAATTGATGTAATGAAGCGATAAGAATTCTAAAAACAGATTTGAATTCGTAGTCAAGTCTACTTGCACTCGATTACCCCAAATTTTTGATTTTTTGATTTTAACTTCTCCAAAAATTAAAATAGAAAAATGTTTAAATATTTTTTTTAATATGACATTTCTAGGAATTTGGGGGATAATATCAAATATGTGGGGAAGAGTGTTGAGCATAATAAGATAAATTTATCTAGATGAATTATCTAGATAAATAATTAATTATCTCTTATCTTATCTAGATAAATTTAAAAATGTTCATATGATGTGCCATCTTAGATAAATAAACTCATCATCTTAACCAAATTATCTAGATAAAAAAATGTCAAATATATATTTTATTTTAATACAATTAATTTAAGAAGAAATAAAAATTGAGTATCGCTAGATAAAAACAAAATAATAGATACGAAATACAATAATCGTACATATCGTAAAATTATTATTGTTATGTTTTATGACTATGGACAGGCAATGTTATGCAATGTGCACAGTACAGTCGTGCACACATACATACATACATACATACATACATACACACATACATACATACATACAGATATGTATAAATGTTATCGCATTATGTTATTTTATGTTTTTCATTATGTTATTATAAAAATAAAAAATAATAAAATATTTGTAACAAGTACTAAAGTATTAAATTATAATAGTTAACAAACTAGCTGATCTCATGCACTTCGATTCCCGTTAAATGTACCAACTCTATATGATTCCAATTTTAATGAATTCGTTATATAATATTGGATTATGTTGTTCAAAATTTATCTTAGCTTTGCTGTTCCTTAAAATAAAAATTCTGATTCGCAGTAGTATATTATCAGGTAGGCAATCTACCTGATGTAGATCGCGGAGCCCGTGCTGTTTGTACGTATAACTTTATAATTTAACTCTAAGGTATCAAAGTTATACCAAGTATTTCAATGAACTTTGGTATTCATAAAAATAAATGTTATAACTGTATTATAATAATAGCTATTTAGTGTATATTATTTTAATAATTATATTGTAATTTAAATATGAGAATGGTAAATGTCATCTTTTAAATATAATTAAATCTTTAATTACATTACTACATCTCCAACAAATGAATCATCGATAGGATTTCTTTATAAAAACCCATCCCGAAAAATGATATGCGTTAGCTTTTACATAATATTTACTATTCAGATTTAAGAAAATTTATCGAATTAGTGACATTTAAATATGAGAATGGCAAATGTCATCACTTAAATATGATTAAGTCTTTAATTACATTACTAGATCTCCAAGGAATGAATCATCGATAAGATTTCTTTATAAAAACCCATCCCGAAATCAATAATCGTTTATTCAAACTCAATTTATATATGTTCAACATTAAATTATTTTCGTATTTTGTATTGTTATTTCTTTTGCTCTCTTGTATATCAATATAAAGACAACAATTCATTTTTACACCATTTTTATAACGGTAAGAAATATTGATTTTATTTATATAAGGTAACAATTTGATCCGTTTTTTCATCGGGAAATAATATGACCTGTTATGTAAAATATGCTCGATTTTCATCATGCAGGATTTCTTCGGCTAGCAAAATATCCTTTGAAAATGCTTTATCTGCAGTGTCAGTTTTATTGGACGTTAAAATGTTATTTGATTTTTGAATTTAACGATGTTATACTTTTGAATATTTTATTAATTTTTAATTTCTGTATAAATGTTTTAATTAATAAATTAAAAATTGTAAATTCATCGTAAAATACATTATTTGCTTTTTTAATACTGTCGTACGTAAACAATGACATTTTTGAATCTCGAAGGTTATGCTTATTTCAATCATCTTCGAGTAAAATTGTTGTTTAGTGTTAGTTTAGCCTTTGGTGTTATTTTTTGACGTATAATACGTTTGTATAATACAATATTATACAATTTACATTACTGTATATTATATATAAATTACTTTATTCACAATAATATCATCAAATATACTTGGTAATATCATAGGCTGACTGACCGTTTTCGCTCAGAATCGTTTTTCTTATACAATGATATTATATCAATGAATTCAAATTTAACACCATCCATTACAGTGACCCACTTGTAACCTACTGTATAGCAGAGCGACATCCACTTATTCACCTTTTTTATTTTTAGAGTCTACAGAAGAATATCAAAAAGTTGGGATACACACATTACGTAAAAGTAAACATGGCAGCAAAAATGTGTGTTAAAATGACTGCGGCTCTAGCACTATTGCCAGAACACCAAATCGAAACGGGTTTTGAAGACATAAAAACCTATGCTCTAGCTAATAATGTTCCGCTTCCCCGGTTTTTTACATATTTTTACAGGTAAAAGTGAATACATTTTTAAATAATTGATAAAATTTAAAACAAAATATATCAATCTCAGTTTTATTTTTAAATTTAAATAGCTTTTGGATTATTAGGAAGGGACCTGAATGTTTTTCTGTACATCGCCAGCCACGGCGTACTAATAATAACGTGGAAAGTTTTCATTCGTCCTTAAAGCAAACTTTTCAGGTACTGCATCCAAACCTATGGACATGTCTAGGTTAGTAATAGAAATTATGTAACTATATTTTAAAACCTGGCAATTGTAGTATTTTAGTATTATCTATTGATTGTTTTACATAGATTTTATTATTATTTATCAATTTTTATTTAACTATAATGTACTATGTGTTTGTTTTTAAGTTAAATCACCAATAAAAATGTTTATGTCATTTAGAACATCTGAATAAAATAACCACCATGCAGCACATCATCGTTGGACAACATATTTTAAATTCAGTGAAAATAAAAATGTCACCGCGCTTCTAGGAACAGATGCAATCACGGTACAAGAGTTCCTCATCCAATGCTCTCATGCCACAGACCATTATTTAGAACGAGAATTGAATTGGGAAAATGAAGCTCAAAGTATGTACCTATAAAAAAAAACAAATTAAAATATAAAGGATTAGAAAGGTAAGGTGGGTAGGTTTTAAGTCCCCCCAAAAAATTATTCATGTATTTATGGGTACCGGTAACATATCAGTGTATATTACGTTACTAATCATTTTGTTTTATAATATGCAAAATATAATTAATGATACCATGTTGCTTATTTTTAAATTTACAATATTAATTGAGACCCTCAAAGCCTAAATCACGCCCTGCTAATAGATATGTATTTGTTACGAGCAAATTAGGAAATCTAGGCATTGTACTAGATCAAATCTAACTTTACACTTATTGAGAATTAAATACAGCGCACATTTATATCGAATTTCATTTATACATAACAATATCACTACAAAACCATACTTAGATATTTAATTTGCACGCTACTAAATAATAGTGTTGTACCTATGTGGTAATAAATTATTTTTTGTAATAATTAATTAAAATAATTATGATTTAATAATAAATAGTATTAGTTTTATTAATGTTAAACCACTTTTAGATAATAATATATATTTACAAGGCTGGGCAAGTTAATACTAGTAACACAATTATTAAATTAAATTAAAATTTCAATTAAGTTAATTCAAAATTGTCTATCAATTGAACTAAGTTAAAAGATAACCAACATTTAGTATAAACTTTTTAATTCAAGTTTTAAAAAAAATAAATTTTTTTTTTTAATATAGGTAAATTTAAAATAATATGAATAAGTTAATAAATTATTATAATAATACTAGGTTCTGATGAAGAGCAGGAACTAGAAGATATTTCTCTTAATGTTCCATTAGAAGCTGCTGAAGTCAATGTCCTCCCCGTAGAAGATATTATTGCTGCTGAGGTTGATCTCCAAGCAATAGTCGAGATTTCTGATGCTAGAGATGGAATAGTAGATCCACCTCTTGCTGTTGCAGAAGATAATAACATTGAACCAGATGTAAACATTGTAGAAGGTAATACCTATGGAATGTATATTGTTTATAATTTTATCTGATTATCACTTAGGTAGGTCTTTTATTATTATAATAAATAATAATATATTATCATCATATGAAACTAATTATTAGATACATACCTACCTTAACGGTTCACGAATTAAAATGCAATTTTCTATATTATCATACTGTATTATTTCTAGATCAAGACGACGCAGATTTTTTTATTCCAGAGGATGCAGAAATGGGTATTTGGCAAAATTTTCTGAATGATAGCAATGATGACATAGAAATACCATTTGTGCAAGTACCAGACAATATCTTAGAACTTTACCCACAAGGACAAGATGAAGACAATATTTGTGTGGTGTGCAGAGTGGCCGCAAGGTCGCATGCACTTGTTCCTTGTGGACATAGAGTTATAATATGTAGTGACTGTTTGTCGCAACTGCTAACACAAAAATGTCCCATTTGTAACAATGAATATGAGTTTGCTATACGCATATGGTAATAATAATAAAAAAAAAATCTTAATTTAAAATGTACATATGTTGAATTATAATAATTATATACCAGAACCAAAATAAAATTAAACGAATTTGTATATTATGTCCTAGACTTCAAAGAAATTGCATTTATAAGTCTGTTATTTTCAAAAAAAAGTTGAATAATAATAAAATATAAAACATGTCTGTCAAACCCTCTATTTTTATTTTTTACCCATAGATGGTTTCACTCCAAAATTATATAATATAATGATTTTACTTAAATGCGGTTAAGCGGTTTATCTATGTGGGACACACTTGCGTGATTCAGAGATAAAATAAATATTATAAATTAGGTATGATATTCTCAAATCTCAATAATAATTTTCACTTTTTTAGGACTAGGCTTTCTAGTACAGAATGCAGCATAATAATTAATAAGTTGAAGCCAAACGGTAGGATAGTTCAGTAGAATAATAATTATTATAAATCATAATATAATATTACGTCATTATCATTTATCTATTGGTACTATACATCATACATTTATACCCATTTTCCATATATAGGTACTTACCAAAAATCCCTATAAAGTATTTAATGTCAACTAATTATACATTTATACGTACCTCATATTTTGTAATATTTCGTAAATTCAGAGAACACAAATAATTTAAACCGTTTTTATTTTTGACTACCCGTTTATTATATTACGTAAAATAATTTTGTGGTTTCGAGACAAACTTTTCAACAAATATCACAAATATCGATGCACAATATTACAATAACATGACTCACGTAAAATAAAAAAACTAATAAGTTTAAGCACCAAACAATATTTAACTGGATGAGTGTGAAACTTCCCCGTGGCAACTGACAAGTTCATCTGTCGACTGTCCAAGTACACACGGCAGTGGATTGTGGATAGCGGGCAACGACGCGCGTATCCGCAGACAAACCACAGACGACAGTATAATGATTAATGTATAAATAAATAATATTTATAAATAAACAATAGTGAATATGCAACGATAGGCTAGGCCACGTCACCAAAAGAAAATAAGTTGTTATTCGAAAAAAAAAATGGAAAATATACCTTCTATAATAGATGGATAAAATGAAATTGCCGTAGCTTCGTCGTCTATCCTAGTATCCTAGGTTTAAACCCGTGCCGTACCTATTACTTAAAGCGTTTTCCGCCATTTCGCAGCCGCAAATTGTTTTTTCAATCGCGATTTCTTAAACAGCTTACGGACGGGGACGAACACGTGCATATAACATACTAAAAGTTTTCCCTCCCCTTTTTTTTGAATTAAGTATTTCTCGGCCATGTTTCAACTTAGGGCAACCGTTCCTTCACCAAACGGGAGTTATTATTTTTCGTGTTTTTTGTACTTAAAAAATTACATAGTTATGTGGTTTTTGAATTTTTGGTTTTCATTTGATCTGTACAAAAGTCGAGATCCTCATATTTTGGCGTACGCCGATTCGAAAAGGATTTATGGTCAAAGTGCGTAGGTACGAAGATTATTTCGCTCATAACCGGGGTAGTAAAAAGTAAAAAACGCATTACGTGATTATTCGTACATCAATATATTTCCTTATTTTATAATATGTCCGTTTAACATTTTGAGTAATAATTATTTTGAACTTTTTTCGTTATACCTATTTACATATTTAACGTGTTACCCTTAGATCTGTGCTGTTTGTGTATTTGATTGCCAGCGTGGTAGTTTCTAATTTTAAATACAATTAATAAAATTAATTAATCATTGTTGGTATATAACATTTTGTAATAAAATGTTGACCTAACACAACCTAAAGCGTAATCGTTTGATTTGATTTATTATGTCTTTTTAGTTAAGTTTTTTGATTTTAATAATTTCTGTCAATGAAATCTTTTTAAACGCATTTTATGAATTATTTTAATTTTATTTGTTTTCATAATTTTGGCCAGTTTTTATTTACGACGGAGTTCGTAAACGATTATAATAATATAATCTATGCATGTACATTTTTTACAAACAACAGACATTTAAGATATATTTCGAATTTCAAATGACGAATAAAAACGTCAAATGGCTTATTAAACAATATCGAACAGCTCAGGTCCAACATCATTAATCATTGTAAATGTTTCTAAATGTATTTTTGTACAATAATTCGTATATAATACGTATATAAACACTGCATTTGTGTTGGTTGACGTTGTGCCGTTGTAAATTATTATTATCTAAAAATAAAATATAAAGAAGTTATTGAAAATATATTAAATTGTTTTCCTTGTTTATTAAATTATTGCTATCAACACATCGGAGACGGCAATTTTTTAAGGCATTGTTACGTTGATGACGAGTGCCGTGTCTAACACGGTCATAGTTTTTTAGTATCTGAGACAACGCTATTTTTATACATTGCAACATTGAGGACGCTTATCGTGTTTAAAACGGGCAATATTTTTGAGCCTAAAAGACGAACACCGTGTTTTACAAGAAATCGTTTAAGTATATCGATATTTAATTTACATTCAATTATAATATAAATTGTATTAAAATATCACAATACCAACAATTGTTTCGATATTTTTTTCTGTCATATTATATTATAGTCCAAAAATTATAATAAATATATTAACTATGTTATTGACATTTCTCCATCGACCATTGATTGTGTACTATATATTGTCCTGAGCGTCAAATTCTATAATTTGATTGTTGTTGGCTTGTTCTATTCGTTTTCTTTGTTTATAACTATTCGTATTATTTATTAATATATTAATTAATACTAATACTCGAACTAATTATCACTATGAATCGCATTAATGACGATGAAATCATTTATTTATTAACGGATGAAAACAGTGGTTTTGAACTTGATTACAATGATTTTGGTTAGTAATTAAGAAAATGAAAAAAAAAATAATAATTTTCACGAATACCTACTTATTAATTATTATTATTTAGATGAAGATGTAACAGACGATTTAAATAAAACTTATACTAATTTGGCTCCTGTTGTACCCGAATTGTTTAACTACATTGATGCTTTTGATCAACAAAATCTTGAACAACGAAATGGTAATTTATTATTAAATAACTGTTTATTTCATATCAGTTGTTTTAGTTATTTATCCTTTTTGTTTTAATTAGTAGAAAAAATTATTTAAAATTATTATTTATCATTTAGAAATTACATTTTTATTTTTTAAAAAATATTATTAGATGTTATGGAATACAATGAAATTATGGCTACTCCGCTTAATGAGGAACAACCTACAACTGATGCACATACATGGGGATTTGAAAGCGATGAAGAAGATGAAGGTCGTTCAATGCATGTACCTACCAGCAACTTATAAATTACCTGTGAGTCACAGAAGACAAGGGACTCTTCCGAAATGGCGACAAAAAAATTCAAAAACTAAACCACGTTCATTTACTGGCAATCAGCACATTACAAATGAAACAAGCGAGAACTCCACTGAGCTAGAGTGTTTTCAGTTATATTTCCCACAATTTATTGTTAAACTAATAAAAAAGAAACAAATAGATATGCGTTTTCAGTAATTCGTTCCATAAAAAGACGTAATATTATAAAAAAAATTTAGTTTGGCATTAGTGGAAGCCTTTAAATATTTCCGAAGTGTATACATTTTTTTCCATAATTTTACACATGAGTTAGGTTGAAAAACCGCACATTAAAGATTATTGGTCAACTAACCCTGTCTTACAAACAACATACGCTTCTGAACTCATGAAAAGGGACAGGTTTATAAGTATTTTTTCTATGTTACATATAGCAAATAACGAGAAATATGTTCGGAAAGGTCAACCTGGGCGTATGAAAGCTTGTATAAAATTAGATCGTATGTAAATTTTTTAAACGATAAAATTTCAACATTATATTATCTTGGGAAAAATATTACTGTTGATGAAGGGGTGTGTCCTTTTCGCGGAAGAGTACATTTTAGGGTGTATATGAAGAATAAATCAGAAAAATATGGTATGAAATTATACATTGCTTCTGACCCTCTAACAGGATACACATTAAGTTTTGAGATTTATTCTGGGAAAGGATAGGAAAATAATTCGATTATACCTCTATACAGTCGCTTATTAAAACAGTATTTCGACAGAGGCCATACTATTTACATGGATAGATTTTACACTAGTCCTATGGTATTGGAGTATCTTTGGGATAGTAAAACGAACGGTGTAGGAACGGTGATGGCAAATCGTAGAGGACTTCCAAAAGATACAGAAGTTAATGTTAAATTAAAAAAAGGTGAATTGGCTTTTGGTAGGAACGGCCCACAAATTTGCATTAAGTGGAAAGACACGAGAGACGTTCTTGTTATGTCAACATGTCACTCAGCTGACATGGCACCTGTGACTGTCAAAGCTACGGGAGGTCCAATTCAAAAATTTAATCCCGTGGCCATCATCGATTATAACAAATATAAAACGGGAGTAGACCACGGTGATCAGATGATCACCTACTACCCCTTCAAACGTAAAACTTTAAAGTGATGGAAAAAAATGTTTTTTTATTTATTTCAAATTAGTGTGGTCAATAGTTTTATAATATATAAGCATTATGCCTTACAAAATAAAAATCCCTGTTTGAAAACGTTTATGCTCAATCTTTGTCAACAAATGGCCGAGAAAGCAGGTGAAATAATCAAGACTGACACGGGATATGAGCCAAATAATGTTGATAGACTTACTGGTAGACATTTTATAAAAAAAATTCCACCTACACCAAAGAAAGCTAACCCTCGTAGAACGTGCAAAGTGTGCTAAAAAAAAATTAAAACGTGAAAATTAGATCGTTGTAAAAAAGAAACGTCATACTATTGTCCAATTTGTGATGTGCCGCATTGCATTGACAATTGTTTTGAAATTTACCACACGAAAAAACAATATTGGTAAAAATGTATAAATTATTATTATATTGTATCAACTTAAAAAGGTAATAAGTAATAACCTATATTATATTATGTTTATCTGTTAATTTTTATGATTACAAAGTTATAAACATTACATACATCGCGTGTTTACAGAAAAATAATATTACCAAAACGAAACAATAATACCATTATTTTTTTAGTCCTTTTCTCCTACTATAAAAAAAAAGTATTGTAGCTAGTATTATACTTAATACTCGTATTTATATAAAATATGACAAGATAAAATAAAATAATTATCTCGGTCAACTTTTTGTTTTGACTATTGGAACTGTCGTAATAAGCCGTATATTACTGATATCGTGTTTTAGATAATCATATTTATTTTTAGACCTATTTTTAGATCAACACTCAGAGAGTTCGATGAAAAAAAAAGAAGTTAGTCGGATTATTCAATAGCGAGTAAAAAAATATAGAAAACATGAGAAATCAGCCCGTCCACACAACAAATAATTGGCGGGAAATGTTCGTCCGTAGATTATATTAAACACACGTACCGCGTTAAACGCGGCATTCGTCTCCAACGTATTACCATTGTAAAAATTCTCTCACGTATCTTGAAATCGTGGCCGTGTCTATAGGTACAGTTTCCTAGCCGCTTCTAGTCGCAAAGGCTGGCCGCACCATACTGCTCACGGACGAGTACAGACGCCGGCCGCAGCGGCTATAATGCTGTTCCATAGCAGAGCAGTCGTTGTGGCTCGACGCTGCGGCCAGCCGTTGCGACTAGCCGTGGCTAGGAAACCGTACCTTAACACGGTACTCGTCTCCAATGTGTTAAAAACCACAATATGTAAAACCCATAAATAGTTAGTTTGATGGAAATATTATTTTAGTAATTTGGACGACGGTCGTCAATTTAGTGAAACTACCGACCGACAGTTTCAATCGCAACATCGTGTATAGTTTGTTTAGCTAATATAATGTATTAGCATATATGCAGAGACGAACCTAAGGTGGGTCATGGGAGGTGTTACACCCCCCCCCTCTCCCACTCAGCAATATTTGATTTTTAGTCGGCAAAATGGAATTTATTTTCACCTGAATTAAACCAATTTTTTCAAGACGAGAAAAGGAAAATTAAATAAATTGTTTAAATGTTAATATTGTTTTAACTCAATATTTTTGTAAGGGGTTATGGAGCGGATTCGGAAAAGTACATCGAGGACTGAGACACGATTGAGCATAAAACACCTTTTTGTATTGCATTTTCAAGCTTAATTATATCAGAATCACATTTATGTCACCCCTCTTCACCACCCACTCAATAATCAAAAACTCTGGGCCTACGCCACTGTAGTCTGCAAGTATTCATTGTAATAACTAACAAGTAATACATTTAGTACTGTATAGGTAACAAAATTTATTTATTTAGAATGGATTATTTTTTAATAATAATAACAGTAATAATAACAGATCGCCGGGACACGGCTTGCTAGAAAGAATAATTCAATTTTAAAATATAATTAATATTATATATATATGATATTATAATATACAATAAGCGATGATCGACGGCCGGAAATACTGAAAAAATAGCTAGATAAACCACAAACCAGTCAATACATGTATGGGAAATTTGTCAAAATTAAGTGCGATCGTTGGCCACTAGGAGACACTCAACTGCGGCAAGGCGGTATTAATAAACATTATATTATGCCGCCGCCGCCGCCGCATAGCCGTTGAGTTATAGTCTAGTTCTATCTACGGAAAATTTATATTCAGATGCATCAATGCATCAATTATGCATCAATTTTTTTCTTTAATACTTAGGTATTCAATATTTACTAAGTAGCTAATTAATTGATTTGAATTTTGAACTAATAACCATAAACTTTTATATAATTTATACCTATCACTGTATTCAGGGAAAGGAGGTTTTATCTATCTGTTAACTATCCATTTTTTTAGTAGACCTATAGAAAATAACTTATTCAAAATGTTCTTGTATGTACTTTGGTTGCATTAACTTTGTTTTAGTTTCACACAAAGATAAAACATTGATTTTTTATTTCATGCTTATTATTATAAATTAAACAGTGATGTTATTTAATTATCTAGTTACATTGAATATTGATCTTCGTACATTATAACATTTTATTTAAAATATGCTGTATATCTCCCAATCTGAGGAATGAAATTATGTCTTCCCTTTTCTGAAATTGTTTAAATTAAAAAACGAATTAACATTTTATCATGGATATATTTTAATTTTGATTCCATTGATTTTCTAAAATGCCCCGTTTGCTTCAAGCGGGGACATACCGCCGCCCAGTGCATTTTCGGTAAGCGAGCCGCGGATGTCGCCAAAGACCCGGTTGCTGAGGCTGCTAATAGAGCAGCCATCGCATTAGCTAATAAATTAAAAGAAGAAGCTGCTCTGGTTGCTTTGCAGCAGCAGGGAAAACAGCCACCACCACCACAACAACAGCAGCAGCAAGAACAACAGCCACCACAACCACATGTAATATATTATGTATTGTCAACTAAAATATGAAAAAAAAAATGTATTCAGTGTGTTTTCATTTCCTGGTCATCATTATAGTGTATCAATTGGAGTTACTAATTTGTAGGTGTGTTGCAGTCTTGAAAAGAATACTTTTATTTTGTATTCGAATAAATGTATTCAGAATACGTATTCGAATAGTTCTTAAAAAATATATTCAGAACACATATTCGAATACTTTAAAAAGTATTTAAATACTATTAGAATACTATTAGAATACTTTCACAACTAGTTTTTGAATGTTTGATAATTAACATTTATTAATTAATAATTAAAAATACATAGTAATATGATACAGCCGATATGGGCCATGTAGGATACAACACATTGGTGTTTATACAATTAATCATATCATGGGCCAATATTATATTTCGTTCAAAGAATAAAATTAATGTTCATGATTTATAGTATGTCTTGTCACAAATTTAAAACTATTTTTCTGGATCAGTAAAAAGTATTTTTTTATGAATAAAAAATACGAATAAAAGTATTCAAATACTTTACAAGACTGGTGTCTTGTAATTTCAAAATATGCATAAATTTAATGATAACGATGTTTAAAATTGAAAATAGTACATACGTTAATCGATATTAGATGGTAGCTTTAATAATTTTAATCTAATATTTGACATTATTAGATAAATAATCAAACGATCAAATAATAATAATTAGCTATGTAAAATAAAATTAAATACATCAATACTTTATGAGATATAAATTAATAAGAATTAATATTTTTTTATTCACGAAACTTAGCATTAGTCATATAAAATTTCAAATATCTTGATCAATAGAATTTTTATGATTTCTTACAGTTACTGAAACAAATGTATAATGTAAATACTTATTAATTATGTATTATATTAAATGAATACAGCAAAGGTACTCCCCTACTGAGTTTGGGAACAATTGTAACATCTTTGTTAATATTATTTATTTCTAAGAAAATACACAAGTCAACAGGCTCAATGCACTACCACATCAACATCAGACCACCTCTACAACGCCGCCTCCAACGAGGACGCCCGCATGACCTAATTTATCAAGAAACATAAGCCTCTAACCATTTTTATCACATAACTTAAAATTGTAATAATTTAATTATTGCGTCAAACATGCCAAAATGTATTACCTTTCCTACATCTCTAGGCATAGATGGCAAAAGCTAGGAGTACCTTATTGTAAATAAAAAAATAATAAAAAAAAAAAGATATTGCACTCATTTTAAATAACTTATAATCTTTATAAATATGTATATATTAGACATTGACTTTCACAGTAAATCCATAAAATTTCATAAAAAAAAAAAAGGTTACAAACGTACCCCGTTTTTATTTTGTCAATATTTGAACTTCAAATGTTAATACTAAGAAAAAATTGTACCTATATAATTCCGTTGATCACTTTTGAATTGCTATAAGACCAACTTATAAGAAAATTTGTATTCAATTCCCAAGTATTTTAAATCAGCAAACAATTGTTTATCAACAGTAATATTTCAAATGCCTATGAATAGCTTAAAAATAAGATTTCTTAAAGGGAATTTGTAAATACTTTTATTAACAAGATAAAAGCTATTTTTTGTAAATTAATTGTTTTGGTTTTTTTTGCAGGGCGCTTAACCAAGGCACCTTGGAAGAGATTAATATCTCAATTATGAATATGCCGGGAGACTATGCTCTAGGACATTGTGTGGCCAAAGATATGCGTATGAGTGCTGGTATCGCCATATATTTCAAGTTAGTGAATAACATAGTTTTATTGATAAAATATTGTTAATGTTTTTAATTTATGAATTCAAATATAATTTAGGAGCATTTATAAGAGAGTTGGCGAACTGATGGACCAAAGACAAGATGTTCGCAGCGTAGCATATTTGCAAGAAAATGATCGATTTATTTACTATTTAATTACCAAGGAGCTTAGCAACCAAAAACCAACGTACAATAGTATAACTGCGGCTATTGCAAAATTACATGATCTTATTGTAGAACATGGTGTTAAAAAACTAGCTATCCCACGTATTGGCTGTGGTCTAGACAAATATTAGAATGGTCCATAGTAAGAGGCATTATTGAAAATTTATTTCAAAATGTAGGATGTACAGTCAAAATTTGTCATTTTACACATGTAATTTTACTTAATTCAGCCATCATAACAAGCAATTATATGAAATGAGTTTACTTATGTTTTTATTTTTTACAGAATTTGTCAAAAGAGTCAGAATTACTTCGAGTTCAACATCCAAGTACTATGAAAGTTTTTAGAAGTATCAAGGATATAAAAAGGCGAGCATTTGAAAAACTGAATATTATATTATTTTCTCAGAAAACTACTTTACCAGTGTATTGGGATCAACATTTTCAATCAGTCAATGAAAAATACTGCTTTAAGTCACAATACTATGAAGACTATCAAGCAGATCTTGAAGTCGGACAGTGTTTATATTACAGCACAATAGAAGCTCATATATTTGTTATCATCACAAACAAAAATACAACAGACCATTTTTCATATCAAAACTTGTAAAAAGGACTTGCACAAATAAAAATGCTGATCAAGAATGATCAGTGGCAGCCAACATTTATTATACACAGAATGAATAATCATATATTTGAAGATCTCATAAATGAAAAAATTGTATCCCTAATATGTTCAGCTTTTTTAGAATTGACTCCATGTTTAATTTTTCAATTAGTAAGCAGTAATTCTTAAACAAACTGAAGTTAACAAAATATACTTTTGTTGAGTTCTAAATTCACGGAATATCTTACATGGCATAAATGAACGATTTAAGTTGGTTGTATTAATTATTACATTTATTTGTCGTTTTATAATTTGAGTTTGAACATTTTAGTAAAATATAGAATTCAAAGACATTAAACAGTTTCTTTTCTTTTCTCTACTCTTAGTTTGGCTAGATGTAGCTCACAAAGTACCTGGACTAGGGTATGGTCGCATTTGAAATAGTGGTCCTGAGGCTGTTGTGTTCACCCCTGACTTAGCTTCAACTTACTGTTAAGCCGTCGCTCAAAGAACCCCTAAAAGTATAATACATGGTTAATAAAACTTATGTTAACTATAATTATTTAGTTAATACAATGTATGTATTAATCATATAAATGTAGTAACAAAAATATAATGAGAATACTGTAGTGATCCTACGTACAGTTGAATAGATGCAGGTATTAAAACTTGAGTTACCACCCGGATGTGATTAATATAACAAAATTCTAATTGTTGAATTTTGCTAGTACTAACTATTTATTGTAATACTGCTAAGCCTTTTCTGCGATAATCATAGTATTGGGTTTTCAATATATATTATTATAATGCTTGCCTCCAGTACCATGACAATACACTGATTAATCCAACGAATATTTCAATATGGTTTGTTGGTTTGGGGGAAGGTATAAATGAGTACGCTGTCAGATCACTGAAAATACTACAATGAAAAATCATTAGAATTTGTGTATATAATATGTAGAAATGCTTAAGTAAGTTTACTATTTTATTCAGAATTAAAACAAACTTTAAAAATTTGAATTTTGAAATTTATTGATTTATCTGTTTTGTAGATAGTAAGATTGTATTATCTTAAATCATCATTTTGATAATGAAATCTATAAACATAACATCAATTGTATGTCCAATATTTAAATTGGTAACCGTCCCTAACCCTAACCGCAATTATATTTAATAATATGTTATCAACGTTTAATAAACCACGATTATTGATAAAGCAAGTTTTTTTATCTTTTTTTTTTAAATTTGTATAATTTTTTGAAAGTACCTGGAGTGACCTGGATAACTACTTGAATATTCATAAAACTGAACATTTTAATGAAATCTACGTACAATTCCCAATAACACACCAGACATTTCAGCTCTTCCATTAACTTGTTTACCTAGTAAGTCATTATGATTTTGAATATTTTTCATAGAGATCCATTTATAATAATTATTTAATATAATATTTTTAAATTTTGTCTAGGAATACATGATAGTATTGTCGTATTGACTACACTTTTTCTCCTAGAACATCAACATAACTTCCAAGTGAAAAATCTAGATATTTAGATTCTCCTTTGGGTTTCATAAGTCCTTGTAAGATTTAATCAAACTATTTTATTATATGATTACTAAAATTATATGAATATGATTTAGATTCTTCAGTTTGGTATGAAGAAATACCCAGAAACGTTTTGTACACCAACAATTGAAGAATGAGAAAGAAACTCAATTTTATCTCGCTGTGTGAAAAACATTTGTTGTCACCCAGTAGTACAATCTCAAACAATGTGCAACGCGAGAAACCCTTATGGACAGGTACACAAATTATATGAAACAATTAGCGTTAACAATCTACTTCTCAGGCCTAGTTCTCATAAATCAAGGATAAAATGTGAGTCTATTTTGCAGTCAAAGTTTTTCAAAAGGATGAATTTCATAAACCTTAATTTTGTAGATTTTATTTTACATTACTGTTTAAATATTTCTAGGTGCAATATTGACAATCAAGGGAGACGAAAAAACCATTGAAAAAACAAAGTGTAAATGAATCTCAAGTTATGACTACCTACAACAATCACTTTTAAACTCTTATAATGTAAAACACAGAAGTTGTGTTGTGTTACAATATTACAATAATGTATTATTGGTAGGTTCAGTGGTGTATTGGTAAATATATTTATGGGTATACGCACGACGCACCAATAAAATATGTATGTAACCTAAACGATCAAATTATATCATCGTATATATTATATAACGTTATTGCAGTTCAATTAGTACATAGTTTTTAACTTTATTTTATTCATTTTTGTATACATAATGTAACAATAGAAAATAAAACAAAATCAACTCGAATGTCAAAAAAATTAAAATAATAATATTATTATTTTAGGTACAATCTATAGAATTTTCCACAAAGATTTTTTGAATTCAATATTGGGTTTACTAAATTGAACTTAGTCTTAAAATACATTAAAGTATTAAACACAACGCATATTGTTATATAACTTATATTCAATACCTATTTCAATTGATAAATAATTCATTAATACATAAATTTATTAATACGAATAACGTTTTTTTCCTATATGAACTATTAAATAAATTTTTAATCTTATTTGGTTTTCTGGTTATTTTGGAAGCGTATACCCGTAAAATAAGATTTTACATTGGGTATACGCCGAAAATCGAAAATCTTCTGATGGGTATACGGAGTATACCCGCGTACCCGTACCAATACACCACTGGGTAGGTTATGATAAACAACAGTATCTCAACTTTTAACTATATTTTTATAAAAGTTATTTTATATTTTAGTCTACATTCTGGGCCTGAACAACACAGGAAATCAATGAATATATATTCAAAATAAATATATATAACAACTGCTATTTGACAACTTGAGGTAATTCTTATCAAACTTCTGATTGGTATTCATCGATACGAATCAGTCATTAAATAAACCTATTGTGTCTGAATCAAATACAGTTTAAATTAGTAAGTATAGATATTATAATAATTAATAGTGTATTAATTTTATTTCTTTTCAGTTATAAGCATTTATATTATTATTTCCACACAGCATTATGGCTTTTGAAAATGTATTTGGAAATAAACTATCAGCTAACAGTACGTCATTGATTTGAGCAATAGGTATCCTCTACGGAAATTGTATGTGCTAGTTTAAAATTGTTTGATTTATTTTATTTGATTAGTGTTGTCTTGACATTGTGTAAAATTAACGCAGGGGACACAGGCCAAAACAAAAGACTCCACAGTCAGGAAAATTCTAAGGAGAAATTAGTATTTTTTTGGTCAAATACAGCTGCGGCAAGTGTAAGGTAATACATTATTAAATGGATAGTTAATGTCTTAATCATTAATGAGTTCTGAACCCAAAGAATATATTATTCAAAATTTAAATTTAAAACAGTACCTATTTTTAATGATTTTTGGTCTGTTATAATTTATAAACATCCTAATTAATATTTTGTAAATTAGTATTCACAGTATGCATTAAATTCTTATTCCCCATGATTGTTATTGTAATTCCCCATATTTTACTTAGTACAAGGGCTACTGTCCGCCCCTTGATAAACACTGGCTAGATGAATACAAAGATATCATGTAATTTTATAACCTAGGTATTTATGTTTTGAACTTCTTAATAATTAATACTTTTAGTATTACTAGTAATACTTTAGGAAAAAAAGTAACTTTCGTTATTTTAGTTCATCATGATATGCAATATGTACGTAGTGCTTTAATTCAATTTGAATACGAATCAATTAAATCTATATTATACTGATAGGGAAAAACTATAACTTTAGCAGTCTTGTAAAGTATTCGTATAAAAGTATTTGAATACTTTTTTTGTATTCGAATACTATTTTAAATACTTTTTTTAAAAAGTATTCTGAATACTTTTATTTGTATTTTTTATTTATTAAAAAAATACTTTTTTTCTATCCAGAAAAATAGTTTTAAATATGTAACAAGAAATATTATAAATCATGAACATTAATTTTATTATTTTAATGAAATATAATATTGGCCCATGATATGATTATTTTTATGAACACCAATGTGTTGTATTCCGTGTGGTCCGTATCGGCCGTATCATATGTGGTCAGAATTTATGTACAACTTATGATTACAATGTATTTTTAATTATTAATTAATAAATGTTACCAACCATTCAAAAACTGACAAAAACTAGTAGTGAAAAAAAGTATTTGAATATGTATTCTGAATATATTTTTTAAGAACTATTCGAATACGTATTCTGAATACCTTAATTCTCATTTATTCGAGTATGTATTCAGAATACAAAATTAAAGTATTCTTTACAAGACTGACTTAAGGTCTTAATAGACAGATACCTAAGGTAACTAAATTTATCTTTTTAATTACTGATTAGGATTATCTATTTAACAAAATTCCACAAATTGTTCTAATCACATTTTTATTTCAGAAATGTAACTTCATCAAAAATGTATTTTGGAGATGTCAACAATTATGATTACCATATTGATTGTACCTTTTATATTGGATTGATCGTTGTTGAAACGTCTAGTGAGTATATTTTTAAACATTCAATATAAATCAAACAAATCAAAACACTTATTGCCGTCCCACTTGAAATATCAGACTGAGGACTGTCAGTTATGCATGAATTAATTAAATAAAATCATGACTGGTGTGGTTACAAATTGTGTTTTAAAATGATGTCTAGTGATTTGCATACCTATGTAAATGAGTGTTGGAATTAACTTATTTTCCAAGTTACTGTAACAAGACTAGTTTGAAACAGCTAATAAAATTAATTAAATCTGGTATCTTTTTGTGGTTATTTCTTAATTTACTCTGTATATATATATTTTTTCATTAATTCCTAGAAACAATCTCAATAGCATTTTGACAAAACCGTGTAAATTTTTTTTTACATATTATAATACTACACTTGGTACCCATTTGTTGTGTAGAACATTTTCTTAGCATGCAAGAAATATCTTATAAAGTTATCTAAAATCTGTGATAATAATCTTATTAGATAGGTACATTACCTGTTGTTTTAAATATATTATTACATACAAATAACTTCTTTTTATAGATATTGTTTGAATATTTCATAATTTCTTAAGTGTTTTTATTTTACATTCACACACATCAGACATTTGTTATAATCGATTACTAAGTAAAACACTAACTTTGATCCAGACTGCGGACAGTTATGCATGAATAAATTGAATTAAAAGTCAGATGATATATTAAATGCATTACTGTTGTGGTTACAAATTGTGTTTTTAAACTATGTCAGATGGTTGTGATGAAATTACTGTTACCACTAGGTTTAACTTATCTTTTGTTACCTAACCTTTCTGTGTAAAGTAATTTACACATACCTACTTATATAACTTATTGAGACATACTGTACCAGACATTTGTCATTATCTATTATTTATCTTATTGTGACTTGGGTAATATTTTTAACTTCTCAATAATTAAGATGTAATGAAAATGTCCATAATGCAATTTGTAGCGTGCTTTACTCTGTAGTCTAATAATTTCTATAAATTTTCATTTCATCATTTCTGACAAAAAAAAAACAGTAGAAATCATTGATTTCATAATTATAAATTCTGTCTCTTTTAGGGATGCAATTTATCTCTATCCAGCGGCAACACAGAGAACATGACACCCATTCTACACAGTCATCTTCGGGGAGACTTCGGTCCTTATTTGAATGTCGGCTACAGTATATAAGCATACGTTTGTTATGTCTTCAGAATTTTTTAAGAGATAATTTTTTAAATATTCTCTGTACGTTTGAGGATTAAAGTCTAAACTGAACTCAGAATTGTCTATGATTTTAAATGCGTAGTATATTAAATAAATTCCACAATTAAATGAATCTTTTTGTTGTGGAACGTTTTTTAAAGGGCATAGAATATGTAATAACGGTGGACATTGTTATCTGTCGTTACCGTACATTACATCTGATTTCAACATTTTACATACCTGTTTGAAACGAGCTATTGCTAATCAACTTTCTGTGTCATATGGATTAAATGGATCCATGATGTAACACTCTTTGGTTTTGAAATTTATAATAACTACTATAAAGTGACGAGTATTAAGTAACCATGGTAGAATAACCGTACTGTCCTGAGTAAAAGTAATTTTGCTATGCACTTCACCAATTTCTCTTTTTTCCAACAGCGATCTCGCACGGTTGACTGATAAAATGCGTGTTTTTTAAATCCAGCTTTTTAGCATATAACATCAAACAGATATTTACAACAAAGTTACACAACCATTCCTCCTCAAACAATGTAACAAAATCTTGGAAGTATAGGTCGATCAAGATATCACAATTTTGTTCTTTATCAAATATGTAACTATAAGTTCCAACTATATAATTATTATTCTCTGCCATTCGTTTGTAGTATGTCAAATCTTTAGGTAGCATATTTTTGTGTAAATCTAAAGATTGCACTGATCGTTGAAACGGAGATTTATGACTGCCAGGTGTCGAAACCGATTTCATTAAAAAAATATCGTCCAATGGCTTACTCAAACATGTACAACCAAACCGTTGTTAATTGGCTCATCAACAGTGAACCTAGTTTCATTGTCACATTCTATAACCACAACGCTTTTGATACCATCGACCACTTTGGGCGAAATGTTATTTTTATCTGCCGTAATGGCCGAAGACTTTGGGATTTTTAGCGACAGTGATTTGAAAGGACGGTAGTCGGTGTGTTGGAGATGTTTGTATTGTTTTTATTTTTTTCCCCAACTTTCTGTTTTGTCTAAATGGTTAAGGCTAGACAATTCTGAAATTTTTCTTTTTCCATTTTCTTTAGTTGTACTCTGTTTAAACTTACTGTCAAAATCTCTGTCAATTTCCTTTTCTAATATTGTACTTCATTTGTTTGTGTACATTCGTCACACGCTGTCTCATAAGTTTTAAAAACCGGCCGCAACTAAACCTACGGTCGCCTTCTAGTATGTCTTGTTTGACTGTTTTAAACCAAGATTCAACGGTAGCATTACTCTGGCGGATTTCAATGCCATTGTTGACTTTATTATTCATAATAGGTGTCCACAGTGCTAAGAAAGGTACACACTTAGCTATAAACTTGTATTCATCATAATATTCATTAATGCTTATATTTTCAATATTTACAGACCAATTTATTTAAGACTTCAGATTCAATTTGTTCTTTGATTGACTGAAATCTACTGAACATTATGGAATTACTTGTGTTGGATTCGCATAGAAATTTATTTATTTCCTCCAAGTGATCCTCACCTTCGTTGTTCGATTCATTTGGGAATCGGTATTTATCATTACACTTGGCTCTCATTGTACTAATGGCATTTTTTGTGTCTGCTGTACCATAAGGTGACAACAGTATTACTGAAAATATTTTGAACCATTGTTCAACATCTGTCAAACTGGTTGTGTTAAAAAGTATACATATCCAATGAATAACATGATTTCTTTTGGTTTTTTCTACAGTCTTACAATGGTTTTTCTCAGATTGAAAATATGTGTAGACATGGTTTACTATAATTTTTGTGTAATGATTTGCACATATATTTATGATGGTGACATTAGATTCGTCGTGGTTTTCAACCAATACTCTGTAACACCAGTTAAGGTAGTCGAATATAGAAGTAAAACCATTCCATCCTATACACAAGGCATTCGTTTGGGCATAACTGAAATCTGTCACTATATTTGTGAATACTGGCCAAGTCAGTTGGTGTTTCAAAACGAATGCTTTAAAAGCGTTCAGCCATTGTGAAATCGCAACAATGTCGTGGGCTGAACTAATCATTTCAACAACGGGACACGTGACACTTGAGTTTCTAGGTAATGGGACATTAACAACTAGAACATAGTACAGAATCCTTTTACTGTTCTTGTCAATTTTCCTGACCACTGTACCAGTTGCATCCAAATACCCAGTTACTGGTTTTTGTTTTTTAATCAGATTTTTTAGTATGTCCAACTGCTCGTTACTATAACAGTGAACAGACAGTATGCCGACATGTTTTACAAAGTTGTTTTCTTTGTCATTACACATCAATACAATGTCATGAAAATCATCTTTATCATAATCATAAGCACTTAAGGCCTCTGATCTGATTTTTCTGACGACGTCATCTGATTTAATGCCTTGCAAATTACCACAATTCAACTGAGTGGGTGATGCCATGTCAACAGCGTCCGACCTGAAAGAAAACGTTTTAGTCTTTTTTAGCGCTTCTATGTTTAAGTCTCGCTGAAATCCTTTTACGTGGTTTGTGAGACCATTGTCATCTGGATTGTGATGGTAATTTAAACAAGAACTATATACTTTCCCCACAAACTTTCCGTTTTGAGGCTGGACTTTAATTCTAAAAAGTTTACACCTCTCATGGTTACAATACATGTACACATTGCAATGATTTTTAAAATATCTAACCCTTTTTGCATTAACAACACATGTATTGTTCACAGTTCTTATACGCTTTCTAAACATAATAGGATATTTAGTCTTTTCCAAAAGTTTTTACCGTTAATATGTGTATATGTGACGGACAAAGTGGGGTAGTCGGGCATTGTGCAACAATAGCCGGGCATTGTGCACAGTGCCCATCAGTTTCGGGTAAAGTATTCAGTTAGTAATAATTGTTTACTATGACCGGTCATTCTATAACAATGTCTGGGCAATTTGGATTGCCCGACATACTTTTGGTCAATGTAAAAATTTACTGTATAATATATGTCGGTACCGCGGAGACGACCTAAGGACGATACCGCGTCGTCTCGTTATTAAGATATTATATACATAACTCACAATGATAAAATATAACGATTATTAACAATACAAAGATAAAATATAAATATGATAGAAAAATAACAGACGACGCGTATGAGTGTATGTGTGTGTGTGTATGTGTGGCAGGTGTGTGATAGGTGCACGTCTCATATCACTGATGATCGATCAGACTCTGGGTGCAAACACTCCTTTAGTTATCTTATCGACCACCTATCTTTATTATTACTCTGTTATAATTTGGAAAGTTTTGGTTATGATGTGGGTATTTGTCTAAAATTATTTGAGCAATACTCCAGTACTGCAGATATACTGTGTAGTGTGTTCAGTGTTCAGTGTTGTTCAGTGACGTTTGTAATATTGTGTTAATTTTTTTTCCGCAACTTTTACCATGAAAACCGAATTTAATAGACGTTTAAAGTTATTATACAGTGAAAAAAATGCCAATAGTACATTTTTAAGTAAAATAAAATATATGGAACTAATAAATAAAATTAAAGAAATAAAAACAAAAACCACGGCTAAAACAGGTACAGAATATAAAGCTTTAAAAAAATATGATGTTATGATGGTAGGTGAAGTTGAAAAATTGGTGGTGCCAATATTGCCTACTTGCCTATGTTGCCTATGGAAGTGATATAGAATTAACAACTGTAGATAATACGAAAATTTCAAAAGACAAAAGTATGTCAAATATTTATTTATCTAAAACATTTTATTAATATTGTTTATTAATATTTTTTAGCGGTGACAAATGATGACATTTCCGAAGGTGATGATGATGATAATGAAAGTGATGGAAGTGATATAGAATTAACAACTGTAGATAATACAAAAATTGCAAAAGACAAAAGTATGTCAAATATTTATTTATCTAAAACATTTTATTAATATTATTTATTAATATTTTTTAGCGGTAATAAACGATGGCATTTCCGCAAAACTTAGATCTATTGATCAGAAAAGGTCCAGCTCATTTCAAAATTTACAGAAACAAGCTACGAAAATGAAACAAATGTCTGAAAATAGATTTTGCCAGGGAAAAATTGGCGAGAATGTGATGATAAGAATACCTGATGTAGATAGAGCAAGATGTGATCTTCGCAATATTCTAGGTGTCATACTTTCTGGTAACTTAGAACTTTATATTTATTCTTAAGTATAATTAGTATAAATATAAAATAATTCATAAGTATAAATTTATGCTTTATAGTAAAAGACAATTTGTACGAAATTGGGACCAAGGAAGGAAAAATAAACCAAATGTATAGTTGTAACCAATTTAAGTTATGCAAGGAGTCTTTTATTACGACCGAAGAAGTACCTGAAAACATAATTTCCTTAAGAGAGGTAGCTCGACACAATTCCAACTTGGGCGGTCAAGGATATAATAGATGTGGTTGTACGCAGAAGTGTAAAACAAAAAAATGCAAATGTAAAGCAGCAGGTAAACTATGTAATTCTAAGTGCCACAGTAGCAACCCGTGCTCAAATAAATAAATATGTATACTAATATTCATCTAATAAATAATAATAAATAAATAAATTTAATATTTATTATTATATTGTATTAAATTTATTTAATTGTATTGTTTTGAACATGGTAGCATACATTGCCCTTCAAGGATTCGGTCATTGTACACAATGTCCGAGCAATGTGTTTTATTTTCACTTTAACCACTAAAATTGGGCATTGTACACAATGTCCAGGCACTGTGCACAATGCCCAACTACCTCACCTTGTCCGTAACATATATAACAAAAGAGACCACTCTTCACATGAAAATGTGAATATTCCTTCAAAAAACGGACATTCATCGCTATCGTATTGTTTTGGAAAACAATTTTTTGTTTCCAAAGGCAGCACAACACCAGCCTTAACTGGGGTTTTCTTAAAATAGGCATTTTTAAGGGGACTTGGCACAAGTCCAACATTTTTTCTGCATTCCAATTTACTCGGTGTAACAAAATCAGATTCAACCCTTATGCTTTCTGGTAGAATTGGAGTACTTCAAGGTATTAGTGGATTTCTTATCATCCAACTGTAATCACTTTGAGGCGATACACTTGTGTATTCAAGTGAAACGTGGTCTTTATGCACAAGTTCAGGCTTTGTGTGATCAGAATATGAAATGCAATTTTTTATACTAGAATTTTCATTAAAATAAACACTATTTGAATTCATATTGTTTGTGTTATCTGATGGATTATACAAAGACACATCAAAGTGTTTTTTTAAATTTCCTATACACTTTAGTACGGTTGACATGATTTGCAGCTACTTTAATGTGTTTACATATGGCATTTAGAATTATGCTATTGTAATTTAAGAAATCACTAGACGTATAGTTACAATTTTCAATACATTTTATTATTGTACTATTCATTTCTGACATATTACATAAATCAACATTGTTCATACTTTCAATACGTTTATGAAGAGATGAAGTTTTTCTATTCATAGCATTTGCAATTGATTTTTTTAAACTATTATCATTTTCTTTATTAAAGATGATATTGCAAATATTAGTTACACAACTGTCAGAAACTGAGACATTTCCAAAATTTAAATTTGGATATTGAGTCTTAATATAATGAGCTACCTCATCCAATTTTTTTTCTAAACTCATTTTAAAGCTTATAAATAATTTTTTTCTGTGTCTGAATTACAAATTTATTCCCACTTTTATCTGCCTGAGTAAGACCTCTACGACTTTTTGCTGTCTGAGTTTACCCTCTTCGACTATTTCAAGTCGGAATTAACAATGAGTTTACCTTCTTCGACAACTAATATTATAACTAAAACTATGTGGCTGTTGAAATCACCTAACACTATGTTAGGTTTGTTTTGTAAGCGGTTTTCAGATTTGTAATTGGTAGCTATGAAATGAAAATTTTGTGGTTTATAGATTGATGAGACTGAGATGTTCGGGCACCATAATATATTTTATTATTCTAATTATTGGTATTTTGAATGTTGTGAACTATATTATTTATTCAGAATAGAGAGCGGCTGGCCAGCTGTGCGCCGAAAAATTTGTGAATTATTTTTATCATTAGTATTATTACATATTTGTTGGTTCAGGAGGGCCACGTACAATTATTATTATACTTACTATACACACATCATTGTAAAATCAATACATTCATCGCTTCGCTCAGAATCTAAAACAACTAAATAACTCATTTATATAATTTGCAGTATTTAAAAATTTGTGTGTAACTTTACTTATTTTACTTTACTGTACTTTACTGTACTTTTACTTTACTTTACTTAAACGTTAACTTAACACTACATTTTAAATTTCAAACCTGTATGTAATGAAACCAACAAGACAAGATGGTTGCCTCTGGATATACTACAGTAAAAGCATTCCGAAGGCCAGTAGGGAATTTCTTTTTGAATCGCTCTAACACCTTTTTGTACGAAGCTTCGGTCTTTGCTTCCATTAACACATAGCAAACGGGGATAGACTAAGTGGAAAAATGTAAGTTATTATTTATTCCATTTTGTTTATTGTTAAAATTTTGTAAAATTAGATGTATGATGAACAGTTGCCTACAACGCGGATTAGATGGCACAACTTTGAATGTTCCGTCTGCGTGTAACTCGCAACCACCCTCGTGAACTATAGAGTGTATGAGGTCATAGCAAGCAAACATCACATTAAACTTACCATCACTGTCTACAATCCATTCTTGGTAAAATGGTTGATTGTTACACTGATATCTGTTGGCCATATTCATTATATTAACCAAACAAAAATAGTAAGTGTCAATTGAATTATATGCTATTAATTAAATAAATCTTTAATATTATTTGTTTATATTTAGATCCAAATATTCTCTTAGTTCACGTAAAGTAGATGACAGAAGTGGAACATGTTGTCTACGAGCTTGGTGCATTGATGATTCTGCAGTGGGCCATGTATAAATTAAAGCTGCATTCGGATTCCTATATAGTACCATTTTATTACTAATCAGTATTTCAGATTAAACAAGGTTAAATCAATTCAATCAACTAAGACACAATTTTATGACACTAAAATCTAACAAAATATGCTTTCACAGTTCCTAAGACTTTCAAAATTGTTATTAAAATATCCATTGTATTGTATGATTCTTCATCATATATATATTTCAGAGGATTAGTTTCCATTTTTGGCCTTTCTACCAAAACACTTCTGAATTGTTTTTTTAACTCGGCGTTAATGAAGTTAATGTCATTTCCTTGGTGGGTATGTGGTTTTTTTGTTAAAACTGTACTATTTTTTAATACGATTGCTGTGCCCTTGCAATATACATTAGGAGTAGCACATATGTAATAACTGAAAATATTTATAAAAATTAATGTTTTAATTATTAATTAAATAGTGGCTTTATCTTTTATCCATTTAATGTGAATTTAAAATGTCTTACCGTTTGCCATCACTAGTAGTTTTCGTGCACTTGTAGCGGAATCCTTCGTGATCCATTATTTTAATATATTAAAAATTATCAATTTAAATAAATTCTATCTCAGCACAAAACACAGCAAAACATAAATGTTAAATAATGATAAATGATGATCAATTATTTGTTGGGTTTTTTGTTTTTTGTTTTTTTACAATGCCCTAAAATCTAAAAATAACATTTTGCGTGTATTGTGCGAGGACACTAAAATGATAACATTGTAATCACAATAAAATTATAAACAATAAAAAATGAGCTGACTATGTAAATTTAAATATTAATTATTTTTATATTAACAAGTATTATGGAATAAGTTATACTTTTAGCATTCAGTTGCATAGTTTTGGTTGTGGTGAGGGGGGGTACTTGCACACACAATTATTTATATTTTTGCTCCTACAATAAATATATAATTTAACAATACAAATCTTTGAATCTTCTTTAGTTAAAAAAGGATGCAATTTAATATATTGCATATAAAAATTGTAATTCCCTCAAACTATTAATTCATAAATGTTAACATTTATTTTAGTTTTGTTATTAATGGCCTCATTGCATTTTCAACACAACCTCCCCATACTATTAAGCCATACTGCAAATTTGATTTGTATAATGCATTATATACAGTACGCATAATGTCTATGGACAACATTTTATTTAGTATATTATATATTTTAAAAATAACAGATCTTAGAACGCATAAACCAAATCTGCTACATGTATATTCTACCGTAAATAGCAGTCAATAATTAAACCTAAATATTTAACTCTTGTTACTCGAATCATTTTTGACAGTCACAAGAAGCTAAGAAGACATTTAGTGTACCACAGGAATGTATAACAATTTTTTCTATGGTACATAATTATTTGTTATACAAAAATATGCAATAAATACAATTTTACATATATTTAAAGTGAGTTTTTATTCACACAACTTCATAAATACCTTGTTTAATTCAACAGTTGCTTTTATAAAAGTTCTTAAATTATTTTTTTTTCTTAACATTGTCCCATGTATTAATTGAGAATAGTAAGCATTAAAGCATGTATTATCTGCATAAGAAACAACTTGACCGTCTGTTTCTATATTACATATTTTGTTAATATATACGATATAGTAAGAACAATATAATGTAACCTTTTTTTAACTATTATGAGAGATACAATCATTTTATTACAATGACATCTGCAATGGCGATAAATTAAATCGGAAAATAAAATAATTTGTTTCTAACTAGTGACACAAACCTGCTACTGTATGATTTGTCAAAATTATATCTTCAAACCTAAGCTTTCACAGAAAAAAAATCGAAAGATCAATCAAAACATTGCAATTCTACATTTCTACCTACTAAGTTATGAATGGTATACATAATTTATTCCAAACTAAGTGTATTATCATTACTGTTTAGTTTATTGACCATGGTCAAGCATTATAATTTAATTGTTCACAACTTTTTATTAGTGTATAATTCCAAAAGCCAATTCACAAAGCATTTAATATACTTATAAGTTTTTAACATACCTAATAGTTTTTTTTTTACTGAAATACTAAATTATATTATACCAAAATCTTTCATTTAAACTATATTGAATATTTCATAATATTAGTAATTAAACAATTCCGTAGGTACCAACATATTTATTACTCATTAATAATATAAGTACATTTTTCATAATAGTTTAAGATCATTTTTAATTTGTTGGGCATGTTTTTTTTATGTTTTTTGGGTCATTAAAATCCTAGCCCTAGTAATGACATTACATTAGTTATGTAATATTTTATAAACAACAACTTCATATATTTTAATGTTAGTACTTATAGATTTTAACTAGGCACCTATAATTTACATAGTTATATGACACATTGTTCTCATGAACTCCTTATTATTTTTAGAGCATTATTTTATTGAAGAAATAAATGTAACATTTAGTAAATTATTACATTAAACGTAACTAAATTACTGTAAGTAGTTATTCATTTTCAAAATATCTATCTTTCATTTTGTAACTAGATACATAATTTGAGTTTAACTTGTATCTAGTGATGATTTACAACTAGGTAATTTATGAATTAACTTTCCCATCTCTGAACCAGAACCTAACTTAACATGATGGATACTGTTGTATACTACGGACATAGCGAGTAAGCGTTTTTTTTTTTTTAATATGTATCATATAACTTATTTAGGCAATGTCGTATATTGTAGACAGTTGTAAAAACAAACTTTTTTTTATATTTAATATTTGTAGGAATGTTTTTAGCAAATAAGATATTTTTATTATTATATTAAGGTAGGTCAGGCAAAGGAAGCGAAATGTGCTGAGGCCGCAAGAATGTTAATTATATATAGAGCCGCCGTGGAACGCGATGGAGGAGTCCGGTTTAAGTACGACGATCGTAAGCTAAAAGCGGCGGTCGTAGTACGGACTAAGTGTTCTGTTATTTTATGTTTTTTCTTTTAAAATAAAAAAGTGTTTCCGACCGATAAATTTATCTATTTGTTTGAGTAGCCGCGCAATCCTATCGTACATTCGTACTCCTTAATCCAAATTGTAACCAGTTAATTTATGGTATTTTGGTGTTTCGAGAGTCGATAGAGTATATCACCGAAAGGTACATACATATACGACAGATACTGTTCATAGGAAAGTGGAAAACATGTAGGTTGTATAAATATGTTTTAAGGCATATAGATGATTTTCAATATATTTCAAAACAATTATACCAAATTAAATTAAATATATACATTACATAGGTTAGTGTTCAATTAATTTTACCTATCTTACTAGTATGTAAAGGTGATATTCAGTGATTAAACAATAAAATATTTGTAGTCAATGTTACGTACCCACGTATTAAGTAGTCATATATTAACTATGTACAGCGCGCCGCACGTTTCTAATAATATTTGACACTATAACTAATAAGGCAATTAGTATAGTATAACATGCGGAGGTCGTTGCAAAAGCGTAGAGAAAACAATTAAACTATAGAAGGTGCCGTCACTACGTATCTTTCCTGGAAAGCCAACGCCCATACGCAGGATACGAGTCGACCAGCATACCAAATACGAGACCCGAACTCTGTCACATGACCGAGCTTAGCCACTACTACAACCACCCACTCCAAAGGACACAATCATATATATAGAAGCCCAGGACAAGAGCTCTTTAGACGGTTAGGGACATTCAGAGTCAGGTCGCAACAGCACTCACAGTTTATATTCTATCTTAAAGAGTCGTAACACCACTCTTTTACACCATATATTATAACATTGTATTTTTGTACAACGTTAATAAACATTCATCATACCTAGTACATCACGTATTCTATCTCTGCGTTGATGTATATATCGACGTCGGTTGGGACGTAACATCAATAATGTTACTGAGAATAAAAAAAAATAAATAGGTACCTAACTAATCATTACAGCTTAATCCTCCACTCAGTATTTGAAAATTTATTTTACATGTCTTCTTTATTTAGAACATTTGATAAACGTCTCAATAGCTATAAATGCTATGATAGACAATTTAGAGAACCGATTTGGTATCATAGTTGGCCTTAGGTAAGTATTTATTCGACGCGTTGCTGAAAATGTTCTTTCACAAGCCGCGGAACTTTGAACAAATGAACAATACTCTTTAGCCGCTTCAAAACTTCCTGATGAAAACCCCTATATTCGATCAGCCGACAGCAGGAGCGTCCCTGGACAGTTTTCAAGGGGACGGACCTATTTTTAAAATCAATAATTACCCTATTCGAAACAGTGGCGGTCCTACGGAGGGGAATGGTGGATCGCCCCCCCCCCTTGGTTTATATTATATTACAACAAAAACCTTATATAGGTAACCACATAAAGTAGGTACTTATTGTTTTAATTTTTAATATAATATGAACAGATAATTTATTTGGGGAATTGAAAAATGAAAAAAACCAGAAACTCGCTCTGCTGTACATTAGGGGGTGGGGTGGAACTCGGACTAGACTACTAGAGTAGGTTAAATTTGAATGCAATGATAGGTCTCATTGTATACAAAAAACGATTCTGAACGAAGATGATTTGTCAGTCTACGATATATTATATTTAAATTTTAAATATTGTTATATATTGTATATAATTAAAAGTATTTTATTTTTAATAAGGACGGGTTGGTGGTTGCATACGACATAGTAAGGTACTTTTTTAATTACAACAAAAATCAAAATTCCTTTGATAGAAAATCATTTTTTTCCCGTTAATATTTTTATTTTGTGTAAATTAAAACTTCAAACACTCGTAAATTTTTTTTAATTGAATAACCCTCAAACTTTTGCATAATTATTCTAAGATTAACTTATGGACAGCATAATACAACATTTTAAATTCTTAGCTTTTGATAGTAAAATTTTTATAAATTTTTAAAAACATAATATCTAGCAAATATTCATGATTTTGACATATTTTTCTCAATATTTGAACTTAAAACGTTAATAAAAAAAAATTGTGGCAATGTTTTTTAATAATTTTTGAATGACAGTAAGAATTACTCATGTGGAGTCTTCTATTAAATTTTCAAAAATTTTATCTCTGTATTTTTTTTATCAACATTTAAAAAAAAATTAAAGAAATAGAAAATGCCTATAAATAGATTAATAATTAGTGAAATATTTTGAGAATATCACTATATAAAGATAATACCAATCTAAACAACTATTAAAAGTTTAGGTATAACCTTAGGTATAAAAAAAAATTAATTTTTAACTACCAAATTACATGCATTTTTTCGTAATTTTGACATATTTTGTAATATTTTGAACTTTAAACGCTTATAAAAAAAATTGTGACGTACAATTTTTGATTTTTTTTTTATCTCTGATAAGAACCACTTATCAGAAACCTTATGTTAAATTTTCAAGATTTTTTGGACGCCCCAATTTTTTTAATCGATATTTAAAAAAAAAATACTTAAAAGTACTTTAAATTCCAAATATTTTGAAAATTTAACCGTGTATAAAGAGCGCCAATATAAACTTTTGGTGAAAATTTCAAGTATTTACAGTTATTATTTTTCGAGTAACAGTAAAATAAAATGATATATTTTGTCAAAAACTGGTTTTGAGTATAAATTCCCGTTACTCTTTAAAGTTTTTCCTGACGCGTTTGAAAACTATTGAAAATTTTTTACCAACCAGATTCACTTTCCATCAGAAACGGGGCTGAGTCTAAAAATTGAAGCACTTTTACTGCTCCAAAACGTGATGACAGACACAAAAATAAAAAAATTAAAAAAAAAATTAGTAAAAATATGAGGATTTGAACCGACTACCGCTAGTTTATAAATGTTGACGCCTTGCCCATTGAGCTACATAATATTTTCGGACAAAATACGGTTCGGATGACATCTTTTCCACTAAAATATTTTTCGGATAAAATACGGTTCGAATGAAATATTTTTCGACTGAAAGTATTTTTATTTCGGATAAAATAGTTTTCTTTGTGAATATTTTCTTATAGTATATTTTTTGGATAAAATACGTTTCTGAATTTTTATTTTTCGTCTCAAATATGTTCGGATATTTTACGCGCTCCCACATCTGTCAGATAACTGAGATAACTAAAAATAAATTGAATGTACAATATCACATTGGGAATTATTGTAATAATTGTAAAATTAAATTATTTGTCAACGCACCGTCTACTGAGTAACGGTAAATTACGTACGTATTGTATTTAGTATATTTAATATTTTGTTTTATTGTTAATATTGTTATGAACATCAGACATTTTTTTAAAAAACCCAAGCTTTGTTGCTTTACTGATGCCAAATCTATAGCAGATGATTTTGAAATCACTATAACATGTCAAAGAATAACTGGAAAAACAATCACATAGAAACAATTATTCTTATGAATCTCCCAAAGATTATTATCGAGTATCAATTTTTCTACCTTATATAGATTCAATAATTCAGTGTATTAAAGAAAGATTTGAAAAAAGTAATAGTGTTGCTTTTTCACTACAACACCTTCATCCAGCATTATTTATAAAAATGAAAAAACAAGAGTACACTGACAGCATAACTAATATTTATAATTTGTATTAAATTGAAAATCTGTTAGCTGAAAGTGAAAGTTGGTACAGCTAATGGCAAAAAAAAGACTGCCAAAGTATGGACATAATAGATTTACTAGAACATAGTAAAATATTTTTCCCTGGTATTACAATTGCGTTAGAAATTTTTCTGTCTTTGCCAGCTACAAGTTATGCAGCCGGAAGGTCATTTAGCACTTTACGAGGGGTTAAAACTTGTCTTCGATATACGACGGGTGAAGGTTAACCTATGTTAAGTGTCCATCGTGAAAGAGTTGATATAAGAAAAGATAAATTAATTGAACAGTTAATTACAAAGTTTGTAAGAGAAGAACCACTAAGACAATTTTTATTTAATAACGAATAGCATGTAATTCTAACACATTTTTTAGGTTGTAAGGAATATATTTTTTAATGTTCTTTTTGGTGTTGGATTTCATATAATTCTAACACATTTTGTAGTTTACAAGGAATAAACTTTTTTTAATGTATTTTTTTGTGTTTGGTTTCATTATGCCCCTCCCTGATAAATTTCCTGCGGGCGCCCATGGACACATATGCAAGTATTCATCAACTTTATTTAATTGACAATAATAAATAATAAGACGTGGCAACATTGTACAGAAAATCGAACGTAATCGTGTTTTTTTTTGGGGGGTTATGTTATCGTTTGATCAAGATTGTACGGAATCTTGTTCCCAAAAAGTTATAACGCATGGAATCTTGCTTTACCGGAACGTAATAGCATAGAGCTATAGGCTGGGCAGGCTGTCGGATTCTCCGGATTTTTGGGGTGCACAGAACATACCAAAACTTACTACTAAACACACACCAACATACTTCACGATCACCACGTAGCTTATCAGATTTGCACACCTACGCCAACCATTCTGATTGAGCTCCATAAACGAATACACAGTGTGAAAAATACAAGGTTAATTTTATAACATCAGTAGCCTTATTCTGAATACACTTATTTGTATTTTGTATTCATTAAAAAAATACATATTTCCGATCCAGAAAAATAGTTTTAAATTTGTGACAAGACTTATTATAAATCAAGAACATTAATTTTATTCTTTGAACGAAATATAGTATTGGCCCATGATATGATTATTATTATAAACACCAATGTATTGTATCCCGTATGGCCCGTATCGGCTGTATCATATGTGGTCAAAATTTATAAAAAACTTAATTAATTTTTCAGTACGGGGCCCCCTTATAAATCTGATCCACGGGCCTTTGGTGTGCCTACTAGTGGACACTGGATAAGTTACGAATGATTTAAAACGTATTCAATTTATATAAGTAGGTAATAAGGTAATACAAATTAAATCATTCGTTTGTTATTAAAATTTGCAAATATATAAATTATTAATAAAATTGAAGAAAATTCCAGCATCAAAGTTTCCGAGTATGGTCC